>NW_027362961.1:3000000-3545015 GCF_046119375.1 Phyllobates terribilis | reverse complement strand
AAGACGGTTTTATTGCCCCTTGAAAAAGTGGTGGAGGTCACAGAAGCTTAACAAGACACTTTTAGTGCCCCTCAAATAAGTGGTGGAGGTCCCAGTAGCTTAACAAGACGGTTTGAATGCCCCTTGGAAGAGACGTGGAGGTCCCAGTAGCTTAACAAGATGGTTTTAATGCCCCTCGGAAAAGTTGTGGAGGTCACAGTAGCTTAACAAGATGCTTTTAATGCCTATCAGAAGAGACGTGGAGGTCCCAGTAGCTTAACAAGATGGTTTGAATGCCCCTTGGAAGAGACGTGGAGGTCCCAGTAGCTTAACAAGACGGTTTGAATGCCCCTTGGAAGAGACGTGGAGGTCCCAGTAGCTTAACAAGACGGTTTTAATGCTTCTCGGAAAAGTGGTGGAGGTCCCAGTAGCTTAATAAGACGCTTTTACTGCCCCTCGAAAAAGTGGTGGAGGTCGCAGTAGCTTAACAAGACGGTTTGAATGCCCCTTGGTGGAGACGTGGAGGTCCCAGTAGCTTAACAAGACGGTTTGAATGCCCCTTGGAAGAGACGTGGAGGTCCCAGTAGCTTAACAAGACGGTTTTAATGCCCCTCGGAAAAGTGGTGGAGGTCACAGTAGCTTAACAGGTCGCTTTTAATGCCCCTGGGAAGAGAAGTGGAGGTCGCAGTAGCTTAACAAGACGGTTTGAATGCCCCTTGGAAGAGACGTGGAGGTCCCAGTAGCTTAACAAGACGGTTTTAATGCTTCTCAGAAAAGTGGTGGAGGTCCCAGTAGCTTAATAAGACGCTTTTACTGCCCCTCGAAAAAGTGGCGGAGGTCGCAGTAGCTTAACAAGACGGTTTGAATGCCCCTTGGTAGAGACGTGGAGGTCGCAGTAGCTTAACAAAACGGTTTGAATGCCCCTTGGAAGAGACGTGGAGGTCCCAGTAGCTTAACAAGACAGTTTGAATGCCCCTCGGAAGAGACGTGGAGGTCCCAGTAGCTTAACAAGACGGTTTTATTGCCCCTCGAAAAAGTGGTGGAGGTCACAGCAGCTTAACAAGAAGCTTTTAATGCCCCTCAGAAAAGTGGTGGAGGTCCCAGTAGCTTAACAAGACGGTTTGAATGCCCCTTGGAAGAGACGTGGAGACGTGACATGCTAATGGTAAAGGTGTGCTCCGGTGGCATGCTAACGGGAATAGGTGTGCTCCGATGGCATGCTAACGGGAATAGGTGTGCCCGGTGGCATACTAACGGGAAAAGGTGTGCTACGGTGGCATGCTAGTGGGAAATGGTGTGCTTCGGGGGCATGATAATGAGAAAAGGGGTACTCCATTGGCACCACAATGGTAAAGGGACTTGGAAATGTCACATGTGAAGTCATACTCGCATAGTGTCTGTTGTTGCAGGGATCAAAAGAGCGACCCGGTGGAACAAGATGTGGACACTGTGCGGCAGATGGTGGTTTAAGGACAGCAAACAGCAAAATAAGACCAAGTAACAGCAAGAAAACAATCCAAGAATTACAGCAGCAGACAAGTAAGTGAGTGTGATTCTTTTAAACGGTGATGTATGATCAGATGAAGTGGAATGCAGTAAGTTTAGAAATATGATTAACATGTTAATAAAGTGTCTGCAATGTATGAGCGAGAAAGAGAAAAAGGTGGATTGTTACAGGGGGACAGCTGAGAGTAGGGAGTTGCAGAGAAAGTCCTTGTGACAGGTTTAGGATGTATACGGCTGTTTATTGTCTCCTCCACATACAAAGGCAGGAGATGAGACTATCAAACTATCGAACTTGTCAGTAATGTTGGAGGAGAAATTAATAAAGGAAGTAAAATGGGAAAGAAAATAAGGGGTTGTATGTTTGCCTGGTCAGAGGGATGTTTGCCTGGTCAGGGGGATGTTTGCCTGGTCAGGGGGATGTTTGTCTGGTCAGGGGGATGTTTGTCTGGTCAGGGGGATGTTTGTCTGGTCAGAGGGATGTTTGCTTCACGTTGGGGAAGAGGGAAAGGACTGAATGATCCGGCACCTGTCCTATCCACAGGATGGTCAGCTAGTGCCGCCATAGGGAAAGAGCTGACCTAGTGTCACTATCAATCATCTGAGTCTGCAGTACAACTGATTAGGGGTCCAGCAGGGGGGCGCTGATGACACAGGTGGACCTTGGGCGGTTTTCTGGTTGCCGACGCTGCACCTAGAGGGTTTTCTTCATGTAATTATCCTCCTCACATTGCAGACTTGTGAACTTTATAAATATTCTTCATTTGCTTATTTTCTTCCTTCTCTCCCAAACACGTTGCTGAAGTGCTGTCTCACCCCCACTGCCCCCATCCAGAAGCTTCTTGTAGCTGCTGTTCAGTGAGATTTGTCCTCTATATACCAGCAGTCTGTGTATGGGCCTGTCCCTGTCTGATCCTCTCTGCTCTCCACCCCTGCACTCAGACATGGGAAACCCTGTACTCGGATTACTTCACATCTTGGTGAACAACAGCTGAAAGGACCCTATAAAGGAGCCTGTACCAGGCAGGTGACAGCGGTGCAGCATTGTGCTTGTGGGGGCAATGGGGCGGTGGAGTCAGAAATTGGGGAATACTTGGGTGCTCTCTGAACGGACAATATTAGTGCTGCAGTAATTTCCCACAAGTTTTTGCACAGAGCGGCCACTAATATAGAATAAAGTAAAACAATTGTGCTGTGTAAATAATGGCTGTGCTTTGCTACAAATGCTTCATGTTTGCAGGAGTTTTTTTTTTTCTTTAATAAATTTTATTTAGTTTATAATTGATTTTTTCTCTTTCTGCTAGATATCAGGACATGATAGAGGCCGTACGGGACTGGTATAAGAAGTTCTTGGCTGAGAAGGAAAGAAGCTTCATTCCTCCATGAGCTGCAGTTCTTTGTGTCCAGTCGGGAACTCTATTAGTAAGTAGATTTTATCACCGGCGCAGACATTTCCGGGAAGGTTCCAATTGGCCAAATACAAGACGTTCATTAAACTCTTCATTTGAAATAAACATCTGGTTATCATCCACAATACTTAATACCGATCACTTGTCACAAATTTGTATATTTTTTACCTGTTATAAAATGCTGCTGATCCCTTGAATCTTTTCTTTTTTTTTGTCATTTTAGACAAAACATTACATATTTCTGACAAGTCCCAGGTCTTTTCACACCACTCGTTTTGCAGGTTCTTTAATACTACAGCACTTACGTTATTGGGGTCATTTTTGTGCAGTTTGCAGTTACATGATTTTTTATACATGTTTTTTTTTAGGTTTGTCTTGTTATTACATCACATTCATCTTTTTCCTCTCTTGCTTTCCTGGACTGAAGGAAACATATCTCCAAGTCACTCTGAGCTGCCGGCAGGAGAGATGGACCCTACAGTAGTTAGCTTTAGACCGGACGCTTGTCCATACAACACATCCCGACTCCCCCATATACATGAATGTGGTTATATGTGTGGGGGAGATGGCCCCATACACAGCACATGGTCGGCTGCTCCAGCAAAAATCCTTGGGTTTGACCTACCTTCCTGTAATATATATGGGGGGCCATTAGTTGGATGTTTGCAGGACCCCTCTTTGTCCGACAGCTTCCCTGCCCCACACATAGCAAGCAGTGTACATACAAGCTCCCTTCCCGCACATACAGCATATATAGCATATAAAGAAAAAACCTAGAAGTCTGAACTGAAACATAAATTGATGTGCATGCAAAATGCAAATGCATGTTCACACAAGGCCACTAGACAAAGAAAAACCAAAGACAAGCAAAATACCCAAGTAACCGGAAGTGAATGGGTAAATCGCAAAGTGCAAAAATAATAAATAATGAAGGGTATTTAGTTAACATAATTTTGATAAAAATAATGCAAAAGCTATCCCGCCACATCACGGCAACCCTTATGGGAAAGTCCTAACTCTAATATTAAAACCTTACCATTTGTCAAGTGACGTACATATGGATAAGGGCAGAGAGACTGACCCCCTAGTAGAAGCATAGACCTGAGGCAGAATAAACATTTCAGCTCAGACAAAGGGCGGCCACACCCTTATATGTACTAAAGCACACTGAACTACAAAGAAAAAACCTAGAAGTCTGAACTGAAACATAAATTGATGTGCATGCAAAATGTAAATGCATGTTCACACAAGGCCACTAGACAAAGAAAAACCAAAGACAAGCAAAATACCCAAGTAACCGGAAGTGAATAGGTAAATCGCAAAGGGCAAAAATAATAAATAATGAAGGGTATTTAGTAGTGAAGAGCGAGCACTAAAACGCTCGGGGGCTCGAAGCTCGGGCCGAGCTCGCCATGATACTCGGTTGCTCGACCTGAGCCACGAGCCCAATGTTAGTCTATGGGAGACCCGAGAATTTTCACGGCGGCATCCCCGGCTGTCTGTTAAAAGCCTAACAAGTGCCCAAAACGATAGTGACAGTGCTAAAATGACATGGGGACAGCATGGGGATCGCCCCAGGAAGCATTTCTGACCCCCAGGTCACTGCTGTCAACAACGTGGTCAGAGGTATTAAGCCACTTTTAAGGGCTCATAATAAAACGTTCAAAAACGAAACTGAAACTGCTTTCAGTTAAGGAAGTTCCTTTCCAGGGTAAAGACTCGTGTATAAGGTAAAATAAATAACAAAAAAAAAAATACTCCTCCACACCTTGGGCTATGTTCACAAGTGGCATTTTTTATGCGTTTTTGCACTTTTGTATTGCTTCAACCGTGACAAATGCATTCACCGGGAAATGTCATTTTAACATTTTACAACCTTATCTGGCCATGTGCTGTGTGACACATGCATACAGTGCTGAAAAGACATGGGGACAGCATGGGGAAGACCCCTGGAAGCATCTCTGACTCCCCGGTCACTGCCTAAAAGTGTGCCCATCAGAAGTCATCCTTGAAGCATCAGAAGATGCAGACTTGCAATTATCCCCGTGCAAGTTCTTGTCCTAGGGCAGAGTTCAATTGTACCTCTCCCATTCCTTGCAATACAAGCGCAAATATGCAGCCAACCACCCACCCACCCCCAGGCTGCAATACCATACTGCTTGCTTGCACTTGAAATTGGGCCTTTTAGGCATGTGGAGGCGGAATCTGGCCACCATGTCATGGCAGCGTTGGCGGCCTGGTATCCATACTCAGTCCCCAGCCGCCCGGCGGCGGGGTGTCCACACTCGGTTCCCAACCGCCAGGGGGCAGCCGGGTGTCCATACTCGGTCCCCAGCCGCCTGGGGCCAGCCGGGTGTCCATAAACGGCCCCCAGCCGCCCCTATTTCTCCTTGAAACATCCCCCCACACACTTTTCTTAGCCCGGCCTGCTTTAGGGCAGCATTGGACGAGCCCACCAGAGAACCAGACTCCTCCGGTGGGCCCTGGCTTCTCCATCAGGGGAGTTGAGAGTGACAAGGTGAGGACCATGATGATGATGATACAAGTTAGCATCTGCTTTGTTTTCTTGGAATGCAAGTGACGTACCCCTGGGCCTGTGTCGCGCTGCGTTGCGCACGCGGGAGCTTACCCGGATCTCTTGAGGGTTGTAGTCTCGTGGCGGTGATCCGGTCCGTGCCCAGGGAGTCAGACTAAGTGGCGCTGTATCAGCGGTAGATGATGGACGACTACGCCACCCGTTGAATGCAGCTATGGAGCTGCCGCTGCAGGGCAGACCGCTGAGGCCGGTGGAAGGATGGTGCAGCGTGGATGGTATAACCCCCAACGGGAGGGGTATGGCCTCAGGGCAGCCGACGTGGATGATGGGGGTAGCAGGAACCACTCAGAGACGATGCGGTGTAGTTCAGGGTCTTTACTGGTGACAAAGATAGACCCTCCCGGAGTACTGGCTAGCGGTTGGGGCCTGGTCAGTCCTTGAGCAGATGGGATCTCCCCTGGCCAGGCGGAGTTGTAGGCCTCCCAAACTAACGATACTCTTCTGGCTACCTTGCTAGAAGCGGGTATAAGTAGCCCACGTCCCTGAGTGTACCGTGTGGTGCTCACCTGTATGGCCGGTGACTCGGGGCCTTCTAGTAGCTTCCGCTCCACGACGGCGGTGCTGGTCCCACGCGTGTGACCGTGCCTTCGGGTTTCTGGGCCAGACGACCTGCAATCCCCTGCCGGTCGGTTTCTGCTGCTGGATAGGAGTTAGTCCCCACAGCCTCGGACTCCGGGTCCGGAGATAACTTCTCAGTCAGGGCGAGCTCTGCAGCTGCCATCCCCTGACTCCTTGTAGTACTGCTCCCACAGAGCTCCTGATGTTCTTTCCTATATCTGCTTCTCTTCTCTGTCTCTACTTCTTCTCTACTCACTAACCCTGCCTCAGCCCTAGGTTTATATAGGGGAAGTTCTTCCCCTCCCAGGACTGGGCAGGAGGTGTGGCATGCACAGGATCCCTGACCAAGAGACCTCCCACCTGCTCTCAGACATAACATTGCTGTTACTGTGGAAACCAGATCCCTGGGGTGCCACATTCCCCCCTAGTGAAATGTAGTACTCCGGGACTAAACATATTTTTAGAAAAACATAACAAGGTATAAACAATAATAATAGTACAATAAGAAAAACATATAAAGATGGTCACGGCGTGTCCGCAACCGGGTGCAGTTTTTGAAGCAAAGCAAGGTGTCCATTTCACCAAAACAGGGAGACGTAACCAGGTAGGGGTCTGTCCTGCCCCGAGTCCTTAACAGTCTTTAGTCCGTCCTGGGTTACGCTCCAACTATACACAAAGGATTCCCGTTAAATCCACCAAAGACTCCTGTAAATAACTAGAAACACAAAATTATACACAAGCAACAATAACAGACAAACATTAATAAGATAACTTAAACACTTAGATCCTCCAACGTGCGGGTAACTGGCCTCTAGTGTCCCTAGTGGACCTACGGAGCTGACTGTCTAGCCCTGAACTACAGGGTGTAGGAGCTGTCAAGGGTAAACTGGGCAGCTGTGTACCGGCTCTTTGGCTCACTAGGGGTACGGCAGGCTCACTATAAGCAGAGGGTTGATCCTCCTGTTCTGCTTGTGTGGAGTCTTCTGCCTCCTGGATCGGCTGCTCTTCCAGCTCTACCTGTTGCTCCGTAGGCACTTGGGATGCTGGTTGGAGGAACGTGAGGACGGGTACCACAACTGCACCATTGACTTGAGTCCAGGACCGAGGGAAGTCTCCGAGCACAGTACTAACCATATCTTCCCTTTCCTCTACGGGTCGATGGTCTTCTTGTTCCTCTTCAGGGTTCCGTAGCTGTTCAGGACACTTCTTCAGGTGATCCCGGGATACAATGGCTATGGTCTCCCCTCCGTCTTTACTGATGGTACAGACTTTCGGGTTCTCGTGGCTTGAGGGCAGTACGGTGTACGGGTCCTTCTCCCACTGGTCGTCCAACTTGTGGAGCCGTCTTTTCCTCTTCAAGACCTGCTCTCCGGGTACCAGGGGAACAGCGGGAGCATACTGGTTGTAAGTTTTCTCTTGTCTTTCCCTAGCCTGACAGAGACTTCGCTCCACGCTCTCCTGTACTTTCCGGTACTGCTGCTGCCTCTCTGTGTCCCAGTCTGCTTCTGGTGAAGTGTCCTCGGGTGTCAGGACTCCCATTTCCAGGTCAACAGGTAACTTACCAGGTCTCGCCCTCATTAGGTAAGCCGGGGTACAGTTGGTGGAACCTACCGGGATGTGGTTGTATAGGTCCACCAGATCGGGCAGCTTCTCAGGCCACAGACTGCGTTCTTCCAGGGACAACGTTTTCAGGAGATCCATTACCACCTGGTTCATTTTCTCACAAAGTCCATTAGTTTGCGGATGATAGGGTGTCGTCCTTATCTTCCGGTAGCCATACAGATTGCAGAATTCCTGGAAGACCTCCGCTTCAAAGGCAGGTCCCTGGTCCGTCAGCACTTGGTCCGGGTACCCGTGTGGACGGCAGAAGTGCTGCTGGAAGGCTCTAGCTGCTGTTTGAGCCGTTAAGTCCTTGACGGGGACGACAACCAAGAACCGGGAGTAATGATCCACAATGGTTAACGCGTAGACGTAGCCACTTCTGCTTGGGGTCAGTTTTACATGATCCAAGGCTACCAGTTCCAACGGCTGCCGGGTGACGATGGACTGCAGGGGAGTCTTCTGGCTGGCACGGTCCTTCCTTCTTAGGTTGCACGGGCCACAGTCTCTGCACCACCTCTCGATGGTTCCCCTCATGCCTACCCAGTGGAACCGCCCATGCAGCAGGAACTCCAGCTTCTTCCATCCGAAGTGTCCAGCCCCGTCGTGGTATGCCTCCATCACCATGGCTGCGTCTCTCCGTGGCACCACTACTTGCCAGATTAGTTCATGCGTCCGGGAGTTAACCATTCTGCGGCACAACTTCCCCTTGTAAAGGAACAGTCGACTCTTCTCAGCCCACAGTTGCTTGGCTTCCTCCGGAGCGTCTGGGTCAAGGCGAGCCTCTGGCCGAGTCAGCATCTCTTTTACCAGCCGGACGGCAGGGTCACTGTCTTGCGTTTCCTCCCAGTCGTAGTGAGGCAAGGGGTTAAACGTAGCGGCTTGCTTACTCCTTACCCGATGGGAATACTGGATAGTCCCATGACGGTGGAACGCGGGGAGTTCGACTTCTTCCAGTCCCTCTGGATCTTCTCCTACGTCCGGTAGGTTTGGCATCCTGGACAGGGCGTCCGCGTTGGCCATCCATCTCTGCTCTAGGGCACCGAGTCTTGCCGTGTCCAGGTGTGTCAACGGGTTGTTATCTGTGTACACGGTGAACCGGGAAGAAGCGAGGTAGTGCTTAAAGCGTTCGGTGACTGCCCACACCACTGCCAGGAACTCTAGCTTAAATGAGCTGTAATTCTCAGGGTTTCTTTCGGTGGGTCGCAGTTTTCGGCTAGCGTAAGCGATTACTCGTTCTTTCCCCTGCTGGATCTGGGACAGTACGGCTCCTAGCCCGATGTTACTTGCGTCGGTGTAGAGGATAAAGGGCTGGCTGTAATCAGGGTACGCCAGGATTTCATCCCCCGTGAGGGCCATCTTCAGCTGGCGGAAGGACTCTTCTTCTAACTTCTCCCATTTGAAGGGCGGCTTCTGGTTCTTGGCCTTCCGGGACTGGCCTATCAGGAGGTCCTGCATAGGAGCTGCCTTTTTGGTGAAACCGGGGATGAATCTGCGGTAATAGCCTACCAACCCGAGGAACTGCCGCACTTCCTTTACACTGGAGGGACTTGGCCATTCCTTAATTGCGGTGATCTTATCAGGGTCGGGAGCCACTCCATCAGCGCTCACCACGTGTCCCAGGTACTGCACCTTTGGTTTCAGGAGGTGACACTTGGAGGGTTTCACCTTTAGGCCGTAGCTTGCCAGAGCTTCGAACACTTCCGCCAGGTGTTTCAGGTGGTCCTCATACGTCTTGGAATATACGATGACATCGTCCAGGTACAACAGGACCGTCTCAAAGTTTCTGTGGCCCAGACAACACTCCATTAATCGTTGGAAGGTTCCTGGTGCATTGCAGAGTCCGAACGGCATGCAGGTAAACTCACTAAGTCCCATCGGGGTGGTGAATGCGGTCTTCTCCCGGTCCGCCTCTGCTACAGGAACCTGCCAGTACCCACTAGTGAGATCCAAGGTAGAGAAGAAGTTAGCAGATCTTAAAGCAGCCAAAGACTCCTCTATCCTTGGTAAGGGGTACGCATCCTTGTGTGTGATACGGTTGATTTTCCGGTAATCTACACACATCCTCATGGTGTTGTCTTTCTTTTTGACTAAGACTAGTGGAGCTGCCCAGGGGCTACAGCTATCCCTGATCACCCCAGCCTCCTTCATGTCTCTAAGCATCCCCTTGGCGTGTTGGTAGTGTGCAGGGGGTACGGGTCGATACCTCTCTTTTATGGGAGGATGGTCTCCCGTGGGGATGTGGTGTTCTACCCCCTTGACTCGCCCGAAGTCTAACGGGTGTTTACTAAACACTCTCTCGTACTCTTGAACCACCCGATAGACTCCCTGTTTCTGGTATGAGGGAGTGGAGTCAGTACCCAAATGTAGTTGCTGACACCAGTCCTCCATTGTTTCTTTAGAGCCGTTACCTTCCTCCGGGGAAGATGGAGGCAAGGGTTCTACGGACTGTATGGAATTTTGATTGATGGTATACAATTTGGCTAGCGTAGCATACCGGGGCAGGTACACTTCCCTCTTCCCGATATTTATTATGCGAACGGGCACCCTCCCATGGCATACATTGACCACCCCCCGTGCTGTCAAAATGGTGGGCCTACTGTCTGAGTAAACTGGTTCTACCATTGCCTGGTAATCTCTACCTCTCAGACCAATAGCTGCCCGGCACCAAATCATCATTTCACTTTTTGGGGGCATGGCAATAGGGAAAGGGTCACACATTCTTACGCTACCAATCTCACCACCGGAGAGTTCTAGCTGTTGCCGTCGCATCAGTGCCCGGATCTCTTTCTGGAGCACTCGCTGCTGGCCGGAGCTGGCGTTCTTGGCAACCTGCTGTAAAAGGAAAATCACCTCTGCAAGACAATTTTCAATTACATTAGTTCCTAGAGTTATCTTTGGGTGACTCGTGTTTGTCAATGTCTACAATGATCAGTCCCTGTGCTGCCAGTTCGACTCTACCGATTTTAATGGTCACCTCTTTAAATCCAATCTGTGGCACGGGCTGACCATTGCTGGCGATGATACTCAAGTCGTCGTCAGGGTAGCGGGTGATATCCGAGTCATTCCAGTACTGCTTGAAGAGCACGTACGGGATGGTGGTGACCTGTGACCCGGTGTCCAGTAGGGCACTCATAGGAATGCCATCCAGTACCACGGGTAAGACTGGACGTCCTCCCACATATTTGTCGCGCCAGTTCGATGGGCCTGGTGATCTTTTTCCTGGGGGTTGGCCCTCTACCCCAGGTTGTGCCAGTTTAAAGGACAGTACCTTGCCATATGTCCGGGTTGATTGCAGCGGCGGCAGATGGGTCGTCCGTCCTCGTTGTATCGGTCGCTGGGTCTTCCTCTAGCCGGTGGGGTCCTCCTTGGTCGACGCCACGGGATGTCCTCCGGTCCGGATGCCAGCTGGATCTTCCCTGGAGTGGAAACCTGTAAAGACTGCACAGTTCGGGTTAGCGCAGCAACGCTTTTAGCTAGCTCTTGGACCTGATGGTGCAGGTCTGGAGCCGGGTCATTGTTCAAAGCCTGCGCATCAGCTCCCACAGGCCCTGCCGACAAGGGCGCCGCCTCCTGGTGGTAAGTGGTAGTGGGGCGTCTGGGGGTCACAACGCCACCTGGTGCCGGTTCTCGAAGCACCCGGATGGCTCTGTCCT
Source organism: Phyllobates terribilis (assembly GCF_046119375.1). Taxonomy (NCBI): domain Eukaryota; kingdom Metazoa; phylum Chordata; class Amphibia; order Anura; family Dendrobatidae; genus Phyllobates; species Phyllobates terribilis. Next base: position 3,533,715 of record NW_027362961.1, on the reverse strand, counting down.
TGAACTGTGCAAATCCCAGATGAGGGTCCTGTAAGGCCATTGCCCGCAACTGGGTTCGGTGGGCATTGCAATATAAACCCTCTATAAATTGTTCAGTCAACAGCCTGTCCTCGTCTCCCACGCCGTCAGGGTCGGTCTGCTTAATGGCTCTCAGGGCCTCTTGTAGGTTCAGGGCATAGTCCCTTATACTCTCATGTGCCCGCTGTTTGCACCCGTAGAATCTAAGCTTGATCTCGGCTGAGGTGCGGGTATCAAAGGTGTCCCTCAGCCGGGTTAGTATCCCTGCGACAGTCCTCCCCCCCCGGGGTGGCCAGGACTTTACCTCCCTTTGGGCTGCTCTGGTTAATTGGGCCACCAGGATGCTCACTTTTTGCTCCTCTGTGAGGGGGTACACCTGGAAGAGGCTATCCAGCTTTTCTCTAAAGTCATGCAGGGTATGTGACTCCCCTGAGTACTGGGGTAGCCAGGCTGCCCCCGGGATATAGGGCATGGTGAAAGGCATGACCGCAACAGCGGTGGCGCTGGCGGGGGTTGAAGCGGTGAAGCTCTCCTCCGTATCCGACATCCTTCTCCCCCCTAGTGGACCGTGGCCTACCTTGCGATGATCCTCTTCCGTAGGCCGCGGCTCCGCAGTGGATCGTCAGGGTTGAGGACCTTCCGTCGCGCTCCTGTGACGTCGGCGTCTGCTGGGCTCCTTCCAGGACCTTACGCAACGTCCGGACGTGAGGCGGGGCTTCAGTTCTCGCGCGCTTTCGGAGTCCACGCCCCTCTTCTTCCCGCGCAGCGTCCTCAAGATGGCGTCCAATGGCGGGAAAACTCCACGTATGGCGGGAAGAAGGCCGAAGATGGCGCCGGATGGCGGGAAAACTCCACCGATGGCGGGAAGGAAGCGGAAGATGGCGCCGGATGGCGGGAATCTTCACCACAGGTAAGTTTGAACAGTCTTTTTCAGGCACGCAGTACCCGGTGGTTGCGGGCACGAAATCCTGCCGACTACGCCAAAAGTTGACGCGCCCCTGGGCCTGTGTCGCGCTGCGTTGCGCACGCGGGAGCTTACCCGGAGCCGGATCTCTTGAGGGTTGTAGTCTCGTGGCGGTGATCCGGTCCGTGCCCAGGGAGTCAGACTAAGAGGCGCTGTATCAGCGGTAGATGATGGACGACTACGCCACCCGTTGAATGCAGCTATGGAGCTGCCGCTGCAGGGCAGACCGCTGAGGCCGGTGGAAGGATGGTGCAGCGTGGATGGTATAACCCCCAACGGGAGGGGTATGGCCTCAGGGCAGCCGACGTGGATGATGGGGGTAGCAGGAACCACTCAGAGACGATGCGGTGTAGTTCAGGGTCTTTACTGGTGACAAAGATAGACCCTCCCGGAGTACTGGCTAGCGGTTGGGGCCTGGTCAGTCCTTGAGCAGATGGGATCTCCCCTGGCCAGGCGGAGTTGTAGGCCTCCCAAACTAACGATACTCTTCTGGCTACCTTGCTAGAAGCGGGTATAAGTAGCCCACGTCCCTGAGTGTACCGTGTGGTGCTCACCCGTATGGCCGGTGACTCGGGGCCTTCTAGTAGCTTCCGCTCCACGACGGCGGTGCTGGTCCCACGCGTGTGACCGTGCCTTCGGGTTTCTGGGCCAGAGGACCTGCAATCTCCTGCCGGTCGGTTTCTGCTGCTGGATAGGAGTTAGTCCCCACAGCCTCGGACTCCGGGTCCGGAGATAACTTCTCAGTCAGGGCGAGCTCTGCAGCTGCCAGCCCCTGACTCCTTGTAGTACTGCTCCCACAGAGCTCCTGATGTTCTTTCCTATATCTGCTTCTCTTCTCTGTCTCTACTTCTTCTCTACTCACTAACCCTGCCTCAGCCCTAGGTTTATATAGGGGAAGTTCTTCCCCTCCCAGGACTGGGCAGGAGGTGTGGCATGCACAGGATCCCTGACCAAGAGACCTCCCACCTGCTCTCAGACATAACATTGCTGTTACTGTGGAAACCAGATCCCTGGGGTGCCACACAAGCGAAGTGTGCAGCCTGCCATCCACCCACCCATCGCCAGGCTGCAATACCATACTGCTTGCTCGCTTGCACTTGAAATTGGGCCTTTTTAGGCACGTGGAGGCGGAATCTGACCACCGCGTCAAGGCAGCATTGGCGGCCTGTAATCCATACTCAGTCCCCAGCCGCCCGGCTGCCAGGTGTCCACACTCGGTCCCCAGCTGCCAGGGGGCGGCCGGGAGTCCATACTCGGTCCCCAGCCGCCCCGCGGCCGGGTGTTCACACACGGTCCCCAGCCGCCTGGGGGCAGCCGGGTGTCCATAAACGGTCCCCAGTCGCCCCTATTTCTCCTTGGAACATCCCCCCACACACTTTTCTTAGCCTGGCCTGCTTTAGGGCAGCATTGGACGAGCCCACCAGAGAACCAGACTCCTCCGGTGGGCCCTGGCTTCTCCATCAGGGGAGTTGAGAGTGACAAGGTGAGGACCATGATGATGATGATACAAGTTAGCATCTGTTTTGTTTTGTTGGAATGCAAGCGCATGTATGTAGTAGCGGCTAGGACTGAGGTGGTCAGCGTTTTCGCGCATATCCTACCTCCTCCGAGGATTGCTGGATGTTTTCCTGCTACTATCCCAGTTCTATGACTCCCGTTAAAACAAAGCTTCAGGTGATGAATGATGGATGAGGTGGTGGCAAAGGAGAAAGAGCAGGAGGAACAGGGACCATTCACATCAATATCAGGCCAGTCAACCACATATGTCTTGTAGGATATGTTTCTGTAACAAAAGGAGCAGTTTGGCTACACAGTTATAGGGCATACAGTGAGTGCAATGCCTACCAAAAATTTCGAGGCACTCCAATGTACCTTGGAAATGACATGGAGGTCAGAGGGCCTTAACTAAACCGTTTTTTTCCATTTATAGCAACTGGGTCTCCTGTACACTGTTGGCCTAAGCAGTGAATGGAAGGCTTTCCAAAAATTATGAGGAACTGCAATGCCCCTTGAAACAGACATGGATTACAGCGTACTAAAAACCTTCTACCCACTATTGGGGAGTGGGTCTCCCTTAGTTTTCGCCTGTGCATTGAAAAGCAAAGGCTGACTAAAATTAGGAGGAAATGCAATGTCCGTTGGAAGAGTCGTGAAGGTAAGAGGTACCGTATATTCCGGCGTATAAGACGACTTTTGAAGACTGAAAAATCTTCTGTCTAGTCTGGGGTCGTCTTATACGCCGGTAGTGCTTTTGAACTTTCAGAAATTGACATGCGGGGATACTCTGGGGGTGTTAATAAGCTGCCGTGGCCGTATCCCTGCCATGTCGGAGTTAATATAAGGTGGAGGGAGTTAAAATACGGCGGCGGTAGGTCCAGACAGTCAGCGCTTCTTTGCTGAAACTGACACATCGCTGCGTATTCCCAGCTCCGGACACAGCGCAGGGCTTCTGTGCCGACAGCTTTCACTTGTCACAGAAGCGCTGCGCTGTGTCCGGAGCAGGGAAGTTCGCATCGCTTCTGTGACAATATATAAAAAGCCGGCAATTCAGCAGCGGCATAAGCCGGCACCCGACAATTTAGAATAGAAAGAATAGAGCTTCACACATAGATTAGATAGATAGAAACATGTCAGTCACATATATATGAAGTACAGTGACAGTGTTGCTTACTGTACTTGTCATTTAGTGTAAAGGATTTATTAAAACAAATAATAGTGTTTTCATGCACTGTCTCTTTAAAAAAGCCGGCCGGCAATTCAGCATCTGTACCCGACAATTTATAACAGACAGAATAGAGCTTCACACATAGATTAGATAGATAGAAACATGTCAGTCACATATATATGAAGTACAGTGATAGTGCTGGTTACTGTACTTGTCATCTAGTGTTAAAATAAAGGATTTATTAAAAAAAAAATTGGCGTGGGGTTCCCCTTAATTTTAGTCTCTAGCGGAGGTTAAGCAGACGGCTGGGGCAGATGTTTGAAGCCTGGGAAGGGGGTAATACCCACGGAGCTTCCCAGGCTACTAATATCAGCCCCCAGCTGAATACCTAGCCTTTACTAGCTATTAAAATGGGGGATCCCAAAAAAATGACGTGGGGTCCCCCCTATTTTAATAGCTAGCAAAGGCTAGGCAGACAGCTGGGGGCTGATATTAATATCGCAGGAAGGGTGCCATGAATATTGGCCCCCTCCCAGGCTAGAAACACCAGCCGTCAGCCGCCCCAGAAATGGCGCATTCATAGGATGCGCCAATTCTGGCACTTAGCCTCGCTCTTCCCACTGCCCTGTAGCGGTGGCAGTGGGGTAATAGGGCTGGGGTTGATGTCAGCTTATAATGCCAGCTGACATCAAGCCCAGGTTAGTAATGGAGAGGCGTCTATAAGACACCCCCATTACTAACCCCATAGTCAAAGTTAAAAAAAACACAAACACCCAGAATAAAGTCCTTTAATTGAAATAAAGACACAAATCTTTATTGTTCTAAATTAAACCATACTTACCATCACGCCCATTCCAGCTGAAGCCAACGATCTCCTGTAATAAAAATAAAATAATAAAGCAACCTCATCCTTACCTTTCCATGGTTCCCAGGACGGGTCCAGCTCTGCTACATCGAGATGACAGGCTGGACCGCAGCAGAACGCCGCCATCCAGCCTGTCATCCCGCAGACACTGAGAAGCGCAGGCATGCTTGCGCTCCTCAGTGTCTGACTGTGACGGCATCCAGATGAGCCGACAATGAACTCAGCTCACCTCCTGGACGTCCGTCACTGACAGCGTGGGAAACTTCTACTGCGCATGCGGGGAGCAGGAGAATTTTCCCACGCTGTCAGTGACGTGCATGAGGTGAGCCGAGTTCATTGGACATGATCTCGGCTCATCTGGATGCCGTCACAGTCAGACACTGAGGAGCACAAGCATGCCTGCGCTTCTCAGTGTCTGCCGCATGGCAAGCTGAACGGCAGCGTTCTGCTGCGGTGCAGCCTGTCATGTGAATGTAGCAGAGCTGGACCAGTCCTGGGAACCATGGAGAGGTAAGGATGAGGTTGCTTTATTATTTTACTTTTATTGCAGGAGATCGTTGGCTTCAGCTGGAATGGGCGTGATGGTAAGTATGGTTTAATTTAGAACATTAAAAAATTGTGTCTTTATTTCAATTAAAGGACTTTATTCTGGGTGTTGTGTTTTTTTTAATTACTTTACTAGAAATTCATGGTGGTCATGTCTAATATTGGCGTGACCCCATGAATTTCGGGCTTATGGCCAGCTGATAATGCCAAGCTGGCCCTAACCCCTTTATTACCCAGTGAGCCACCGCACCAGGGCCCTGGATGAGTTGGGTACAGCGCCAGAAGATGGCGCTTCTATGAACGCGCCATTTTCCGGGGTGGCTGCGGACTGCAATTTGCAGCGGGGGGGGGGCCCAGAAAGCTTGGGCCTCCCTGCGCTGCAGATTCCAGCCCCCAGCTGCCTAGTTGTACCTGGCTGGACACAAAAATAGGGCGAAGCCCCACGTATTTTTTTTTTTAATTATTTCATGAAATAATTTAAAAAAAAAGGGCTTCCCTATATTGTTGTGTCCGGCCAGGTACAAATAGGCAGCTGGTGGTTGGGTGCAGCCCGTTCCTGCCTGCTGTACCTGGCTGGACACAAAAATATGGCGAAGCCCCACGTCAACATTTTTGGGAAAAATTAATTACAAAATTAATAATTTAGGGACTGCATCTTTATTAACCCCTCAATTGTCATTTAGTGTTAAAATAAAGGATTTTTTAAAAAGAAAATTGGCGTGGGATCCACCATCATTATAGTCTCTAGCGGAGGTTAAGCAGACGGCTGGGGCAGATGTTTGAAGCCTGGGAAGGGGGTAATACCCACGGAGCTTCCCAGGCTACTAATATCAGCCCCCAGCTGAATACCTAGCCTTTACTAGCTATTAGAATGGGGGACCCCCCCAAAAAATGACGTGGGGTCCCCCCTATTTTAATATGTTTATGAGTGACAGTTTTCCTGCTATATACCTGCATGTCATAAGAATTTAAATTAAAAAAAGGACAATGTTAAATTCAAATCTGTTTTTTTTTTAATTTTTACCGGTGTTTGGTATGCGTTGGAAAAGGGGTAGTCTTATACGGTGAATATATCCTAAACTCGATATTTTAACAGGAAAGTAGGGGGGTCGTCTTATACACCAGGTCGTCTTATACGCCGGAATATACGGTAATTAAAAACAACATTTCAATGCCACTAGGAAGAGCTGTGGAGTTCAGAGTGGCTTAAGAAGACTGTTTTAATGTCCCTTTGAAGAGACGTGGAGGTCACAGTAGCTTAACAAGATGGTTTTAATGCCCCTCGGAAAAGACGTGGAGGTCCCAGTAGCTTAACCAGACGATTTGAATGCCCCTTCCAAGAGCCATACAGTACAGCATAGTACAAACATTATTCCCATTATTGGGGAGTGGGTCTCCCATAGTATTTGCTTATGCCTTCCAAGCAAAAGCTGCCAAAAATTAGGACGGAGGAACTAGCAATGCCCATTACAAGAGCCATGCAGTACAGCATATTACAAACATTATTCCCATTATTGGGAATGTGTCTCCCATAGTCTTTCCTTATGCCTTCCAAGCAAAAGCTGCCAAAAATTAGGACGGAGGAACTTGCAATGCCCCTTACAAGAGCCATGCAGTACAGCATATTACAAACATTATTCCCATTATTGGGGAGTGGGTCACCCATAGTCTTTGCTTATGCCTTCCAAGCAAAAGATGCCAAAAATTAGGACGGAGGAACTTGCAGTGCCCCTTACAAGAGCCATGCAGGACAGCATATTACAAACATTATATTAAGAGGAAATGCAATGCCCGTTCGAAGAGTCGTGGAGGTTAGAGTTAATTAAAAACAACATATCAATGCCCCTTGGAAGAGCTGTGGAGTTCAGAGTGGTTTAACAAGACACTTTTAATGCCCCTCAAAAGAGATGTGGAGATCCCAGTAGCTTAACAAGACGATGTTAATACCCCTTGGTAAAGTGGTGGAGGTCCCAGTAGCTTAACAAGACGGTTTTAATGCCCCTCGGAAAAGTGGTGGAGGTCACAGTAGCTTAAGAAAAAGCTTTTAATGCCCCTCAGAAGAAACGTGGAGATCCCAGTAGTTTAACAAGACGGTTTTAATGCCCCTTGGAAAAGTGGTGGCGGTCACAGTAGCTCAACAAGACGCTATTAATGCCCCTCAGAAGAGACGTGGAGGTCCCAGTAGCTTAACAAGACGGTTTGAATGCCCCTTGGAAGAGACGTGGAGGTCCCAGTAGCTTAACAAGACGGTTTTAATGCTCCTCAGAAAAGTGGTGGAGGTCCCAGTAGCTTAACAAGACGGTTTTAATGCCCCTCGGAAAAGTGGTGGAGGTCACAGTAGCTTAACAAGACGCTTTTAATGCCCCTCGGAAGAGACGTGGAGGTCCAAGTAGCTTAACAAGACGGTTTGAATGCCCCTTGGAAGAGACGTGGAGGTCCCAGTAGCTTAACAATACGGTTTGAATGCCCCTCGGAAGAGACGTGGAGGTCCCAGTATCTTAACAAGACGGTTTTAATGCCCCTCGGAAAAGTGGTGGAGGTCACAGTAGCTTAACAAGACGCTTTTAATGCCCCTCAGAAGAGACATGGAGGTCCCAGTAGCTTAACAAGACGGTTTGAATGCCCCTTGGAAGAGACGTGGAGGTCCCAGTAGCTTAACAAGATGGTTTAAATGCTCCTCAGAAAAGTGGTGGAGGTCCCAGTAGCTTAACAAGATGCTTTCAATGCCCCTCGGAAAAGTGGTGGAGGTCCCAGTAGCTTAACAAGACGGTTTTAATGCCCCTTGGAAAAGTGGTGGAGGTTGCAGTAGCTTAACAAGATGGTTTGAATGACCCTTGGAAGAGACGTGGAGGTCCCAGTAGCTTAACAAGACGGTTTGAATGCCCCTCGGAAGAGACGTGGAGGTCCCAGTAGCTTAACAAGACGGTTTTAATGCCCCTCGAAAAAGTGGTGGAGGTCACAGTAGCTTAACAAGACGCTTTTAATGCCCCGCAGATAAGTGGTGGAGGTCCCAGTAGCTTAACAAGACGGTTTGAATGCCCCTTGGAAGAGACATGGAGGTCCCAGTAGTTTAACAAGACGGTTTTAATGCCCCTCGGAAAAGTGGTGGAGGTCACAGTAGCTTAACAAGACGCTTTTAATGCCTCTCAGAAGAGACGTGGAGGTCCCAGTAGCTTAACAAGATGGTTTGAATGCCCCTTGGAAGAGACGTGGAGGTCCCAGGAGCTTAACAAGACGGCTTGAATGCCCCTTGGAAGAGACGTGGAGGTCCCAGTAGCTTAACAAGACGGTTTTAATGCTTCTCGGAAAAGTGGTGGAGGTCCCAGTAGCTTAATAAGACGCTTTTACTGCCCCTTGAAAAAGTGGTGGAGGTCGCAGTAGCTTAACAAGACGGTTTGAATGCCCCTTGGTAGAGACGTGGAGGTCCCAGTAGCTTAACAAGACGGTTTGAATGCCCCTTGGAAGAGACGTTGAGGTCCCAGTAGCTTAACAAGACGTTTTTAATGCCCCTCGGAAAAGTGGTGGAGATCGCTGTAGCTTAACAAGACGGTTTGAATGCCCCTTGGAAGAGACGTGGAAGTCCCAGTAGATTAACAAGATGGTTTTAATGCTCCTCGGAAAAGTGGTGGACATCCCAGTAGCTTAACAAGACGCTTTTAATGGCCCTCGGAAAAGTGGTGGAGGTCACAGTAGCTTAACAAGACGCTTTTCATGCTCCTCGGAATAGTGGTGGAGGTCGCAGTAGCTTAACAAGACGCTTTTAATGCCCCTTACAAGAGCCATACAGTACAGCATTTTAAATATATTATTCCCATTATTGGGGAGTGGGTCTCCCACAGTCTTTGCTTATGCCTTCCAAGCAAAAGCTGACAAAAATAAGGACTGAGGAACTTTCAATAATGGCAACACGGACCAAAGTCACCCTGGTGGTATAGTGGTGGTGGAGGCTGAGGATAAGGAGAAGAACATAAAACAGCCGAAATGAGGAAGCGTATACCCATGTGTGGGTGTGAAGTGGTGCATTTGAATACACCTCCCGAAATAACACAGTGGATTTGACTTTATGTTACTCTGCTGTCATTTGGTGGTGATGAGAAGTCTGGCCCAATCCAGCTCTTGTTCATTTTGATAAGGGTCAGCTTGTCAGCATTGTCAGTTGACAGGCGAGTGCGCTTATCAGTTATAATTACCCCAGCAGCACTAAAAACACGCTCCGATAACACGCTAGCGGCAGGGCAGGCCAGGACCTCCAAGGCGTACAGAGCGATTTCATTCCAAGTGTCCAGCTTGGATACCCAATAATTAAAAGGCACAGAGGAATCACGGAGGACGCTGGTACGGTCGGCAAGGTACTCCCTTACCATCTTTTGAAACTTTCCACTCCTTGTGAGAGTACCCCGCGCCTCAGGGCCTGTAAGCTGGGCAGGTCTCAGAAAACTGTCCCAGAATGTTGACAGTGTTCCCCTGCCTCTGCTGGATTGGAGTTGCCTCTCTCTCGCTTGTACGCCTTGGTTGGTCAACGAACTGTGACCTCTGCCGCTAGTGTCTTCAGATGGGAATTTTTTTTTAACAGTTCTGCAGCAAGGGCCTTCTGGTACTGCCCCATTTTTGTAGACCTCTCCACCTCAGGAATAAGAGAGTGAACGTTCTCCTTGTAGCGGGGGTCTAAAAGTGTCACCAACCAGTAATGACTGTCACCCAACATTTTGACAACGCGAGGGTCACGGTTAAGGCAGAGTAACAAAGTCAGCCATGCGCGCCAGACTGGTAATGGGCAAGACTTCCGTGTCCACACCAAGATGACGAATGACCATGCTCTCCTCCTCCTCCTCCCCCCTGTCCTCAGGCCACCCACGCTGAACCGACGGTATGACAGTTGTACAGGTACTACCGCCTACAGCGCATGATACAAGCTCCTGTTCTTCCTCCTCCTCCTCTCCCTCATTGTCCCCCAATGCACGTTGGGATGAGATGAGGCTGGGCTGTGTGTAATCGACCGCTACGGCTTCTTGATCCATCTCATCATACTCTGGCTGCAATGCCTCCTCTTTAATTCTCTGCAGAGAGCATTGCAAAAGACAGACAAGTGGAATGCTGACGCTAATGATGGAGTCATCGCCACTCACCATCTTGGTGGACTCCTCAAAGTTGGTCAAGATGGTACATACAGTACAGACCAAAAGTTTGGACACACCTTCTCATTTAAAGATTTTTCTGTATTTTCATGACTATGAAAATTGTACATTCACACTGAAGGCATCAAAACTATGAATTAACACATGTGGAATTATATACTTAACAAAAAAGTGTGAAACAACTGAAAATATGTCTTATATTCTAGATTCTTCAAAGTAGCCACCTTTTGCTTTGATGACTGCTTTGCACACACTTGAGAGACTGCCATAAAGACTGAGAGGAGGGGGCATCTTTGCATGCAGTATGGACAGGGGATTGCCATGCACACACAACAGGTGACACCTGCTGACACTGGTCGTGGACCCTGGGGTTCGCCCCACAAAGTCGGGTGCTTTACTGCCATGTGCCTGATCATGCTGGTGGTGGTCAGGCTGGTAGTTTTGTCACCCCTGCTGATGCTGGCATGGCAGGTGGTACAAATGGCCTTTTTGGGGTTATCAGCAGAGTCTTTAAAAAAATTCCAGACTCTGGAAGACCCACAGGTTGTACTGGCAACGTCCCTCGTGTTGGTGTTACGGGGAACTGTTGCCGGCCTTCTGTGTGCGGCCACCACACTGCTTCTTCCTGCCTGTTGGGGTACTCTGTCTCCCTCACCCGGTCTGCTGCTGGCCTTGCTCTGCATGTCCTCCTGCCACGTTGGGTCAGTTACTAGATCATCCACCACCTCCTCCTCTTCCACTTGCGCACCACGATCCTCCTCCTCACTTCTTGGCAATTGTGTTTCGTCATCGTCAACCTCTTGTGACAAATTGCCAGCGTTGACTTCCTGTAGCCGTGGCTGTTCAAATATTTGGGCATCTCTACATGGGATCTCCTCTTCCACCACTTCAAGCGGAGCAGGCGAGGGGCACAAATCTGGAAATGGACCAGTGAACAGCTCTTCAGAGTGTCCAAGTGTGGGATCAGTTGCTGTCTGACGATACTCGGCATGGTGGGAGGAAGGAGCATCAGGGTGAGGAGGAGTATGCGGTCGAGACTCACGGCTACTAAGAGTTGACCGTGTGGAAGACAGACCGGAAGTGGTGGTCTGCTATCCAATTAATAACCTGTTCACACTGATCAGTTCGCAATACTGGTGTTGTTCTGTGCTTCCCTAGTAATTCGGTCAAGAAGTGGGAGCGAGAAGATATGGCTGTTGGTTGTGGCACATTTTCACCTTGGCCACGGCCCCGTCCTCTGCATGTACCATCACCAGAACGTCCACTTCCATGTCCCTTGCCACGCGCCTTGCCCATTGTAAAGTAAGTAAAATAGCTTACACTCGCACTATCAATGGAAAAAGGGTAATAAAGTAGATTAGAACCGTGGAAGAGGAAAATCACAGTTCTATTTCTCTGGCCTACACCCGACTCTTTTAAATCTGAACAATCAGGGAGAAACTATTACTGTTTTTCTTTACGGAAAAAATACCAAAAGGTGAATAATAGAGATTTTTACCGTGGAATGGCAAAACCACAGTTATTGTTTACTGGGGTATACCAGAAAATTTTGAATAGATATATTTGCGGCTGAACAATGAGCGACACACTCAAACTGTTTATTTTTAGGTAAAAATGGCCCAAAAGTGGATAATACAAAGATTTGACCCGTGGAACTGCAAAACCACACTTGTATGTCTCGGGCCCACACCAGACTATTTTCAACAGATATATTTGTGTCTGAAAAATCAGGGAGACACTATTAGTTTTTTTTTACGGCAAAAAATGCCAAGATCAGGATAATAGAGATTTTTACCGTGGAACAGCAAAACCACAGTTATAATTTAGTGGTGTATACCAGACTATTTTCAACAGATATATTTGTGTCTGAACAATCAGGAGACACTACTACTGTTTTTCTTTGCGGCAAAAAATGCCAAAAGCAGGATAATAGAGATTTTTTACCGTGGAACAGCAAAACCACAGTTATAATTTACTGGTGAATACCAGACTATTTTCAACAGATATATTTGTGTCTGAACAATCAGGAGACACTATTAGTTTTTTTTTTAAGGTGACACATATTACTATAACTTGCACCCATAGTGCAAAAAAAAAAAAACCCTAAAAAAACACAATGGGTTCAACCGTACTCAAATTGTTAACTAGGAGCAATGATTATTGTGAATAATATAATATTTTGATTGGAGATGATCCACCCTCTGGTTCCACCACTGATCCTAAGAATGAAGGAATGGGGAACCTATCAGCTTTTTTTTTTCCTGCACAGCTGTGCTCCCAACCACCCACAGTGCAAAAAAAACCCCTAAAAAAACAATAGGTATAACCGTACTCAAATTGATAATTGGGAGCAACGATTAGTGTGAAGGATATAATATTGTGATTGGCGATGTTCCATCCACTGATTCTGAGAATGAAGAAATGGGGAACCTATCAGCTTTTTTTCCTGCACAGTTGTGCTCCCACCCATTGAGCAAAAATACCCTAAAAAAAATACCCTAAAAAAATGCACGTACTCAAATTGTTAATTGTGAGCAATGATGAGTGTGAAGGGATATAATATCTTGATTGGCGATGGTCCGACCTGTGGTTCCGCCACCGATCCCAAGAATGAAGGAATTGAGAACCTATAAGCTTTTTTTTTCCTGCACAGCTGTGCTCCCAACCACCCACCCATAGTGCAAAAAATAAAAAAAACAATAGATCCAACTGTACTCAAATTGTTAAATTGGGAGCGCGAAAAAAATAATGCATCCACTTCTTTCTAAATTAGGCTGTCAGACCCCCAAGAATGACATCCTAGTAATATGCCATGACTTATACCTCTTTAAATGTATGCAAAGGATAAACCTGGATATCCAGGTATACGTTCTATTGATTGATTTCTATAAGGGCCTATTTACACATGTAAATGTGTATCTGCTACGGACATGAATGATCGGCTGCAGCCCTTCCACTTGGCCAGTCAATGGATCCGCAAATCACAACAAGTAATTCAAGGAAATGGAAAAGTAAAAAAAAAAATTCTAGTAACATTGCATAGCGTACTGGCGATTGCGCTATTTAACTTGCCATCAGTGATTGACGGCATATAAATGGTTAAACAGCAGTGATTGACGCTCCGCTCTGGCCGCTGCTGTTACAGCAAGATGTCAGCTGTGTAGGATGGGGGCTCTGCTCCTGAGCCCACCCGAAACAGCAATCCAATGGACGGTTTCACACACCACATTATCCAGTGGTGTTTAATTTGCTTTTCTATTTAGGAAACAAAACCGTTTTAATAACGTTTTCCTTCTCTGGTATCTAGGAGCCATTTCAGCTATTTGTAAAGGGAATCTGTCAGCAGGTTTTTCTTGGCTATTCTGAGAGCAGCATGATGGGGTGAGCGCCACACTAGGAGTAGGACCACCGAGCCCAGAGCTATTGCAAGACGTGCAGACAATATATACCAGGTATGAATGAATCCAATACAACATTATTGTTACTTGGGAATTAACCTACTTGGATATAATACATCCCTTGATATGTATATACCAAAAGGTCATTATCTTGGGAATGCCTATATTGGCTTTTATTATTTGGGATTACATCCTTTTACTATGTGACCTAGGATATACTATCAGTATGCATTAGCACAATTGGAGCTACTACTATTTAGCCCTGGTGTCTCTGCAATTCAAATATTTACATTATACCTCCTCACTATTATATGGTATTACTATATATATGTGTGTGTGCTCTTTTCTTTCCCGCCATGTACCCAAATTGTTATAATAAAGGTCTTTTTTAACACATTGACCCCTTGTCGGATGTACTATATATTGGTTGTTGTTGAGAGCAGCATGATGTAGAGACAAAGACCCTGATTCTAGGGACGTCTCACTTACAGGGCTGCTGGTTGTAGTTTTGATAAAAATCACACTTTTATTAGCAGAAGATTATCACTAGAGGACTAGTAAACCTGCAGCCAGGTAGTCCAACCACGCCCCCCACCACTGATTGGCAGTTTATATACAGTGTACACAGAAAGCTGCCAATCAGTGGAGTGGGTGGGATTATTATACAGAGCTCAGCATTCAGAGATCTGCATGAGAAAAAAAAAACTGCAATTTTATCAAAATAACACCAAGCAGCCTAGTAAGTGATACATCGTTGGAATCAGGGCCTCGGATTATGCTGCTCTCAAATGGGATAGCAAAAACCTGCTGACATATTCCATTTAAAGGGGCAGCTGCTACTAAATCCAGATATGGTGCAAAATGTAAATTCTGCTGCAGATTTACTGCTGTAGATTTTTAATTCCTAAAAATCCCTGTAGATTCAGAGGATCTCAACCTTTTCAATGCAAATTATTTTCAAGACTTATTCACAGATATTATGAAATATTACAGTAGAAATAAAAAAAAAAAAAGCACAATACCTAAACCCCTTCCTTGGGAAAAATATACGGCAAGTATAAGAAAGACAAAAATTTATTCTGGAGTCATATTGAAGTCTAAATAGAATTGTAACCATACAATGTAAACAGCAGTGAATGTAAGTAGGATCCACTGGATCTATATAAGAGGAACGTTTTCCAAAGCTGATCTTCTGAGCCCACCGCTATGCTGGCTGCACCGGCATTGTGATCGTCAGCACCTGGAATATACGTCACGTTTTACTGCAGCTCATAGAACCAAATGATAAGACGCAGAGCAGTGCGAGGCTTGTGACTCGCTATACACAAAATATACGACATGTTTGATGAATGGCATAAAGGAAAGCCGATGCATTCAGATGTTTCTGGGCAACTATATGTTATGATAGATAAGTTCCTGTCAGGATGAGGGGCAGCATCCTATCTGCTCACTCATCATGACAGGTTTACAACATGTTGACTCATGGACGTGATCAGTCAGTCAATCGATGACATAGATGCACGTTCTTGATTCCGACAGGTAGGTCAGAGAAGTCCGTCTCAAACAGTTTACTTTCACCCATCTAGGATGGATGGCTGCTGACATCGTTGGCCATTATGTCCATACACAATTATTATCCCCTAATTGTGATGTACAATACAAATTTATATTGTGGTACCGTGTTAGCCAGAAAATTTGATGGAAATAATTTTATGCCCAAAAATGGCAAAAGTATTCTCGGAGTGATACCTTTATTGGCTAACCAGAAAAAAAAAATATATATGCAAACTTACAGAGCACACAGGCTCCTTCTTCAGGCAGGATTATAAATGTTATGAATTCATTTGTAATATTGCCTGAAGAAGGAGCCTCTGTGCTCTGAAAGCTTGCATATATATATTTTTTTTCTGGTTAGCCAATAAAGGTATCACTCCGAGAATACTTTTGCCATTTTTGGGCATAAAAGTATTCACATAGAATTATTCACTAATTAAAACAATTTATTTTTGCTAAATAAATGTATACATTTTTTAAAATTTTATTTTATACATTTTCTCAGAGAACCTCTTTAAGAAGGAGATTTCAGAATGGGCTATAAGACATGTCCAGCTTTGCTTAATTGTCTCACCTTACTGTCCTTGTTGAACTGAGCTCCACTTTGTTCTTGGATGATATTGTAAGGAATGAAGACGTCTAGATGATACAAATCGGGAAGTCCGATTATTCTGTCTTCACCCAAGTCCAACACAAGAGATCTAGCAGAAGACTGTAAAGAGAAGACCAGCGTGGTAACAACGCTTATGTCGCTGAATGCTTCTGTACGGGAAAGAAAGTTGTAACCAACAAGTGCACAAAAATCTAAACTTTTATCTTGATACGTGGCCAACTAGAAGTTACTGTGTAGCTCCACACGTCTCCTACATTAAATCTGACACGTGGAGGAACTGCTCACAGAAAATGCTGAAAAATATTTTTTAGGATTCACACTGCATTAAAAGGGGTTGTCCACCACTTTAATACTAATGGAATATCCTTAGGATAGGTCATCAATATTAAAGTGCCAGGCAACCCCTTTAAGTGAGGCATAATGAATGGTACCAGAATTTCACATAATGTAGCCTTCATTAGGCAGAAGGCCCACTCGGTTATATGAAGAAATCTGGGGTCCCCAAAAGCAAACCCAGTAATCACCAGATTCCCGTGTGGTGACTACTTAATCTGCTTTTTGGGAAGACCAGAACTGACCCCTATATTTAACCAAGTGGGTCCCCTTAAGCTACATTATCCTGTCTGATGAAGGCTACATTAGCTGAAACATTCTTAATCTTCATTATGCCTCATTTAACGCAATGTGAATCATGGACATGAGAAAAATCAAATTAAAAAATAAATACATTTAAAGCATTTTCTGTGCGATTCCTCCAAATGTCGCATTAATATAGAAAAAATAAAGAGCGGCGTGTTCTACACTATTGCAACAAGCCTCTTTCATCATTTATATCATCATTATAACATCATTTATATGCACCAGCACCATGGAATCAATGGCACTATATAATTAAATAATAATATATACATCTTTCCACCAGCTTGTTTTCCCTCTATCTCCTCTCTGGATCTATGAAGCCAGAACTGTCAAAGAAGAGGTGATGGTGGAGATGGAGGGGAAACAAGCAGGGGGGGAGGCTTATATAAATGACTGGTCCCGCCGTGAAGCACTGGGTGTCTGTGCTTGGTTTGAACAGTCGTTCTCTGCTGACAGAGTCGTTTACAGAGATCTTCTTTCCCATTCCAACAGCTTGCAAACAACCCACCATGGTGTGAAAAAAAAATTAGATCATCATCATCCAGCAAATGTGTCACAGCTGCCAGCAATTGGCTACTGTGGACACATCAAAGCTGTGATGATAAAAGTTGGCAGAGGAGGACCGGTAGCACGAGGTTGGCACAGACTTTTAATAAGGGAAGACTATTGGAAATCACATGAAATACAAAAAGGTCACAATCCTAGACCACATCTAAGGGTCTCACCACTTTAGGTAAAGAGATTTCAGCCACCAGAAAACTTGGGTGTCCTACAGGAGGTTCCGCCACAATCATGTAATCTGGTTTCACGGGTGAACTGATAAAAAAAAGGAAGGCAGCAGTATATTGCAAGGGTACACCATCAATTTATGATGTGTTGGGGTCGATCTCTAATATAATAAAGGGGCACTGATGCTGGTAATGAGGAACAGCCCCTTTCACAGTCATTCCCTGCACATTGGCATCATGGCCTCCACTGTGCAGCGGAACGACAGCATGGATCCAGCAAAGTGAATGGGCTTAGCTGCAGTTCTCCTGCACAGTGAATATCCGGGTAGCTGCCCCACACCAGCATATTCTTTAAAAAGGGCAGCGGGGTTACTTCCAGGCTGCAGCCCCCTTATTCTTGGAGTCCAAGAAGTTGGATATCCTATATCTTTTGTAAGATGGGATTCTAAAAAAAGTAAATGCATGCATTAAACCTCAAAGTAACCCAAACCTTTCAACTTCTGAGATGAGGGACTTGCTTGGAGTTAGCTGGGAGGGTCTGTAGGAAAAAAATAAAGACCATAAAGGCATAATAGTTAAAACAAAAAAAAAAACAATGTCCACATTGTTCTTGCACCATAACAAGCCATTCTGCAACTTCCCCCATCTGTTGGGTTTAACCCATCACCACGAGGAGTGGCGCTCCCCCATCTGTTGGGTATAACCCATCACCACGAGGAGTGGCACTCCCCCATCTGTTGGGTATAACCCATCACCACGAGGAGTGGCGCTCCCCCATCTGTTGGGTATAACCCATCACCTCAAGGAGTGAAGCTCCCCCATCTGTTGGGTGTAACCCATCACCACAAGGAGTGGAGCTCCCCCATCTGTTGGGTGCAGCCCATCACCACGAGAAGTGGCGCTCCCCCATCTGTTGGGTATAACCCATCACCACGAGGAGTGGCGCTCCCCCATCTGTTGGGTATAACCTATCACCTCAAGGAGTGGCGCTCCCCCATCTGTTGGGTATAACCCATCACCAAGAGGAGTGGAGCTCCCCCATCTGTTGGGTGTAACCCATCACCACGAGGAGTGGCGCTCCCCCATCTGTTGGGTGTAACCCATCACCACGAGGAGTGGCGCTGCCCCATCTGTTGGGTATAACCTATCACCAGGAGGAGTGGCGCTCGTCAAACTTTGTGTCCCTAGGGGAAATGTGGTATTATAAGATATCCAATCAATTGAATGGCCGACTATGTACTGCATGGATGAGCGAGGAACATCAGAGAAGAAGCCGTCAATGCTCAACAGCACCCTACTCTGTCGTCTTTTACAGACTGTATGCCATAGACTTGTACCTTAGAGTTGGGACTTACCCCTATTATGAATCATCGGTTTTGATTTGGTTCTGATATTCTGTTCAAAAATGGATCCCAGGAACTTCCGATTTTTCAGCATTTTCCACTCTGAAGGGAAACCATAGATGATTAACAGGGTCGGACTGGAACTGAAACTCAGCCCTGGCATGTGAGAGGACGCAGGCCCGCCCGACGGGCGTTGAATGTGAAATATTTTCATGAATGATTTGGGTATATGTCACAATAAAAATTGCTGCAAACTGCACTTTATCATCGATAGACAAAAACTGACATAATGTAAAATATAAACTTCCCTCCAGGAAAATGTTAATTTCTTTCAACTGGAGGGACGGACATATTTGTAATATAGAGCTCCAAGTTCCCAAAAACGCTATGCTTGATAGTACCAGGAAAAGCAGGAAAAGTGAATCCTTGCAGATTTGAAGCAGTTTCATGTCTATTCTTTCAGTATTTTTGCAGCGTTTCTAAAGAAAGGGAAAAAAAAATCTCAAAAAACGCAACATCAACGGGATTTTCCTGCCGAGCGACACGTTTTTTGTGCAGAAATGTTCTTCCCTTTCTTTTTTGTTTATATTTTGTGTTATACACTAGTGGCCAAAATTGAGGCAACACTTTCAGTTTTTCACCATCACCAATATTTAATGGAAGTTTTCACTGACCTACTTACTTGTACACACGCCCTCTTCTGCCATATGTATTCTATGTTGGTTTATAGTGACCTGGGTGTGGGTTGTAAGACAGATATTGTGCGATTAAAATGCGGTTTTTATATTTTAAAGCCAGTTTGTCATCAGAAGGTAAGCAATTACATGTTTCCGTTCTCAAAGTGTGTAAGCGGTTTCAAGAGACTGGTTCGATAAAGAATAAACCAGGTAGAGAAAGGAAGAAGGCTACAACTCCTCAGACTGATAGAAGAATTGTTAGAATCGCCCTAAATAACAGGGAATAAACTGCTGTTAACATCAACAAGGAGCTTGTCAACACCGGAGTGACAGTGTCTGATCGGACGGTTCGACGATGACTGGTAAACGCGGGGTTAAGAGCCAGAATACCAGGTAAAAAGCCATTTCTGAATGCCTCACAGCGTCAGAAACGTCTGCAGGGGCCAAAGAACATTGTAAATGGACCATTGAACAATGGAGAAATGTTATATGGAGCGATGAGACACGCATATCCATCTTTGGCAGCGACGGTGTCCGCTATGTTCGACGACGACCTGGAGAGGACTGGTTGCCAGAGGGTACAGTACCCACCATAAAGCCTCCTCTGAGTGTTATGGTAGGGGGCTGCGTGTCCAGAGATGCAGGTGGTCGGCTGCAGGTAATTGAAGAAACAGTTAATGCTGAAAAGTACATCAAGGACGTCCTTCAGCCTAAACTCATTCCTTCGGCACACGATGTATTTGGTGAAGGGACACCGTTTATTTTAAGATGGAGCCCCATGCCATACAGCTAAAAAATGTCTCTCTTGGTTCAAGTACACTAATGTCCAGCTATTGAATTGGCCAGGAAACAGCCCAGATCTCAATCCTATTGAGAATCTCTGGGCTCGGCTCAAAAGAGCGGTGTCAAAACAGCGGGCTTCACACAAGCAGGAACTCATTGCAGCCATCATCAAATCATGGCTTCATATCATCACACCATCTGATTTACACAAACTGGTAGATAGCATGCCAAGTAGATGCCAGGCAGTCATCAAGGCCGAGGGCTGTCCAACTGAGTATTAACATTTAGTGTTAGATATGAAAATAGGACAAATCAATGGCTTTTCTCCCACAGTCATCTGAGTGACAATAGTGTCCAATTTGTTGACAAATGAACAAATTTCCAGCTAATATTGTGTTTCTATATGAGATTTTATTTCTACTTAAAAACTTTACTGTGAAATCAAAAACATTCATGAAATTTGTATTTGTATTGGCAAAATGCTAAAAATTCATAAATCTTGGGGGTGTTGCCTCAATTTTGGCCACTAGTGTATAGAGTTCCTCAGTATATTTATATGTTGTCCCCCATCACCTTTTTCATCTCTCCTTACAAGTATGCCTTGTATCTTAGCTAAAACATGGTAGTAAGTAGCATATTAAACCCTTTTATAATGGGTAGTGTAGAATCGCTGCATATTTCAGGGTTATGCGCTCCTGAGGACTCATTAGTGCTGCCCTCCTCAGGCGAAACCTGGTTGTGACCTCGTATAATATGGGGCTAGCCGGTCTCACCTACCAGTTTGGGTCACAAACCCTTTTTCGTTTGCTTTGATGTTTTACTCATTGTTTATTACGTTTACACCCCAAATCTCTCCTAATCCTGGAGATCAAACCTATAAAAGCAATTTATGAATGATCGTAACACCTCTATGAAGGGTAATTATCATCTCCTTCATAAATATACATTTATATGTATAAATACATATGAGGTCAATGCATAGTACTGGCACATGACTTATCACTTTCCAGGACCTTACAAAGCACCAGGAACATTCGTAACAAGCGGAGGTGAAGCGATTCTGGCAACTTAATAGGAAAGGATTCTTTACAGTTAGAGCAGTCAGGCTGTGGAATGCCAACCACAAGATATAGTAATGGCAGATAGTATAACAGCATTTATAGAAGGGCTGGATACTTTTTTAACAAAACATGACATTGTGGGTTATAAATAATCTAGTAATAGAAAATGTATAACTTTGGAGATAGACCAAGGACATTAAAGTTAAAACTTTTTCAACCTATGTAACTATGCAAGTATGCAGAATGCACATTAGGAAAATGCTTGAAATGCAATTCCCTATAATATTATTTTACAAGTAATTTCCTCTTAATTTTCTGCTTTGTAAAGTGCTAGTTATAAGCCCAATCTATGGATCTAAAAAGTGCAAAACACTCCTGAAACACTTGTACGTATGTTCTATAATCTATGTTTCTTATGGTGCCTAAGGGAAGCCGTAATTATAAGACTCCTGCTTGGTAACAAGTGCAGTTATTTGCCTCCATAATGAAAGTGAATTACCAATGATGAAAGGGTTAATACTTGGACCCTGCATCAGTAATAGCCCTTGTAGTAATCATGACAACTATTGTGAGGGCATAAACAAGTGTCATAAAGAAGATTCCATAAAAGAATGCCGCGCTGCCACGATCAGCGCCATTACTGATGATGCGCCTGAGGACCTTGAGCTTGACCACCCCACGTAATGTGCCAACGTTGGTGTAATTTGGAGGTTCTAGCAGGGAAAGGGGTTGTCTTCTTAGACACCCCGGGGGGAAGGGAAGGTAACAGAACGGGGGGTCCCCAAAACAGGATCCCCTTCTGTTACTATGTACAAACAGCTGCTCTTCTTTGGGAGTTCATGGATGGATCCTTGACTTTAATGGGTGATAAATTGGGAGGGGGAGGGGATACTCAGTCTATTAGGGGTTATCCATAATGAGCAACCCCTGTAACCAAGTACCCAACATCTTGAGAGACGGAGCTGGATCTGTAAGGGAGAAGTGGTAGATCCACCTGGGAAATCAGATCAACTAAATTCGTTCCAGCAATAAATGTGGTGACAGATATCACAGCCAGATCTCTCCCACATCCAGTTTATCACATTAATAGTCTATATTTGTTATGTCGTTCTCTGTAAATATGTAGAAATTCTAAAACTCCGTCATATATCGGCACCAACTCTCTAAGCCCAAGGGAAGGGCAGCCCTCCAGCCATGGTTCCCTAGAGGTTTCCTCCACAGGAGGTTTTCCTCTCTTGAGCGCTGGAGGGTGACTCTTCGTGAGTCGAGGGTTGTGCCATTTTCGGTGTCATGTAAATTTAAATAAAGTTTAGAACGTTTGACACCTAATTGCAATGATTTGTGTATTTATTTTGTATGTGTCTGATTAATTTTGTTTGGGAGTCGGGGTCCATCACACATCACTGAGTCATACGTCTGGACATCTGCCGCCAGCAGTTTTGCTCCAGGGGTTGCCCCTGCTCTGGGGAGTTTGATGGAGCAGAGAAGACAAGAATTACAGAACTCATCCTCAGAATAAGGACTTCAATTACAGTACTACAAGCAGCTTCCTCGCCTCATTCACACAGTGAGTATTTTGGGCACTAATTTACATCAGTATTTGTAAGCTGAAAACCAGAGGGGAACAAACACAGTGAAAAATAGTAACTGAAACACTTTCACCTCTTCTGTTTTGGATCCACTCCTGGCGTCTGCTAACAAATACTGATGCAAAATATCGCCATGGAAGTTCCCTAAATTCTTACTGAATGATTTGACTGTTTGAGTAGCAGTCAAGCAACAGAGGTTGCAAGCGTTAAAGGAGTTTTCTGGTATCAAAAACCCCTGCCCCCCTTGCCATTTTTCTCTATCCTGAACCTGTGCTTCCTGCCCTGATCTCAGACTGTCTGACCTAGTCCTTGTCTTCGCTCTCCTGAGTCTGGTACCCTGGTACCTCCGGAATGCTGCTGCAGTCCCGGGAACTGCACTGAAGTGGTACCTGGTGTCTACCGGCGGCCCAGTCTATCCTCACCACCAGAGGTTCTAGTGGAGACCCAGTAGACACCTAGTCACAACCCTCCCGTGGGGCAGTGGGTCCATATCCACCAGGGTTACACCCACATAGCAAATGTGGTACCAATATTCAAGAAGGGGATAACATCTGAGCCTGGAATTTATAGGTCGGTAAGTTTAACTTGTACTGTGGGCAACAACTTTGAGGGTTTTCTAAGAGATACTAACCTGGAACACCTCAATAAGAATAACCTAAACATATGATTATGAGGGATCTGTCCTGCAAACTAATCTGAAAAGATTCTATGGGGAGGTAAGTTCAGGTTGGACCAGGGAAACTTAGTGGATGTTGTCTATCTGGACTTTTCAAAGGCATTTGATACGGTGCCATACAACAGGTTGGTACATAAAAATGTTCAATATATTATATGGTAAACTTGCTCCACGAAAGAACAAGTCCTTGTGTGGTCGATGGAAAAATCAAGGAAAATATCAGTGATGCGGTCGTTACCTCTTGACAGCTCCATTTCGTACTTGTTCTCTAGTCCCTCCATGGCCACGGTGATAAAAAATTCCCTGAAAAGCTCATTATTCTAATAAAAAAAATACAAAGTAAGGAGCTGACACAAAGGAGAGCAGACAGCTCGTATGTCGGAATAAGCAATTGCAGTTACCGTAATTTTCTCAAAGAAGGTGCCATTAATCACTATGTCGTACGCTGAGCAGCCGCCTCTACCTGTAGGACAAAGTGCACCAGGACTTAGATACTTTGCGGTGCCGACTCAATCCATTGACCTTAGTAGGGCTGCTATGAATAAGTGGTATAAGTTCTTAAAGGGGAATCCAAGTAGTGGACAATCCCTCTA
This sequence comes from Phyllobates terribilis, assembly GCF_046119375.1. Taxonomy (NCBI): domain Eukaryota; kingdom Metazoa; phylum Chordata; class Amphibia; order Anura; family Dendrobatidae; genus Phyllobates; species Phyllobates terribilis. The sequence goes on along the minus strand of NW_027362961.1, from coordinate 3,509,868 downwards.
AGTCCCAAATCTAAACCAAAAAAGTTCAAAAGTCAACAACAAGATGTCAAACTTTATTCCGCAGACTGGAAGTGGACCTACCAGAACCTGTGGAGACGGCACCTTTGATCATTGAGGATTAGTAAGTTGTAATACTTGCTATTTTAACCCCTTTAAGGATATTTCTGGACTATCCCTTTAAAAAGAAAAGCGCTGTATTAAAAAAAAACGTACTATTATCAACTTCAACGTGGGGCTCTCCAAGGCTCATGGGGACTCGATAGCCGGAGGGATCATCAGATTCCAGGATGCTGACTAACTCCTGCTCCATCAGGTCCGGGGCCGCTGGGATCTGGTTCGACTTGCAGATGTTAATAAAGATTTTGGTATTTTTGGATGTGCGAGTTTTAATGCAGAAACCTAACACAGAAATAAAAACAAAAAGTGAACAAAAACACAATAAAATCGGCAAAAGCCAAGCAGCATTTACATGTAATCAACTGCATAAGAAATTATGTGACCCCCCACGTTGGTTGCATCATGTGACCGTTGCAGTCAATAAGACCCCACTGCCCCACTGTGGTATCTGTCACATAACATGCACAAAGTAATCTGGATAATAATCAGAGGACGCCCATCTCACTCGGCTGGGGTCTGATCTGTCTGCTTTCTGGTAAGTTCGGTATTCTGCTCTCCATCTCCTGTTTGGCCTGAAATGAGGCAATAAGTGTGAATCAGTGAGTAACATGAACAGGATGGTTCTGCAAACTGATTTTTCCTGCACCAAAATAGTACAACTGTGAGGGGTCTAAAGCCAACAATACACATTAGGTAAATGTTGGAGACTGACGCGCCCCCGGCGGCTGACGGAGGAGATATTCACCCGGTGATTGCTGGCCTCTCCAATTCATCTTTCGTACCTTCATCAGCATCTGTTCATACAGCGCTTCCTCCATGTTTGTGTTCATTTCTGCAGACAGCAGCGACTTGTCAGACGCCATTTTTTCGGTCAAAGACAGAAGCTCAGGGATCTTGTTTTATAAGAGAAAACCTGAAAAATGAAAATATGTATTAATCTTCTCCACAGACAACGACAGGGGGATAGTGCGAGAGCCTGACAGCCGACGACATGAGGGGGTGCGGGAGCCTGACAGCCCACGACATGAGGGAGGGGGCGCGGGAGCCCGACAGCCCACGGCACGAGGGGGTGCGGGAGCCTGACAGCCCACGACACGAGGGGGTGCGGGAGCCCGACAGCCCACGACACGAGGGGGGGGCGCGGGAGCCTGACAGCCCTCGACACGAGGGGGTGTGGGAGCCTGGCAGCCCACGACACGAGGGGGTGCGGGAGCCTGGCAGCCCACGACAAGAGGGGGTGTGGGAGCCTGGCAGCCCACGACAAGAGGGGGTGCGGGAGCCTGACAGCCCACGACACGAGGGGGTGCGGGAGCCTGGCAGCCCACGACAAGAGGGGGTGTGGGAGCCTGGCAGCCCACGACAAGAGGGGGTGCGGGAGCCTGACAGCCCACGACACGAGGGGGTGCGGGAGTCTGACAGCCCACGACACAAGGGGGTGCGGGAGCCTGACAGCCCACGACACGAGGGGGTGCGGGAGCCTGGCAGCCCACGACACGAGGGGGTGTGGGAGCCTGGCAGCCCACGACACGAGGGGGTGCGGGAGCCTGGCAGCCCACGACACGAGGGGGTGCGGGAGCCTGACAGCCCACGACACGAGGGGGTGCGGGAGCCTGGCAGCCCACGACACGAGGGGATGCGGGAGCCTGACAGCCCACGACACGAGGGGGTGCGGGAGCCTGGCAGCCCACGACACGAGGGGGTGCGGGAGCCTGACAGCCCTCGACACGAGGGGGTGCGGGAGCCTGGCAGCCCACGACACGAGGGGGTGCGGGAGCCTGACAGCCCACGACATGAGGGGGTGCGGGAGCCTGACAGCCCACGACACGAGGGGGTGCGGGAGCCTGACAGCCCACGACACGAGGGGGTGCGGGAGCCTGACAGCCCATGACACGAGGGGGTGCGGGAGCCTGGCAGCCCACGACACGAGGGGGTGCGGGAGCCTGACAGCCCTCGACACGAGGGGGTGTGGGAGCCTGGCAGCCCACGACAAGAGGGGGTGCGGGAGCCTGGCAGCCCACGACACGAGGGGGTGCGGGAGCCTGGCAGCCCACGACACCAGGGGGTGTGGGAGCCTGGCAGCCCACGACACGAGGGGGTGCGGGAGCCTGGCAGCCCACGACAAGAGGGGGTGCGGGAGCCTGGCAGCCCACGACACGAGGGGGTGCGGGAGCCTGGCAGCCCAAGACAAGAGGGGGTGCGGGAGCCTGGCAGCCCACGACAAGAGGGGGTGCGGGAGCCTGACAGCCCACGACACGAGGGGGTGCGGGAGCCTGGCAGCCCACGACAAGAGGGGGTGCGGGAGCCTGGCAGCCCACGACACGAGGGGGTGCGAGACCCTGACAATATTGGGAGTGGGATTCTGCACACCTACAGCTAGCTACTTATTGTCCTGAATGTAGTAATCACCTTGGCACATTCCCATCTTCTTACCTGTAGTGCAGACACCAAACACCACTACTCTGCCTGCAATCACCCAGCTACAGCGTCACCACGCCTCAGCAACAGGGGAGCGTCTAGATTGGAGTTGATTTCTTGAGGGGGAGGAGTGATTTCATGGAATCATGATGTCACCGGAAGGGGCGGGGCCTTCTCAGTCCAGTGGACACTATTCCACCTGCTGCTGCAGCAGTGCGCACATTGTGCCGGGACAGGAGGACTGGTGATGAGGAGCTCGTGTTCTGCGTTGTGCTGTGAGGACTGAGGCGGGGAGAACACAATATTAATTATAATAATTTTTTTTAGGCTGTGTGCCCACTATGCGTTTTTTAAACGTTTCCGCGGTGGCAATTCCGCTGCAGAAACGCTTAAAAACGCTTGGTAGAAGGTCTGCCATGTTCCCCAATGATAATCCGCATGTGCTGTGCACATGCTGTGTAAATTTCCGCTGCGGAATATCATTGCGGAAAAATCCGCTGCACTACCAATTATTTTGCGGAACCGCGGCGCTTTCGCCGCCATTGACTTGCATTAGAACACATGGAATCCGCATCACTGCATCTGTACATGCAGAATCCATGCGCTTCAATGTGCGGATGGTACCCGGGTTTGGAGAAGAGGAGACTGTCCTCCGGACCCGGGTACCATAGAACCTGTAAAAAAAAGAATAAAATAAAAAATAAATATTAATTACCTTCTGATGGCCCCCGGTGTCTTTATCCGATGCGTCCTGGCTTGCCGGCAGCTCGCGATGGTCTGAAAAGGACCTGCCGTGACGTCATTTAGTCATGTGACGGGTCACGCGACCGCTGACGTCGGCAGGCCATCAGAAGGTAATTATATATTTATTTTTTACCATTCTTTTATGGTCACACTATATAAATCCATGCCGGTTGCATGTATTTATATAGTGTGACCAAGTTGTCAAGCACTTTCCAAGTGATGCTAAAATCGCTTGTCAACCCGCATGCGGAAATGCAAGTGAAGAACGCTTCACATCAGCAAGTCCCAGGCAGGAAAAAAGCATGTACAATCCGCATGTACAATCCACATGCGTTTTTTCTGCCAGGTAGATGCGGAAACGCTCAAAAAAAATCCGGAGCATTTCTGCATCGTGGGCACATAGCCTTACATTAATTGTATGACTCAATATTGAGCACACGTAACCATCTATACACAGCAGGAGGCCGCGCGTGTAACGGGTCTGGGAGGCGGAACCTCTGAGCTACTATACAAGGGGGCGGTCCTTGTAAGGGAGCGGGTGGCGACTAGGGTAGACGGGCAGGCAGTCACAGCAGGTGACTGGGACAGTCTCTGAATGAACGGACAGGAGGTCACGGCAAGTGACCGGGGCAGTCTCTGGATGAACGGGCAGGAGGTCACGGCAAGTGACCGGGGCAGTCTCTGGGTAAAGGATTGGTACGACCTGTGGCGGCAGATGATAGACGTGAGCTCCCAGGTGAGCAGGCGAGAGTCACTGGATAATCGGGTGGTCACAGCATGTGACGGCGGAGCCTCCAGGAAGACCAACAGACAGGTAGCAGATGAGCGCTCCCAGGTGAGCGGGCAGGAGTCTCTGGACAGGCGGGTGGTCACAGCACGTGACGGCAGAGCCTCCTGGTAGGCTAGCAGACAGGCAGCAGATGAGCGCTCCCAGGTGAGCGGGCAAGCTGGTCCTTAGACAGACTGACAGGAGTTGGAAGGCAGACCGTCGGACCTCAGGCAAGCAGGCAGGTAGAAGATGTGCGCTCCCAGGTGAGCGGGCAAGCTGGTCCTTAGACAGACTGACAGAAGTTGGAAGGCAGACCGTCGGACCTCAGGCTAGCAGGCAGGTAGCAGGATATCAGGCAGGAATTAGACAGCAGACTGGCAGGAATCTGGCAGGTATCTGGCAGGTAACTGGCAACGGGACCTGAGGGCTGAAGCAGAGTAGTGAACAGTGCTACAACATTGCTCGGGCACCTCCATTTTGGAGGAGGTGCCTTATATATGGGAGGTCCTCCGGCAATTGGCCGGGGACTCCTTAGGACGGCGCGCGCGGTCCCTTTAAGAGAGGGGGAGCGCGCGCGCGCGCGCCCTAAGCACACTACCGGGGAAGGAGCGCGTGCCGGAAGCAGCGGGGAGAGCAGCGCTGGAGGACGCCGCGCCAGGAGCGGGGAGGTGAGAGGGACGGCGTCTCTGCCTAGAACGGGGCAGAGACGCCGATGCTACAGCACGTAGCCATCTATACACAGCAGGAGGCCGCACGTAGCCATCTATACACAGCAGGAGGCCGCACGTAGCCATCTATACACAGCGGGAGGCCGCACGTAGCCATCTATACACAGCGGGAGGCCGCACGTAGCCATCTATACACAGCGGGAGGCCGCACGTAGCCATCTATACACAGCGGGAGGCCGCACATAGCCATCTATACACAGCGGGAGGCCGCACGTAGCCATCTATACACAGCGGGAGGCCGCACATAGCCATCTATACACAGCGGGAGGCCGCACGGCGCCATCTATACACAGCGGGAGGCCGCGCGGCGCCATCTATACACAGCGGGAGGCCACACGGCGCCACCTATACACAGCGGGAGGCCCACAGCGCCCCCCCCAGAGAGAGCAGGAGGCCGCACGGCGCAATCTATACACAGCAGGAGGCCGCACAGCGCCCCCCCCCACAGAGACAGCAGGAGGCCGCACGGCACCATCTATACTCAGCAGGAGGCTGCACGGCGCCCCCGACCCCAAAGACAGCAGGAGGCCGCACGGCGCCATCTATACTCAGCAGGAGGCCGTACGGCGTCACCTATACACAGCGGGAGGCCGCACGGCGCCACCTATACACAGCGGGAGGCCGCACGGCGCCACCTATACACAGCGGGAGGCCGCACGGCGCCACCTATACACAGCGGGAGGCCGCACGGCGCCACCTATACACAGCGGGAGGCAGCACGGCGCCATCTATACACAGCGGGAGGCCGCACGGCGCCACCTATACACAGCGGGAGGCGCCACCTATACACAGCGGGAGGCCGCACGGCGCCACCTATGCACAGCGGGCGGCGCCACCTATACACAGCGGGAGGCCGCACGGCGCCACCTATACACAGCGGGAGGCCCCACGGCGCCACCTATAAACAGCGGAAGGCCGCACGATGCCATCTATACACAGGGGGCCGCACAATGCCATCTATACACAGCGGGAGGCCGCACGGCGCCATCTATACACAGCGGGAGGCTGCACAGCGCCATATATACACAGCGGGAGGCTGCACGGTGCGCCCCCCCCCCAGAGACAGCAGTAGGCCGCACGGCGCCATCTATACACAGCGGGAGGCCGCACGGCGCCCCCCCCCAAGACAGCAGGAGGCCGCACGGCGCCATCTATACACAGCGGGAGGCCGCACGGCGCCCCCCCAGAGACAGCAGGAGGCCGCACGGCGCCATTTATACTCAGCAGGAAGCCGCACGCAGTCACGCACACACAAACATATACAGACATATACATACACGCATAAACACATTTGAAGCACAAAAATACATATAAACAGACATCACACAATGACATCTGCCTGCACACACACACACATACATACATATACATACACACACACACACTCACCATCCCCCGACTCGGCTCCAGCTCTTTTCCGGTGCAGCACTGCAGGCCGGGTGCGCACTGCGTGACGTCACAGCTAGGAGACACGGCCGCGTACAGGGCCGTGTCTCCTAGCAGTGACGCGGCCGGGCCAGCACAGGGAAGTTAACTGCTGCAGTGCTGGCCCGGCCGAAGAAGAAGCAGCGGCTGTGTGCCGCTGCTGGGGGAGCGATCCTGGGCCCCCCCCCGCCACTGCCTGCCGGTATGTGCCGTGGCGCAGCACATATAATGAGGACAATCTGGCCATAGACACCCCGGAGCCCCGGGCCCCCTGGAGGTTCGGGGCCCCGGGCGGTAGCCCAGATCGTCCTCATTATAATCCGCATATGGTTATATACATGTAACACTCACTACCCCCTATTCCTGTGTATTGCTGTAATATATAACCTATACTCGTTATCCATCATTATAAATTAAGAAGATTTTCCACTTTATCCGATATATCTACACTCAATCAGTAGATTAGATGTCTGCTGAAGAGGCAATACACATGAACGTCTCCACATCATCCTCCCCGACTGTATCTATATGTGCCCCGTGACCCCCGATCAAGTGTCTCCATCACGTGCTCGCAGCATCACAGGTCACATAGTTTCCTCGTAGCGTTGGTGCGCGTTGTGTATCGCGCCGCGCCTCCTCAGCACCCATTGGTTGGTGGAGACATACCTCCATCCTGATTGGCTATAGTTGGCCGTTTAACTCTTAGCTCTTTCCGAATGATGCCACCCCCTGACGAAGACAAGAAGCCGAAACATACATCGGGTGGACGCCAAACAGGAGTGAGATCTGCATCTGCTATAGTGTGAGTACAATGCACATGTGGTCACCTTTTTTAAAAACGCTTAAAGTGGATACAAATACATATCTGTCAACAGCACATATGCCCAAGTCAGTGCACTACTCTCTACAGGATTCACACCGACATCCAAATAATAAGGGACCAGCCCTTGTATATATACATATACAGATGCATCTCACTAAATTAGAATATCATCAAAAAGTTAATTTATTTCAGTTCTTCAATACAAAAAAGTGAAACTCGTATAGCCATAATCATCAGCATTAACAGAAATAAACAATAACTGTTTGATTATATTCTAATTTAGTGAGAAACACCTGTATTTGTTCACATATGAGATATATAATTTATGTAGATTTATTCTTTGGAGGCACTTGCACTTTATGTAAAGTTTATGATAATTAAACAATCATATGTACAGATATATCTAGCTAATGATATGTATATATATTTTTATATACTGGATTAATTTGTGGCTTGATTCTCTGTATTATCCCTTTGCTGTTCTAATCATGATCCATTCCCACTGGTGTTAATTGTAATTCCTGTCTCGACGTCCCCTTTGCGTATAGTTTTTAATTCCCCCCTTTTTTTGCATTTCCTCCTCTTCCACCTGGTTATCAATATAATAATTATTAGCATCACCCACATGCCTGGACTCTTCTGGTCGCTGTCTCCTTTCTGCTATACACTAGAGTGGTATACTATGTGCACAGATACATGGAGTGCCATATACTTCTCAGGAGGTGCGCAGCGTCCACCTCCTCACCGCACAGGCCCACAAGCTCCTCTCCGGCAGGAAGAAGATGCATTCAGGCGGCTCCTACCAATGCAGCAGACGGCAGTGCACAAGTATACAGGGTGCAGTGTGGATGTGTCTGCACCACTGGGATGTGCCCGACCTGCATGTATACATATGCCCCTCTGCAGGGGCGGACTGGCCCACCGGAGGATCGGGAAAATCCCCGGGTCCCGATGGCCCCGCCCCCTACCCCCCTGGGCCCTGTACAGAGAACAGAGGGCCCCCCCCTCCCGGTTCGCAGCACTGCCGATATGATTAGTGATGGGCCCTCTGCCTCCTCTGCGCAGCGCGACACTGCCGGCGCGTGCGCAGGAGGTCAGTCTCAGTGTGATGACGTCATTGCCCTGGGACTGCTTCCTGTGCGCGCTGTGGAGTACGGACCCTGCGTCGCTCCAGGCAGCGGCTGCAGCTCATCTCGACGAGTCAGTATGAAACGGGGAGGGGAGGGAGGAAGGGATAGGGGGGAGGGGTGACTGGGAGGACCCCTGGCCGAGGCTGGCAGTAAATACTACTGGACAATGGGCATGGTTCTCATCATGCCCATTGCCCAGCATGTCCTGCTGCCAGCCTCTGGTTACTGGTACTATGCCCAGCAGCATGTACTATCACCAGGGGCTGGCAGGACATAGTGGGTGGGCATGATAGTACTAAGGAGGCTGGCAGGACATACTAGGCATGAATCATGCCCAGCATGTCCTGCCAGCCACTGTTGGTACCATCATGCATGCCCATTGCCCAGCCACTGGTGGTGTGGTACTATCATGCTAGTACTAACACCAGTGGCTGGCTGGCAGGACATGCCATGTGAGCTTGAATGCTAATACCACAGAGGCTGGCAGTACATACTGGGCAATGGGCATGATAGTACCAGCAGTAGACTGACTAGGCGGTCTCCAGGGCTCCGTCTCCCCTTCTCGCTGCTGTTAGGCTGGGTTAACATTGCGTTTATGCTGTGCGTTACAACGCATCCGTTGTAAATCAGCGCAGACGCAATGTACCGTAGACTTGCATAGCAAAAATAGGCATGCGTTTGAAAGTATGCATTATTTGCAACGCACAGGAAAACATGGTCGGCGGCTGGAGGCCAGCTGAGCACTTCTCTGACAACTGGGTTCTAGTGTCATTCTGTGCCTGCTCATCTCTGTCAGCAGGCATATTTGTCTAATGGCAAAGATGTAGCAGAGCTGGAGACAGAAGAGCCGTGGATTACGTCAGAGCGAGGATTTTGTTTTTAATTAAAGATGGAGTCCCTACATGTGTTTTGTGTTTTATTTTTATTAAAAAATTGTGTTGTGTTTTTTTCTGTTTACTGGAAATTCATGGTGGCCATGTGTAGTTTGGCGTGATGCCATGAATTTCAGGCTTAGTGCCAGCTGATAATACAAAGCTGGTATTAACCCCATTATTACCCAGCGTGCCACCCTCCACCAGGGCCGTTGGAAGAGCCGGATAAAGTGCCTGGAAATGGCGCTACGATGAATGCGCCAATTCCAGGGGTGGCTGCGGGCTGCCGTTTTCAGCGTGGGGGGCCCAGAATGCTTGGGCCCTACCATGCTGAGAATCCCAGCCCCCAGCCCCCCCGATCAAAATATGGCGGGAGCCCACGCATTTTTTTTTTTAATTATTTTTTTAAATAATTAAAAAAAACCATTGGGCTTTCCTGACTTTTGATCGCCAGTCAAGGTAAAACCAGGCAGATAAAGCAGACAGCTACGGGCTGCCACCTCTATCTGCGCTGAGAATCAAAATTTCTGCAGAGCGCTATGTCATTTTTGTTTTATTATTTATTTATTTTCACACTTCTATATGTGACAGTCCCAACAGCCAATCACAGAGGCTGACACAGAGAATGGGCGTCTGTGACTGGCTGCTTGAGTAACCTGAAAGCAGCCCATACATAGTACCATACTAGAATGTATGGGCTGATTGTACATTACTCAAACAGCCAATCACAGAAGCCCATCCTCTTTGACAGCATCTGCGATTGACTGTTGGGTCTGTCACATATAGAAGTGTGAAAAGAAAATTTTAAAAACGAATTTTTGATTCTCACCGCAGATAAAGCAGACAGCTGCGTACTGCCACCCCCAGCTGCCTGGCTTTACCTTGGCTGGCGATCAAAAGACAGAGAAGCCGAATATTTGTTTTAAACTTAACTTTTTTTTTTCCCGCCATATGTTGATCGCCAGCCAGATAAAACCAGGCTGCTGGGGGCTGGGATTCGCAGCATGGTAAGGCCCAAGCGTTCTTGGCCCTCCACGCTGAAAATCGCAGCCCGCAGCCACCCCTGAAAATGGCGCATTCATCATGGCACCATTTCTAGGTGCTTTACCCGGCTCTTCCAGCGGCCCTGGTGGTGAGTGGCACACTGGGTAATAATAGGGTTAGTACCAGGCCATCTTTGCCTTATCAGCTGGTACTAAGCCCGAAATTCATGGTTTCACGCCAAATTAGACATAGCCACCATCAATTTCTAGTAAACAGAAAAAAAAAAAGACAGAATTTTTTTTTTTATTATTAAAAATAAAACACATTTAGGGACTCCATCTTTAATAAAGAAAAATCCTCACTCCCAACGGAATCCATAGGTCTTCTGTCTTCATCTCTCTTAGATCTTTGCCATCAGACAAATATGTCTGCTGACAGATGAGCAGGCACAGAATGACACTGGAGCACTGTTACTGTGTAGTGCAGTGCTATGTTTCTTTTTTTGTCATTTCATGCAGTGTAGAAATCTTGGGAAAAGTGTGGATTGTGCTCTGGAAGTGATCAGTTATAGCTAACTATGTTATTTTCTGCAGAGATAAGTCCTGTATAAAAGATGTGATATATCGGTCTGCAGTTAAAGAACTTCACCTAGAGACATCACTGGTGAGTATGTGTATTACCTATACACACACACACTGACACTATATACAGAGCTCCTGTGCATAATGTCACTGGTGATCACTGTATTACCTGTACACTGACACTATATACAGAGCTCCTGTGCATAATGTCACTGGTGATCACTGTATAACCTGTACACTGACACTATATACAGAGCTCCTGTGCATAATGTCACTGGTGATCACTGTATTACCTGTACACTGACACTATATACAGAGCTCCTGTGCATAATGTCACTGGTGATCACTGTATTACCTGTACACTGACACTATATACAGAGCTCCTGTGTATAATGTCACTGATAATCTCTACATTATCTGTACACTGACTCTATATACAGAGCTTTTTTACATTTTCATCATCAGTCACTATCTGGTGCCATTATGTGCCATGGTCATGGCGTGGCGGTATTTGTCCCTTGTATGTGGTATTATTCAGACAGTCACTATTTTGTGGTAATATGTGGTCTTCTCATGGTGTGGCAGTATATATACCTTGTACTTGGTAGTATTTGATCACTATGTGGTGGTATGTGTTCTGGTCATGGTGTGGCGGTATTTCTCTCTTCTATATGGTATTATTAGTCTAGGTATAGTGGATTGTTGTCAGTCATTTGTTTTTTCGGATATTAAGATGGGAACATTCTTTATTTGCAATACATATTAAATACTTGAATGTTTAACCTCTCCCTGTGTTGTGACTACTACACAGCAGCAGAGATTTATTGGTTAATAAAGTTGATTCATTTTGAAAGAGTTTGTGGACTTATGTTATTCCTATATACGGTAACTGCATGGTGCTGGTGGGTCCCAAGATTGATTTTTTCCTGGTGGGCCCCAGGTACTCCAGTCCGGCGCTGGTCCCAGTTACCTCCTCATCTGTCCTGCTGCCGGCTGGGAGTCCTGTACAGTGCAGCATGTAGTGTGATGTGAATGCCACACTATGGAGATGCTGCTCCTACTACTGCCAAGTGAGGATCTCACCTCCCCAGTATGGTGCCCTCAGGAGCTCCCACAGGGCATCACAGGCCTTAGTATGAAGCAATTCCACAAGTCTTCTAGTATTGCTTCATACTAAGGCCTGTGATGCCCTGTGAGAGCTCCCTGAGGATGTGAGAGCCTCACCTCATGGGGCCCCATGATCTCTATGTACGATCCCTGACTGGGCCCCATGATCTCTATGTACGATCCCTGACTGGGCCCCATGATCTCTATGTACGCCGCTGACTCGGCCCCATGATCTCTATGTACGCCGCTGACTGGGCCCCATGATCTCTTTGTACGCCGCTGACTGGGCCCCATGATCTCTATGTACTCCGCTGACTGGGCCCCATGATCTCTATGTACGCCGCTGAGGGGGCCCCATGATCTCTATGTACACTCCTAACCTGATTGGCCCCATGATCTCTATGTACGCCGCTGACTGGGCCCCATGATCTCTATGCACGCCGCTGACTGGGCCCCATGATCTCTATGTACACCCATAACCTGATTGGCCCCATGATCTCTATGTACGCCGCTGACTGGGCCCCATGATCTCTATGTACGCCGCTGACTGGGCCCCATGATCTCTATGTACGCCGCTGACTGGGCCCCATGATCTCTATGTACACCCATAACCTGATTGGCCCCATGATTTCTGTATACGCCCCTGACTGGGCCACATGATTTCTATGTACGATCCCTGACTGGGCCCCATAATCTCTGATCTCTCATGATGTTTTTTTTTTATTAAAGATGGAGTCCCTAAATGTATTTTGTGTTTTATTTTTACTGTGTAGTGCGGCACTATGTTGCATTTTGTCATTTCATGCAGTGTAGAAATCTTGGGAAAAGTGTGGCTTGTGCTCTGGAAGTGATCAGTTATAGCTAACTATGTTATTTTCTGCAGAGATAAGTCCTGCATAGAAGATGTGATATATCGGTCTGCAGATAAAGAACTTCACCTAGAGACATCACTGGTGAGTATGTGTATTACCTATACACACACACACTGACACTATATACAGAGCTCCTGTGCATAATGTCACTGGTGATCACTGTATTACCTGTACACTGACACTATATACAGAGCTCCTGTGTATAATGTCACTGGTGATCACTGTATTACCTGTACACTATATACAGAGCTCCTGTGCATAATGTCACTGGTGATCACTGTATTACCTGTACACTGACACTATATACAGAGCTCCTGTGTATAATGTCACTGGTGATCACTATATTACCTGTACACTGACACTATATACAGAGCTCCTGTGCATAATGTCACTGGTGATCACTATATTACCTGTACACAGACACTATATACAGAGCTCCTATGCATAATGTCACTGGTGATCACTATATTACCTGTACACTGACACTATATACAGAGCTCCTGTGTATAATGTCACTGGTGAACACTGTATTACCTGTACACTGACACCAAACACAGAGCTCCTGTGTATAATGTCACTGGTGATCCCTGTATTTCCTGTACACTGACACTATATACAGAGCTCCTATGTATAATGTCACTGGTGAACACTATATTACCTGTACACTGACACTATATACAGAGCTCCTGTGTATAATGTCACTGATGATCACTGTATTACCTCTACACTGACACTATATACAGAGCTCCTGTGTATAATGTCACTGGTGATCACTGTATTACCTCTACACTGACACTATATACAGAGCTCCTGTGTATAATGTCACTGATGATCACTGTATTACCTCTACACTGACACTATATACAGAGCTCCTATGTATAATGTCACTGGTGATCACTGTATTACCTCTACACTGACTCTATATACAGAGCTCCTGTGTAATGTCACTGGTGATCACTGTATTACCTGTACACTGACACTATATACAGAGCTCCTGTGTATAATGTCACTGGTGATCACTGTATTACCTGTACACTATATACAGAGCTCCTGTGTATAATATCAATGGTGATCATTGCATTACCTGTACACTGACACTATATACAGAGCTTCTGTGTATAATGTCACTGGTGATGACTGTATAACCTGTACACTGACTTTTTTACATTTTTATTATTTTAGCATTATTTGTCACTATGTGGTGGCATTATGTGCTTTGGTCATGACATGACGATATTTGTCCCTTCTATGTGGTATTATTCAGTCACTATGTGGTGGTAATATGTGGTCTCATGGTGTGTCAGTATTTATACCTTGTATCTGGTAGCATTTGATCACTATGTGGTGGTATTATGTGCTTTGGTCATGGTGTGGCGGTATTTGTCCCTTGTATGTGGCATTATTTGGTCACTATGTGGTGGTAATATGTGATCTGGTCACGGTGTGGTGGTATTTCTGCCTTCTATCTGGTAATATTGGTCTTGGTAGAGTGGATTGTGCTTGGTCATTTGTTTTATCTGATATCAATAAGGGGAAACCTCTTTATTTCCAATAGATATTAAATACTTGGATGTTTAACCCCTCCCTGCCCTGTGACTATTACACAGCAGCAGAAGTTCACCAGAGAAAGCAAGTTGGCATTTAGTGAGATTTTCACCTCTGTATTTATAAGACAAAACCAGGAGTGGGTGAGAAATGCATAAAACATGACCTCGGATTGCTCCACTCCTGGTTTTGTCTTATAAATACAGAGGTAAAAATCTCACCAAATACTCAAAGTGCCACAATCTTCTGACAGTGCGGATTCCACCAATAAATAAGTGATCACCTTCCCAACCTGTGCATCGCTGATAACTTGTTTTCACCAATAAAAACCCTTTAATGCAAACTACAGTAATTGTACATCGCAGTTCTGGTGAGCGCACAGTGATGGGCAGGAGCCGCCAGTATAATGGGTATAACGGCTAACAGGTATTTGCAAATAGCTGAAGGGTGGGTGGGCCCGGGTGGGCCCCTGGAGTCAATGTCCCTGGTGGGCCCCAGACACCCCAGCCCCTGATTTGTCACGCACGGACCCGAAGCGACTGTGCACTGCGATACACACATCCTGTTGAAATTTCTGCTGGCGTTTACAAGCCCCAACCCCCCCTGGGCCCGGTCGCAGTGACTGCCACTGCGACCGCGGACATTACGCCCCTGGCTACGTGAATCATATGTCCCATTTTGGTGCTCCTCACCATTTGCATGGCACAGTCATGCATGCTTCTCTATCACCATAGCATGCTGCAAACAATCAGGATGGCTTCTGCTACATCTCTATATAAAAAGATAGTATATCTGTATTTCTATGATACGTAGAGTGGATGGAAATCATACATCTTGCTAATATTTATTATATTACATTCATCTGATGCTCTGTAGTAACAATGTAAATTAAATTGGCGACTTAGTGCAGTTCTATTACTATTACTAAATGTGGCACCTTGTGTTCCACAGAATATCTGAATATTACCTGAATATTTAATCTCAGCTAATGTTCATTTATCTCTTAAATATCATTGGTCAGATGCTGATCACATGACCAGTGGTGGTGCATGCATGATGATTCCATATGACGTGCACTGAGTGACAGTTGGAAGTGACAGTTGGAATTGACCAACAACAGTGGAAGAGATGTCGGCTAACTCTAAGCAAAGCAATAATATGAATATAAAAGAGGAGGAGATTGTGGTGAGCAGAGAAAGAGTGAAGACACGAAGACCTTCCCATGACACATCTGATGATGAGAGGAAGTCTTCAGTCAACAGGACAAAACCACCAGTCCAGAAGAAAGAAGAAGTAGAGGAGAACGTGGTGAGGAGAGAAGCAGCGAAGAGACTAAGACCTTCCCATGACACATCTGATGATGAGAGGAAGTCTTCAGTCAACAGGACAAAACCACCAGTCCAGAAGAAAGAAGAAGTAGAGGAGAACGTGGTGAGGAGAGAAGGAGCGAAGAGACTAAGACCTTCCCATGACACATCTGATGATGAGAGGAAGTCTTCAGTCAACAGGACAAAACAACCAGTCCAGAAGAAAGAAGAAGTGGAAGAAAAGGAGAAGGTAGAAAGTCAGAAGATGGGAGCCAAGAAGAGAGGAGCCATCTTCATCTCATCAGGGGACAAAAAGGAGAAGAAAAGAAGAAGGATTACATCAGGACAGAAACCCATGGATCTAAAGCAGAAGGCTGAAGAAGCTGAAGGAAGCAGCGGTGTTCGGCCAACTGGCTCCAAAAGCGCAGTCTCTGATACCATCAAGAGGAGATTATTATTCCATCAAGTGCTTGGCCGGGGATGCTATGGAACGGTCCTGCTGGCGGAAGATTCATCTACCCGCAAACATTTTGCTGTTAAGATCATCGGCAAAAGAGCCCTGCTTGCTGACGGTGATGAGCGTGTGATGCTGGAGCGACGGGTTTTACAGCTGGCATCTGGGAGCCCCTTCCTTGTCCACGCAGACTTTGCATTCCAGATCAAGGTACAGTATTGATTGCTCGATATTAGGAAATGTCACACGTACCACACACTGCTCTGCCTCATGGACCCCACTGATATCATCTTACATTTCAATATAGCATGTCCCAAGGTAACCGCAGACAATAAGATGAATGTGATGACTATACACATGGGATATTGTGGCCCCTACTGTAATCAATAACATTTATGGCGGGGCTTGGTACATTGGGAATCATTTATTAAAACAGCCTTTTTACTTATCCCAGCCAATCACAGAACAGCTTTTACTTTTCCAGGTCAGTTAAAACAACCTTAGCTGAGCTCTAATTGGTTAGTATGGGCAACTAGTTTTCTAGTGAGCAGATTTATTAATGAGGCCCAATGTACCCCGCTCTATAAATGATTGAAAATATTAGATGTCATCATAGAGGTCAATGAACTGTAGAAAATCACTTGCCTGGACCTCATGTTTCTAATTGGGTGACTGGTAATATTTGTATCATTTACAGCATTCGCTGGGCATTATCTTGTTCGTAGGCATCATCGCCATGTAGTAGTCTCTAGCTCATTTCTTTGACACTGTAGAATTTTACATATTATTATCTTGTATAGACATGGGATTTCAGAATAGATTAAATGTATTTGTTATTTTTTGTTATTTCCTGGATGACATTGTATTTTGTGTATACCATGTGGGGGGACCGGACCCTGTGTACACTATATGTCAGGGCTATTGACTTTTGTGCACTTTATATACAATTTGAGAATGTGTTAATATTTTTGTATACAAGTATTATCTGTATCTTAAAGGTTTTTTTAATTAATGTTGGGACATTTTTATGCACGTGCATCTACTTGTTTTTCATTGCCATGTTTTCTATGTATAAATATACTGGAATAAAGTACAAAATCCACTGTCTTGGAGTGAAATTTCTTCTAACCTCACCAAGTAATGAAAAAGATGGTATCATATTGACCAGGGGCGAGGTGGGCCAGAGGGGCACATGCCCTCCAGGCCGGTGGCCAAGCAGCTGCTTCTTTACAGACTGCAGGGCGGCCCTGTATCTTTCATTGTGTACATGTGCCAGCTGGGCATCTGCAGCCCAGAACAGCCGGCACAGGCCACGTTCTTATGCCTGCCGGAGAGAAGCTTCAGCCGCTGAGCAGTACGAGAGGGCAGACATCTTTGATTCTTGTAAGGCCACGACCCCACTATCAGTATTTGGTCAGTATTCGGTCAGTATTTTTTCTCAGGAGTTGGAGACAAAACCAGGAGTTGGTGATAAATGCAGAATTGGTGACTTGTTTCTATTATACCTTTTCTCTGATTGTTACTGACCTGGTTTTGGCTCCCACTCCTGAGAAAATATACTGACCAAATACTGATAGTGGGGCCGTGGCCTTAGCCTGAGCTCCGGATAGTGGTCAGGACAGGAGATTTATACTTTTTGTAGAGTGTGGAAGTGGCAGGATGCTGCTCACCTCCTGACAAGTCCAGGGCCAGATCCTGAATGTTATCTATGGTCGCTCTGCTGAGGATCAGAAAGATTTATTGTAGCAGATGGACCCTTCAAGCAGGTTGGGGTCGCGCTGTCAGTGTGAGATCATCGGCTCTCGATCTGTATGAATGTTCAAATCACATCAGACCTGAGATCGAGACACTTCAGACCTTACTATACAGACCCCTGCCCCAGACTGATCCTGCACCAGCTACAGGGCCAGAGCCGGCATAACCACCCATTGCACCAGGGCAAGTGCCAGGGCCCTGGGCAAGAGGGGGGCCCCACTCACAGTTGGGGACACTGGAACGCTATTGGGCCTGTGAGTTGGGGGGGCCCGGTGTAACCCCCCCCGTGCTTTACGGTGTTTGAAATATTCACCTCTCATCATACCCTGCTGGCCGCAGGTCCAGTCTCCTCTGCGTCTTCTGACTCTGTCACGTCTCAGTGTTGAAGAGACAGGACTGGTAGCCAGCAGGGTATAAGGAGAGGTGAGTATTTTATTATTTATTTTTTATGTATGGAGCCCATTCTCTATGGAGCGTTATATGGGGCCCATTCTCTATGGAGCATTATATGGGGCCCATTCTCTATGGAGCATTATATGGGGCCCATTCTCTATGGTGCATTATATGGGGCCCATTCTCTATGGAGCATTATATCGGGCCCATTCTCTATGGAGCATTATATGGGGCCCATTCCCTATGGAGCATTATATGGGGCCCATTATTCTGTATGGCATATTACATGACGCCCATTATTCTTCATGGAGTAATATATGGGGTCAATTATGGTGTAATGAGCATTATATGGGGTTCATTATTCTGTATAGAGCATTATATGGGGCCTATTATTCTGTATGGAACATTATATGGGGTCCATTATTCAGTATGGAGCCCATTCTGTATAGAGGACTATGTGGTGCCCATAATACTGTATGGAGTGCTATGTAGTGCCCATAATACTGTATGGAGGACTTTGTGGTGTCCGCATGGCACCCCTCATCCCTGTCCCGGTATGCATGGCACCCCTCATCCCTGTCCCGGTATGCATGGCACCTCTCATCCCTGTCCCGGTATGCATGGCACCCCTCATCCCTGTCCCGGTATGCATGACACCCCTCATCCTTATCCTGGTATAGTGGTATGTATGGTACCCCTCACCCCCCATTCCTGGTATGTATGGCACCACTCACCCCCCAATCCTGGTATGTATGGCACCCCTCACCCCCAATCCTGGTTTTCATGGTTCAGTCACCCCCCAAATCCTGGTATGTATGGCACCCCTCACCCCCCAATCCTGGTATATATGGCACCCCTCACCCCCCAATCCTGGTATGTATGGCACCCCTCACCCCCCAATCCTGGTTTTCATGGTTCAGTCAGCCCCCAAATCCTGGTATGCATTGTACCCCTCACACCCCTTTCCTGGTATGTATGGTACCCTTCACACCCCATTGCTGGTATGTATGGCACCCCTCATCCCTTTCACGGTGCACAGATACAAAAAAATAAACACATACTCACCTTTCTTCCCTGTGCTCCAGCGCTTCTGTATCCTGTTCTGCCGGGGAGCAGTGCGGCGCCAGAGTACGCGTGTGCCTATACCGTGCTGTTCAACGCCATTTTGCTGAAGACACACTGCAAATATGTCTTCAGTAAAATGGCGCCGGATAGTGGTATGCACATGTGCCGATTCCAACGCCTTCACTCCTGCCCTGGTCTCCGGCGAGAAGAGAAGCACCGCTGCAACGCTCCTCCCGGTCAGGTAAGTATGGCGCCGGAGATCGCGGTATGTGTTCAGTGTCTACGCATACCGCAATCTCCGGCGCCATACACACTCCTCTTACCTGTAACGTAATGGGTTCTTCTGTCTAGAGCCAGACTGCGCAGGCATGTAGCGCTTGCCAAGTCTTTAAAGGCTTCAGACAGAGGGAGGCTTGTAGTGTTATATTATATATACAGTACAGACCAAAAGTTTATTTAAAGATTTTTCTGTATTTTCATGACTCTGAATATTGTACATTCACACTGAAGGCATCAAAACTATGAATTAACACATGTGGAATTATATACTTAACAAAAAAGTGTGAAACAACTGAAAATATGTCTTATATTCTAGGTTCTTCAAAGTAGCCACCTTTTGCTTTGATGACTGCTTTGCACACTCTTGGCATTCTCTTGATGAGCTTCAAGAGGGAGTCACCGGAAATGGTCTTCCAACAATCTTGAAGGAGTTCCCAGAGATGCTTAGCACTTGTTGGCCTTTTTGCCTTCACTCTGCGGTCCAGCTCACCCCAAACCATCTCGATTGGGTTCAGGTCTGGTGACTGTGGAGGCCAGGTCATCTGGCGTAGCACCCCATCACTCTCCTTCTTAGTCAAATAGCCCTTACACAGCCTGGAGGTGTGTTTGGGGTCATTGTCCTGTTGAAAAATAAATGATGGTCCAACTAAACGCAAACCGGATGGAATAGCATGCCGCTGCAAGATGCTGCGGTAGCCATGCTGGTTCAGTATGCCTTCAATTTAGAATAAATCCCCAACAGTGTCACCAGCAAAGCACCCCACACCATCACACCTCCTCCTCCATGCTTCACGGTGGGAACCAGGCATGTAGAGTCCATCTGTTCACCTTTTCTGCGTCGCACAAAAACACAGTGGTTGGAACCAAAGATCTCAAATTTGGACTTATCAGACCAAAGCACAGATTTCCACTGGTCTAATGTCCATTCCTTGTGTTCCTTATCCCAAACAAGTCTCTTCTGCTTGTTGCCTGTCCTTAACAGTGGTTTCCTAGCAGCTATTTTACCATGAAGGCCTGCTGCACAAAGTCTCCTCTTAACAGTTGTTGTAGAGATGTGTCTGCTGCTAGAACTCTGTGTGGCATTGACCTGGTCTCTAATCTGAGCTGCTGTTAACCTGCGATTTCTGAGGCTGGTGACTCGGATAAACTTATCCTCAGAAGCAGAGGTGACTCTTGGTCTTCCTTTCCTGGGGCGGTCCTCATGTGAGCCAGTTTCTTTGTTTTCTTGATGGGTTTTGCAACTGCACTTGGGGATACATTCAAAGTTTTCCCAATTTTTCGGACTGACAGACCTTCATTTCTTAAAGTAATGATGGCCACTCGTTTTTCTTTACTTAGAATTTGCATTATGGTAAGAAAAAAGCAGCTAACAGTCTATTCAGTAGGACTATCAGCTGTGTATCCAGCTGATTTCTGCACAACACAACTGATGGTCCCAACCCCATTTATAAGGCAAGAAATCCCACTTATTAAACCTGACAGGGCACACCTGTGAAGTGAAAACCATTTCCGGTGACTACCTCTTGAAGCTCATCAAGAGAATGCCAAGAGTGTGCAAAGCAGTCATCAAAGCAAAAGGTGGCTACTTTGAAGAACCTATAATATAAGACATATTTTCAGTTGTTTCACACTTTTTTGTTAAGTATATAATTCCACATGTGTTAATTCATAGTTTTGATGCCTTCAGTGTGAATGTACAATTTTCATACTCAAGAAAATACAGAAAAATCTTTAAATGAGAAGGTGTGTCCAAACTTTTGGTCTGTACTGTATATATATATGTGACTACTATGTCTCTATAAATGTGATACTCATGTGTTTGTGATCCTCCATTGCTATACTCTGTACGATTGTCTTTTAATTTTTGCAATATTTAATAGAGATTTATTTTAGCGGCAATAAGCGCCTATTGTTTCATTTTGGTGGTATCTATAGTTTTGGTGTTGCCTGTAGTGATAAAGTCTTGGATTACTCATGCTCCTTATGTTGGTAGTCATATATATGACAGTGTATCTACTGTAAAACATCTGATGTCTGTATCACAGTATTTGATATACCAGTCACATATTATTGGCTGGCAAATTTTAGCCTGGGGGGCAAGCACAATGCAGCGGCCCATGAGTGTCGCGGCCATCTTTAGGCTTGAGTTTCATGTAGCACCTGATGAGTATAGCATGTGTGCGACCAAGGTACATCTGCTAACAACCCATTTCATAAAGATCACAGCTTTTTTCAGCTGTACTGGTAGAAATTAATTACAAATGGTTCACTTATTGTTAATGGCTGCACAGTTTTTGCAAAAGCATGCGGCCATTACCAAGAAACAAGCAATTTTCACTTAATATCTAATCATATAGTGGAAAAACAGTAGTTAAATGATTGGCAGTGAGCTCCTGTGCTTGGTTTGCACAGTCATGCTGAAAGAGTCCTATTAAAAGCCTAACTATAGCTTCCAAATTAGTTTTACATGTTGGATAAACCCTTTATTTGTCCTGCTTATTCTTTTCTTTTAAACATCTTTTTATTAAGGTTTTTTTTAAAGAAGGTTAACAATTGAACAAAGAAAAGTCACATTGTTAATGAAACAAATCAAAGATAACGATATCACATAGATTATAAGAGCAGAATTTGACCAGACTGCATAAATTTCAGCCAAACATTGACACGTTTCGGAAGAGAGAAAAAATATAAGAGAGAGGTTCAATTCTTTTGAACATGTCGTAGTACAAAATTGTGGTCACATAACATGTTATCATATTCAAGAAGGTTTATTGTGATATCCTGGAAATAAAAACTTCAGAAGAGAAAAAGAAAAAAAAAAAACCTGGAGAAGGGGGGAAGGTTGAAAGGGAAGTGGGATGAACGGGGAGATGAGATGGAGGGGGGGGGGACTACAAAGATATAGATGATGGGAGGGGGGGGGACTACAAAGATATAGATGATGGGAGGGGGGGGGAGTTGGGATTAGAATGGGCTAGCGATCTGAGTATTTTAGGTTAGTATTCTGCGGTCTGTAATATATTTGTGCCAGGGACGCCATATCAACGAGAATTGTTTATGCCTTTTTTCATCCCAACTAGCCAATTCTTCTAGCCTGTATACTTGTTCAACCTTCATTTCCCAGAGTGAGATATTTGGGGTCTTCGCAGATTTCCATAAGGATGTCACAAGTAACTTAGCCGAGGCCAGGAGCTGTCTAAGAAGGGTTAATTTTATTTTAGGGAAGTTATCTAGGAACAGAAACAGAAGGCAGATCTCCGGCGAGGTCAAGAGTTGCAAGTTTAAAATTGTATTAATAGTTAGAATTCTTTTTGTCCAGAAGGGCTTAATCAATGTACAGTTCCACCACATGTGGAGCATAGTGCCCACATCAGAAGAGCATCTCCAGCAGTTAGGATCAAGTCCTTTGTAACATTTCTGAAGTTTTGATGGAGTCATATACCACCTGGAGAGAACTTTATAGCCATTCTCTTGTACTCTAACACATCTAGAGGAGACTTTAGGTGCTAGTAGTAATCTTTTAATTTCAGATGGGGTGAAAGGCCTATTCAGATCCTGTTCCCACTTCATTACATATGGCAGTTTCTTAGGGGTTCTGGCTAGGCATAATTGTTTTTGTAGAGCTGATAACGTTCTTTTTTAGGGGTTTTTTGCAGCTATAAGTTTTTCAAAATCAGTCATTTCCCTAATATAATTTGGAGTTTTAAAGACTAGTTTTAAGTTAGACATAAATTTCTGGTACATAAAGGGGTGAAAAGAGATAGTATCTAGCATTTGATTGAGTTCTGCCAAGCAGGGCATGACCCCATTATCTGTAATTTTTTGGAGTGGTGTTATCAAGTTGCGAATTGAGTTGTGTATTGTGGCATTATGGGCTGGAGAAAGGAGAGAACTAGGTCTCTAACTTGTAGGAGAGGGGAGGGAAACGGGGAGCATATTTGTCTTATATGGGGATTGGACCAGATTTTAAAAGTAGTGGCGGTGAAAGGGTTTTTAATTGATGTATACCTAGTACTACTTGAGGGCGTGAGGATGAGCTGTCTAAGGGGGAATTTAAGGATTGTTTCTTCTACTTTAATCCATTGCTTCTGTGGTGGGAGCCTGATCCAATCCACGACTCTTTGGAGATGAGTGGCTTGTTGAAGTATCTTTAGATCTGGCAGATCTATACCTCCTTCAGAGTGTGGGAGGGATAATATTTGTAAGGGAAGTCTGGGTTTTTGGTTGTGCCACAGAAAACGGCTGAGGAGTTTTCGTATGTCAATGAAAAAAGAATTAGGTAGGTGGATTGGAAGGGCTTGCACTAGATAAGTTATTTTTGGCCATATCATACATTTAAGGAGATTTTTCCTACCCAACCAGGAGATGTATGAGATATTCCAGTTGGGGGTAAGTTTCTGGATTTTCTGCAATAGCGGTGGGAAGTTTAACTTATAAAGTTCTTGTAGGTTTGGAGAAATCTCAACTCCCAAGAAACGTATTGATGGGGGGGACCAGGTAAAGGGGGACCCGATTGCCATTTGTGTTTTTTGTGGTTCTGGGATATTTATATTTAAGACTTCAGATTTGCTAAGATTCACCCTAAAATTTGATAGTGCACCGTATTCCTTGAGTAATGTCAGGATAACTGGGACAGATATTCTCGGGTTAGAGGTCATGATCAGTAGATCGTCTGCGTATGCTGCGATTTTATGTTCAGAACCAGCTGATTTGATGTCAACGATCCTCCCCTCCTCTCTGAGCTTTTGTAGTAAAGGTTCTAGTGTAAGAATAAAAAGGAGAGGGGAAAGCGGGCATCCCTGCCTGGTGCCGTTAGAAATATTAAAAGATGAAGACATAACATGAGAGAGGATTAGATACACTGCTCAGCAGACAGTATCACACCGGATAGGATTAGATACACAGCTCAGCAAACAGTATCACACCGGAGAAGATTAGATACACTGCTCAGCAGACAGTATCACACCGGATAGGATTAGATACACAGCTCAGCAAACAGTATCACACCGGAGAAGATTAGATACACGGCTCAGCAGACAGTATCACACTGGATAGGATTAGATACACAGCTCAGCAGACAGTATCACACAGGAGAAGATTAGATACACTGCTCAGCAGACAGTATCACACCGGATAGGATTAGATACACAGCTCAGCAGACAGTATCACACCGGATAGGATTAGATACACAGCTCAGCAGACAGTATCACACCGGATAGGATTAGATACACAGCTCAGCAGACAGTATCACACCGGATAGGATTAGATACACAGCTCAGCAGACAGTATCGCACAGGGCGGGATTAGATACACAGCTCAGCAGACAGTATCACACAGGAGAGGATTAGATACACTGCTCAGCAGACAGTATCACACAGAAGAAGATTAGATACACAGCTCAGCAGACAGTATCACACAGGAGAAGATTAGATACACAGCTCAGCAGACAGTATCACACAGGAGAAGATTAGATACACAGCTCAGCAGACAGTATCACACAGAAGATTAGATACACAGCTCAGCAGACAGTATCACACAGGAGAAGATTAGATACACAGCTCAGCAGACAGTATCACACAGGAGAAGATTAGATACACAGCTCAGCAGACAGTATCACACAGGAGAAGATTAGATACACGGCTCAGCAGACAGTATCACACCGGATAGGATTAGATACACGGCTCAGCAGACAGTATCACACAGGAGAGGATTAGATACACAGCTCAGCAGACAGTATCACACCGGATAGGATTAGATACACGGCTCAGCAGACAGTATCACACCGGATAGGATTAGATACACGGCTCAGCAGACAGTATCACACCGGATAGGATTAGATACACAGCTCAGCAGACAGTATCACACCGGATAGGATTAGATACACAGCTCAACAGACAGTATCACACCGGATAGGATTAGATACACAGCTCAGCACACAGTATCACACCGGATAGGATTAGATACACAGCTCAGCAGACAGTATCACACCGGATAGGATTAGATACACAGCTCAGCAGACAGTATCACACAGGAGAAGATTAGATACACTGATCAGCAGACAGTATCACACCGGATAGGATTAGATACACAGCTCAGCAGACAGTATCACACAGGATAGGATTAGATACACAGCTCAGCAGACAGAATCACACAGTATAAGATTAGATACACAGCTCAGCAGACAGTATCACACAGGAGAGGATTAGATACACAGCTCAGCAGACAGTATCAAACAGGAGGGGATTAGATACACAGCTCAGAAGACAGTATCACACAGTATAAGATTAGATACACTGCTCAGCAGATTATCACAGCATAGGATTAGATACACGGCTCAGCAGACAGTATCACACAGGAGAGGATTAGATACACAGCTCAGCAGACAGTATCACACAGGAGAGGATTAGATACACAGCTCAGCAGACAGTATCACACAGGAGTGGATTAGATGCACAGCTCAGCAGACAGTATCACACAGTATAAGATTAGATACACTGCTCAGCAGACAGTATCACACGGGAGAGGATTAGATACACAGCTCAGCAGACAGTATCGCACAGGAGAGGATTAGATACACAGCTCAGCAGACGGTATCGCACAGGAGAGGATTAGATACACGGCTCCACAGACAGTATCACACAGGGTAGGATTAGAGATACAGCTCAGCAGACAGTATCACACAGGAAAGGATTAGATACATAGCTCAGCAGACGGTATCACACAGGACAGGATTAGATGCACAGCTCAGCAGACAGTATCACACAGGAGAGGATTAGATACACAGCTCAGCTGACAGTATCACGAAAGATAGGATTAGATACACAGTTCATCAGACAGTATCACACAGGAGACGATTAGATACACAGCTCAGCAGACAGTATCACACATTACATGATTAGATACACAGCTCAGCAGACAGTATCACACAGGATGGGATTAGATACACGGCTCAGCAGACAGTATCACACAGGAGAGGATTAGATACACTGCTCAGCAGACAGTATCACACAGGAGAAGATTAGATACACTGTTCAGCAGACAGTATCATACAGGGTAGGATTAGATACACAGCTCAGCAGACAGTATCACACCGAATAGGATTAGATACACAGCTCAGCAGACAGTATCACACCGAATAGGATTAGATACACAGCTCAGTAGACAGTATTACAAAGGAGAAGATTAGATACACAGCTCAGCAGATGGTATTACACAGGATAGGATTAGATACACTGCTCAGCAGACAGTATCACACAGGAGAGGATTAGATACACAGCTCAGCAGATGGTATCACACAGGATAGGATTAGATACACTGCTCAGCAGACAGTATCACACAGGGCAGGATTAGATACACGGTTCAGCAGACAGTATCACACAGGAGAGGATTAGATACACTGCTCAGCAGACAGTATCACACAGGAGAGGATTTGATACACAGCTCAGCAGACAGTATCACACAGGAGAGGATTAGATACACAGCTCAGCAGATGGTATCACACAGGATAGAATTAGATACACTGCTCAGCAGACAGTATCACACAGGGCAGGATTAGATACACGGTTCAGCAGACAGTATCACACAGGGTAGGATTAGATACACGGCTCAGCAGACAGTATCACACAGGAGAGGATTAGATACACAGCTCAGCAGACAGTATCACACAGGAGAGGATTAGATACACTGCTCAGCAGATAGTATCACACAGGAGAGGATTAGATGCACAGCTCAGCAGACAGTATCACACAGGAGAGGATTAGATACACAGCTCAGCAGACAGTATCGCACAGGAGAGGATTAGATACATAGCTCATCAGACAGTATCACACAGGACAGGATTAGATACACAGCTCAGCAGACAGTATCACACAGGAGAGGATTAGATACACAGCTCAGCTGACAGTATCACACAGGAGAGGATTAGATACACAGCTCAGCAGACAGTATCGCACAGGAGAGGATTAGATACACAGCTCAGCAGACAGTATCACACAGGATAGGATTAGATGCACAGCTCAGCAGACAGCATCGCACAGGAGAGGATTAGATACACAGCTCAGCAGCCGGTATCACACAGGAGAGGATTCGATACACTGCTCAGCAGACGGTATCACACAGGAGAGGATTAGATACACGGTTGAGCAGACAGTATCACACAGGGTAGGATTAGAGATACAGCTCAGCAGACAGTATCACACAGCATAGGATTAGATACACAGCTCAGCAGACAGTATCACAGCATAGGATTAGATACACAGCACAGCAGTCAGTATCACACAGGAGAGGATTTGATACACAGCTCAGCAGGCAGTATCACACAGGAGAGGATTAGATACACAGCTCAGCTGACAATATCACACAGGATAGGATTAGATACACAGCTCAGCAGACAGTATTACACAAGAGGGGATTAGATACACAGCTCAGCTGACAATATCGCACAGGAGAGGATTAGATACATAGCTCAGCGGACTGTATCACATAGGACAGGATTAGATATACAGCTCAGCAGACAGTATCACACAGTAGAGGATTAGATACACGGCTCAGCAGACAGTATCACACAGGACAGGATTAGATACACGGCTCAGCAGACAGTATCACACAGGATAGGCTTAGATACACAGCTCAGCAGGCAGTATCACACAGGAAAGGATTAGATACACAGCTCAGCAAACAGTATGACACAGGAGAGGATTAGATACACGGCTCAGCAGACAGTATCAAACAGGAGAGGATTAGATACACGGCTCAGCAGACAGTATCACACAGGAGAGGATTAGATACACAGCTCAGCAGACAGTATCACACAGGAAAGGATTAGATACACAGCTCAGCAGATGGTATCACACAGGATAGGATTAGATACACAACTCAGCTGACAGTATCACACAGCACAGGATTAGATACAAAGCTCAGCAGATAGTATCACACAGGAGTGGATTAGATACACGGCTCAGCAGACAGTATCGCACAGGGCGGGATTAGATACACGGCTCAGCAGACAGTATCACACAGGATAGGATTAGATACACAGTTCATCAGACAGTATCACACAGGAGAGGATTAGATACACAGCTCAGCAGACAGTATCACACAGGATAGGATTAGATACACGGCTCAGCAGACAGTATCGCACAGGGCGGGATTAGATACACAGCTCAGCAGACAGTATCACACAGGAGTGGATTAGAGCCACGGCTCAGCAGACAGTATCGCACAGGGCGGGATTAGATACACGGCTCAGCAGACAGTATCACACAGGACAGGATTAGATACACGGCTCAGCAGACAGTATCACACAGGATAGGCTTAGATACACAGCTCAGCAGGCAGTATCACACAGGAAAGGATTAGATACACAGCTCAGCAAACAGTATGACACAGGAGAGGATTAGATACACGGCTCAGCAGACAGTATCAAACAGGAGAGGATTAGATACACGGCTCAGCAGACAGTATCACACAGGAGAGGATTAGATACACAGCTCAGCAGACAGTATCACACAGGAAAGGATTAGATACACAGCTCAGCAGATGGTATCACACAGGATAGGATTAGATACACAACTCAGCTGACAGTATCACACAGCACAGGATTAGATACAAAGCTCAGCAGATAGTATCACACAGGAGTGGATTAGATACACGGCTCAGCAGACAGTATCGCACAGGGCGGGATTAGATACACGGCTCAGCAGACAGTATCACACAGGATAGGATTAGATACACAGTTCATCAGACAGTATCACACAGGAGAGGATTAGATACACAGCTCAGCAGACAGTATCACACAGGATAGGATTAGATACACGGCTCAGCAGACAGTATCGCACAGGGCGGGATTAGATACACAGCTCAGCAGACAGTATCACACAGGAGTGGATTAGAGCCACGGCTCAGCAGACAGTATCGCACAGGGCGGGATTAGATACACGGCTCAGCAGACAGTATCACACAGGATAGGATTAGATACACTGCTCAGCAGATAGTATCACACAGGATAGGATTAGATGCACAGCTCAGCAGACAGTATCACACAGGAGAGGATTAGATACACAGCTCAGCAGAGAATATCGCACAGGAGAGGATTAGATACATAGCTCAGCGGACTGTATCACACAGGACAGGATTAGATACACAGCTCAGCAGACAGTATCACACAGGAGAGGATTAGATACACGACTCAGCAGACATTATCACACAGGAGAGGATTAGTTACACGGCTCAGCAGATGGTATCACACAGGATAGGATTAGATGCACAGCTCAGCAGACAGTATCACACAGGGTAGGATTAGATACACGGCTCAGCAGACAGTATCACACAGGAGAGGATTAGATACACAGCTCAGCAGATGGTATCACACAGGATAGGATTAGATACACTGCTCAGCAGACAGTATCACACAGGGCAGGATTAGATACACGGTTCAGCAGACAGTATCACACAGGGTAGGATTAGATACACGGCTCAGCAGACAGTATCACACAGGAGAGGATTAGATACACAGCTCAGCAGACAGTATCACACAGGAGAGGATTAGATACACGGCACAGCAGACAGTATCACACAGGAGAGGATTAGATACACTGCTCAGCAGATAGTATCACACAGGATAGGATTAGATGCACAGCTCAGCAGACAGTATCACACAGGAGAGGATTAGATACACGGCTCATCAGACAGTATCGCACAGGAGAGGATTAGATACATAGCTCATCAGACAGTATCACACAGGACAGGATTAGATACACAGCTCAGCAGACAGTATCACACAGGAGAGGATTAGATACATAGCTCATCAGACAGTATCACACAGGACAGGATTAGATACACGGCTCAGCAGACAGTATCACACAGGAGAGGATTAGATACACAGCTCAGCTGACAGTATCACAGAGGAGAGGATTAGATACACAGCTCAGCAGACAGTATCACACAGGATAGGATTAGATACACAGCTCAGCAGATGGTATCACACAGGATAGGATTAGATACATTGCTCAGCTGATGGTATCACACAGGATAGGATTAGATGCACAGCTCAGTAGGCAGTATCACACAGGAGAGGATTAGATACACAGCTCAGTAGGCAGTATCACACAGGAGAGGATTAGATACACGGCTCAGCAGACAGTATCACACAGGAGAGGATCAGATACACAGCTCAGCTGACAGTATCACACAGGAGTGGATTAGATACACGGCTCAGCAGACAGTATCGCACAGGGCGGGATTAGATACACGACTCAGCAGACAGTATCACACAGGATAGGATTAGATACACA
The DNA here is from genome assembly GCF_046119375.1 of Phyllobates terribilis. NCBI lineage: Eukaryota > Metazoa > Chordata > Amphibia > Anura > Dendrobatidae > Phyllobates > Phyllobates terribilis. The sequence goes on along the minus strand of NW_027362961.1, from coordinate 3,479,212 downwards.
GCTCAGTAGGCAGTATCACACAGGAGAGGATTAGATACACAGCTCATCAGACAGTATCACACAGGAGAGGATTAGATACACAGCTCAGCTGACAGTATCACACAGGAGTGGATTAGATACACGGCTCAGCAGACATTATCACACAGGAGAGGATTAGATACACAGCTCAGCAGACAGTATCACACAGGATAGGATTAGACACACAGCTCAGCAGACAGTATCACACAGGAGAGGATTAGATACATGACTCAGCAGACAGCATCACACAGCATAGGATTAGATACACGGTTCAGCAGACAGTATCACACAGGAGGGGATTAGATACACAGCTCAGCAGACAGTATCACACAGGAGGGGATTAGATACACAGCTCAGCAGACAGTATCACACAGGATAAGATTAGATACACTGCTCTGCGGATAGTATCACACAGGATAGGATTAGATGCACAGCTCAGCAGACAGAATCACACAGGATTAGATACATAGCTCAGCAGACAGTATCACACAGGAGAGGATTAGATACACAGCTCAGCAGACAGTATCACACAGGAGAGGATGAGATACACAGCATAGGTTTAGATACACAGCTCAGCAGACAGTATCACACAGCATAGGATTAGATACACGGCTCAACAGACAGTATCACACAGGAGGGGATTAGATACACAGCTCAGCAGACAGTATCACACAGGATAAGATTAGATACACAGCTCAGCAGACAGTATCACACAGGATAAGATTAGATACACAGCTCAGCAGACAGTATTACACAGGAGGGGATTAGATACACAGCTCAGCAGACAGTATCACACAGGATAAGATTAGATACACAGCTCAGCACACAGTATCACACAGGAAAGGATTAGATACACAGCTCAGCAGACAGTAACACACAGGACAGGATTAGATACACAGCTCAGCAGACAGTATCACACAGGAGAGGATTAGATACGCAGCTCAGCAGACAGTATCTCACAGGAGAGGATTAGATACACGGCTCAGCAGACAGTATCACACAGGACAGGATTAGATACACAGCTCAGCAGACAGTATCACACAGGAGAGGATTAGATACGCAGCTCAGCAGACAGTATCTCACAGGAGAGGATTAGATACACAGCTCAGCAGACAGTAACACACAGGACAGGATTAGATATACAGCTCAGCAGACAGTATCACACAGGAGAGGATTAGATACGCAGCTCAGCAGACAGTATCTCACAGGAGAGGATTAGATACATGGCTCAGCAGACAGTATCACACAGCATAGGATTAGATACACGGCTCAGCAGACAGTATCACACAGGAGGGGATTAGATACACAGCTGAGGAGACAGTATCACACAGGAGAGGATTAGATACACTGCTCAGCATACAGTATCACACAGCATAAGATTAGATACACAGCTCAGCAGGCAGTATCACACAGTATAAGATTAGATACACAGCTCAGCAGACAGTATCACACAGCATAGGATTAGATACACGGCTCAGCAGACAGTATCACACAGGACAGGATTAGATACACAGCTCAGCAGACAGTATCACACAGGAGAGGATTAGATACACAGCTCAGCAGACAGTATCACACAGCGTAGGATTAGATACACAGCTCAGCAGACAGTATCACACAGCATAGGATTAGATACACAGCTCAGCAGACAGTATCACACAGGAGTGGATTAGATACACGGCTCAGCAGACAGTATCGCACAGGGCGGGATTAGATACACGGTTCATCAGACAGTATCACACAGGAGAGTATTAGATACACTGCTCAGCAGACAGTATCACACAGGAGTGGATTAGATACACAGCTCAGCAGACGGTATCACACAGGAGAGTATTAGATACACAGCTCAGCAGACGGTATCACACAGGAGAGAATTAGATACACAGCTCAGCAGACAGTATCACACAGGAGAGTATTAGATACACAGCTCAGCAGACGGTATCACACAGGAGAGAATTAGATACACAGCTCAGCAGACAGTATCACACAGGATTAGATACATAGCTCAGCAGACAGTATCACACAGGAGAGGATGAGATACACAGCTCATCAGACAGTATTACACAGGATAGGATTAGATACACAGCTCAGCAGACGGTATCACACAGCATAGGTTTAGATACACAGCTCAGCAGGCAGTATCACACAGCATAGGATTAGATACACGGCTCAACAGACAGTATCACACAGGAGGGGATTAGATACACAGCTCAGCAGACAGTATCACACAGGAGGGGATTAAATACACAGCTCAGCAGACAGTATCACACAGGATAAGATTAGATACACAGCTCAGCAGACAGTATCACACAGGATAAGATTAGATACACAGCTCAGCAGACAGTATTACACAGGAGAGGATTAGATGCACAGCTCAGCAGACAGTATCACATAGGACAGGATTAGATACACAGTTCATCAGACAGTATCACACAGGAGAGGATTAGATACATGGCTCAGCAGACAGTATCACACAGCATAGGATTAGATACACGGCTCAGCAGACAGTACCACACAGGAGGGGATTAGATACACAGCTGAGGAGACAGTATCACACAGCATAGGATTAGATACACAGCTCAGCAGGCAGTATCACACAGCATAGGATTAGATACACAGCTCAGCAGACAGTATCACACAGGAGAGGATTAGATACACAGCTCAGCAGACAGTATCACACAGGATGGCATTAGATACACAGCTCAGCACACAGTTTCACCAGGAGAGGATTAGATACACGGCTCAGCAGACAGTATCACACAGGAGAGGATTAGATACACAGCTCAGCAGACAGTATCACACAACATAGGATTAGATACACGGCTCAGCAGACAGTATCACACAGGACAGGATTAGATACACAGCTCAGCAGACAGTATCACACAGGAGAGGATTAGATACACAGCTCAGCAGACAGTATCACACAGCGTAGGATTAGATACACAGCTCAGCAGACAGTATCACACAGGAGAGGATTAGATACACAGATCAGCAGACAGTATCACACAGCATAGGATTAGATACACAGCTCAGCAGACAGTATCACACAGGAGAGGATTAGATACACCGCTCAGCAGACAGTATCACACAGGAGAGTATTAGATACACTGCTCAGCAGACAGTATCACACAGGAGAGTATTAGATACACAGCTCAGCAGACGGTATCACACAGGAGAGAATTAGATACACAGCTCAGCAGACGGTATCACACAGGAGAGGATTAGATACACGGCTCAGCAGACAGTGTCACACAGGATAGGATTAGATACATGGCTCAGCAGACAGTATCACCCAGGATAGGATTAGATACACAGCTCAGCAGACAGTATTACACAGGAGAGGATTAGATGCACAGCTCAGCAGACAGTATCACATAGGACAGGATTAGATACACAGTTCATCAGACAGTATCACACAGGAGAGGATTAGATACATGGCTCAGCAGACAGTATCACACAGCATAGGATTAGATACACGGCTCAGCAGACAGTACCACACAGGAGGGGATTAGATACACAGCTGAGGAGACAGTATCACACAGCATAGGATTAGATACACAGCTCAGCAGGCAGTATCACACAGCATAGGATTAGATACACAGCTCAGCAGACAGTATCACACAGGAGAGGATTAGATACACAGCTCAGCAGACAGTATCACACAGGATGGCATTAGATACACAGCTCAGCACACAGTTTCACCAGGAGAGGATTAGATACACGGCTCAGCAGACAGTATCACACAGGAGAGGATTAGATACACAGCTCAGCAGACAGTATCACACAACATAGGATTAGATACACGGCTCAGCAGACAGTATCACACAGGACAGGATTAGATACACAGCTCAGCAGACAGTATCACACAGGAGAGGATTAGATACACAGCTCAGCAGACAGTATCACACAGCGTAGGATTAGATACACAGCTCAGCAGACAGTATCACACAGGAGAGGATTAGATACACAGATCAGCAGACAGTATCACACAGCATAGGATTAGATACACAGCTCAGCAGACAGTATCACACAGGAGAGGATTAGATACACCGCTCAGCAGACAGTATCACACAGGAGAGTATTAGATACACTGCTCAGCAGACAGTATCACACAGGAGAGTATTAGATACACAGCTCAGCAGACGGTATCACACAGGAGAGAATTAGATACACAGCTCAGCAGACGGTATCACACAGGAGAGGATTAGATACACGGCTCAGCAGACAGTGTCACACAGGATAGGATTAGATACATGGCTCAGCAGACAGTATCACCCAGGATAGGATTAGATACACAGCTCAGCAGACAGTATCACACAGGGGATGATTAGATACACTGTTTAGCAGATAGTATCACACGGGATAGGATTAGATGCACAGCTCAGCAGACAGTATCACACAGGACAGGATTAGATACACAGCTCAGCAGACAGTATCACACAGGGGATGATTAGATACACTGTTTAGCAGATAGTATCACACGGGATAGGATTAGATGCACAGCTCAGCAGACAGTATCACACAGGACAGGATTAGATACACAGCTCAGCAGACAGTATCACACAGGATAGGATTAGATACACTGCTCAGCAGACAGTATCACTGTACAGGATTAGATACACAGCTCACCAGACAGTATCACACAGCATAGGATTAGATACACAGGTCAGCAAACAGTATCACACAGGATAGGATTAGATACACTGCTCAGCAGATGGTATCACACAGGATAGGATTAGATACACAGCTCAGCAGACAGTATCACACAGGATAGGATTAGATACACGGCTCAGCAGACAGTATCACAGGAGGGGATTAGATACACTGCTCAGTAGACAGTATCACACAGGAGAGGATTAGATACACATCATAGGATTAGATACACAGCTCAGCAGACAGTATCACACAGGAGGGGATTAGATACACAGCTCAGCAGACAGTATCACACAGGATAAGATTAGATACACTGCTCAGCAGACAGTATCACACAGGAGAGGATTAGATACACGGCTCAACACACAGTATTACACAGAGGATTAGATACACGGCTCAGCAGACAGTATCACACAGGAGAGGATTAGATACACAGCTCAGCTGACAGTATCACACAGCATAGGATTAGATACACAGCTCAGCAGACAGTATCACAGGAGTGGATTAGATACACGGCTCAGCAGACAGTATCGCACAGGGCGGGATTAGATACACGGCTCAGCAGACAGTATCACACAGGATAGGATTAGATACACAGTTCATCAGACAGTATCACACAGGAGACAATTAGATACACAGCTCAGCAGACAGTATCACACATTAGAGGATTAGATACACAGCTCAGCAGACAGTATCACACAGGAGAGGATTAGATACACAGCTCAGCAGACAGTATCACACAGGATGGCATTAGATACACAGCTCAGCACACAGTTTCACCAGGAGAGGATTAGATACACGGCTCAGCAGACAGTATCGCACAGGAGAGGATTAGATACATGGCTCAGCAGATGGTATCACACAGGAGAGGATTAGATACATGGCTCAGCAGATGGTATCACACAGCATAGGATTAGATACACGGTTCAGCAGACAGTATCACACAGTATAGGATTAGAAACACAGCTCAGCAGACAGTATCACACAGGAGTGGATTAGATACACGGCTCAGCAGACAGTATCACACAGTATAGGATTAGAAACACAGCTCAGTAGACAGTATCACACAGGAGAGGATTAGATACACTGCTCACCAGACAGTATCACACAGCATAGGATTAGAAACACAGCTCAGCAGACAGTATCACACAGGAGTGGATTAGATACACGGCTCAGCAGACAGTATCGCACAGGACGGGATTAGATACATGGCTCAGCAAACAGTATCACACAGGATAGGATTAGATACACAGTTCACCATCACTGCGTCATAATAGCACTGCAATATGTGGTGAGGGACTACAACTCCCAGCAAGTGACAGCGCAGGCACCGATCATGTAACTAAACCATCACTGCGTCATAATAGCACTGCAGTATGTGGTGAGGGACTACAACTCCCAGCAAGTGACAGCGCAGGCACTGGTCATGTAACTAAACCATCACTGCGTTATAATAGCACTGCAGTATGTGGTGAGGGACTACAACTCCCAGCAAGTGACAGCGCAGGCACCGATCATGTAACTAAACCATCACTGTGTCATAATAGCACTGCAGTATGTGGTGAGGGACTACAACTCCCAGCAAGTTTATTTCTTTTTATTTTACACGCTGCTGTTTTCCACAGTGAATTACCAGAAAGATCTGCACCAAAATCATGAAGTGCAAATTTGCTGTTGTGGATTTTCTTGCGGATTCTTGCTAATTTGCTCTGATTTTCTATGGAAATCCTCCAGGAACAATCTGCCACATTTGAACAGATCTTCAGGCCTCATTCAGACATCTGTAGTTTTCTGGTACATTAAAAAAAAGGAAAAAAAACAAAACTGATTTTCATCAAAGGAATCGATCCGAATTGTATCAATGTTTGTTACTATATGCAAATAAAAAAATATATATATATATGGATATGTGAGCTGCCCCATAGATGATAAAGGTGCGTATTATGTCTGTCAATAACATGGATGTAAAAAAACAGACGTCTGAATGAGACGTTCACCCCACAAGATCATCTAGCAATAGTGCAGCTCTGACCTGACACATAGCATTCACAGAAAGGCTCCTGATCAGCACATATGATGTCTGTGATCTATAAAGAGTCCTCCACATTGTACCCACTACATATACATTCACAATAAAGCTGCCCCCGTAACATCAACTGCCCCACACCTACCACATATAGCCAGGCCCCCGCTCCCCCACACACAGTATATAGCCAGGTCCCCGCTCCCCCACACACAGTATATAGCCAGGTCCCCGCTCCCCCACACAAAGTATATAGCCAAGATCCCCGCTCCCCCACACACAGTATATAGCCAAGATCCCCGCTCCCCCACACACAGTATATAGCCAGGTCCCCGCTTCCCCACACAAAGTATATAGCCAGGTCCACGCTCCCCCACACACAGTATATAGCCAGGTCCCCGCTCCCCCACACACAGTATATAGACAAGGTCCCCTCCTCCACACAAAGTATATAGCCAAGGTCCCCGCTCCCCCACACAAAGTATATAGCCAGGTCCCCGCTCCCCCACACACAGTATATAGCCAGGTCCCCGCTCCCCCACACAAAGTATATAGCCAAGCTCCCCTCCTCCATGTATAGCATATTTATCCAGGTCCCCGCTCCCCCACACACAGTATATAGCCAAGATCCCCGCTCCCCCACACAAAGTATATAGCCAGGTCCCCGCTCCCCCACACACAGTATATAGCCAGGTCCCAGCTCCCCCACACACAGTATATAGCCAAGGTCCCCGCTCCCCCACACAAAGTATAGAGCCAAGGTCCCCTCCTCCATGTATAGCATATTTATCCAGGTCTCCCTCCCCCACACAAAGTATATAGCCAGGTCCCCGCTCCCCCACACAAAGTATATAGCCAGGTCCCAGCTCCCCCACACAAAGTATATAGCCAAGGTCCCCGCTCCCCCACACAAAGTATATAGCCAGGTCCCCGCTCCCCCACACAAAGTATATCGCCAAGGTCCCCTCCTCCATGTATAGCATATTTATCTAGGTCCCCGCTCCCCCACATATAGCAAAGAGAACCAAGTCCAGCACCCCCTCCCCCACCACACAGCATACGGTATATAGACAAGACCCCCACACACAGCATACGGTATATAGACAAGACCCCCACACACAGCATACGGTATATAGACAAGACCCCCACACACAGCATACGGTATATAGACAAGTCCCCCACACACAGCATACGGTATATAGACAAGTCCCCCACACACAGCATACGGTATATAGACAAGTCCCCACACACAGCATACAGTATATAGACAAGTCCCCCCCACACACAGCATACAGTATATAGACAAGTCCCCCACACACAGCATACAGTATATAGACAAGTCCCCCACACACAGCATACGGTATATAGACAAGTCCCCCACACACAGCATACGGTATATAGACAAGTCCCCCATACACAGCATACAGTATATAGACAAGTCCCCCACACACAGCATACGGTATATAGACAAGTCCCCCACACACAGCATACGGTATATAGACAAGTCCCCCATACACAGCATACAGTATATAGACATGTCCCCCACACACAGCATACGGTATATAGACAAGTCCCCCACACACAGCATACAGTATATAGACATGTCCCCCACACACAGCATACGGTATATAGACAAGACCCCCACACACAGCATACGGTATATAGACAAGTCCCCCACACACAGCATACGGTATATAGACAAGTCCCCCACACACAGCATACGGTATATAGACAAGTCCCCACACACAGCATACAGTATATAGACAAGTCCCCCCCACACACAGCATACAGTATATAGACAAGTCCCCCACACACAGCATACAGTATATAGACAAGTCCCCCACACACAGCATACGGTATATAGACAAGTCCCCCACACACAGCATACGGTATATAGACAAGTCCCCCATACACAGCATACAGTATATAGACAAGTCCCCCACACACAGCATACGGTATATAGACAAGTCCCCCACACACAGCATACGGTATATAGACAAGTCCCTCATACACAGCATACAGTATATAGACATGTCCCCCACACACAGCATACGGTATATAGACAAGTCCCCCATACACAGCATACAGTATATAGACATGTCCCCCACACACAGCATACAGTATATAGACAAGTCCCCACACACAGCATACAGTATATAGACAAGTCCCCACACACAGTATACAGTATATAGACAAGTCCCCCCACACAGCATACGGTATATAGATAAGCCCCCCATACAGCATACGGTATATAGACAAGTCCCCCACACACAGCATACGGTATATAGACAAGTCCCCCCCACACACAGCATACAGTATATAGACAAGTCCCCCCACACAGCATACGGTATATAGACAAGTCCCCCCCACACACAGCATACAGTATATAGACAAGTCCCCCCCACACAGCATACAGTATATAGACAAGTCCCCCCCACACACAGCATACAGTATATAGACAAGTCCCCCCACACAGCATACGGTATATAGACAAGTCCCCCCCACACACAGCATACAGTATATAGACAAGTCCCCCCCACACAGCATACGGTATATAGACAAGTCCCCCACACACAGCATACGGTATATAGACAAGTCCCCCACACACAGCATACAGTATATAGACAAGTCCCCCACACACAGCATACGGTATATAGACAAGTCCCCCACACACAGCATACGGTATATAGACAAGTCCCCCCCACACAGCATACGGTATATAGACAAGTCCCCCCCACACAGCATACGGTATATAGACAAGTCCCCCACACACAGCATACAGTATATAGACAAGTCCCCCACACACAGCATAAGGTATATAGACAAGTCCCCCACACACAGCATACGGTATATAGACAAGTCCCCCACACACAGCATACAGTATATAGACAAGTCCCCCATACACAGCATACGGTATATAGACAAGTCCCCCATACACAGCATACGGTATATAGACAAGTCCCCCACACACAGCATACAGTATATAGACAAGTCCCCCATACACAGCATACGGTATATAGACAAGTCCCCCACACACAGCATACGGTATATAGACAAGTCCCCCATACACAGCATACAGTATATAGACAAGTCCCCCCACACAGCATACAGTATATAGACAAGTCCCCCACACACAGCATAAGGTATATAGACAAGTCCCCCACACACAGCATACAGTATATAGACAAGTCCCCCACACACAGTATACGGTATATAGACAAGTCCCCCCACACAGCATACGGTATATAGACAAGTCCCCCCCACACAGCATACGGTATATAGACAAGTCCCCCACACACAGCATACAGTATATAGACAAGTCCCCCACACACAGCATACGGTATATAGACAAGTCCCCCCACACACAGCATACGGTATATAGACAAGTCCCCCATACACAGCATACAGTATATAGACAAGTCCCCCACACACAGCTTACGGTATATAGACAAGTCCCCCCACACACAGCATACGGTATATAGACAAGTCCCCCATACACAGCATACGGTATATAGACAAGTCCCCCCACACAGCATACAGTATATAGACAAGTCCCCCACACACAGCATACGGTATAAAAACAAGTCCCCCCACACACAGCATAAGGTATATAGACAAGTCCCCCATACACAGCATAAGGTATATAGACAAGTCCCCCATACACAGCATACAGTATATAGACAAGTCCCCCACACACAGCTTACGGTATATAGACAAGTCCCCCCCACACAGCATACAGTATATAGACAAGTCCCCCACACGCAGCATACGGTATATAGACAAGTCCCCCCCATACGGTATATAGACAAGTCCCCCACACACAACATACGGTATATAGACAAGTCCCCCCACACAGCATACGGTATATAGACAAGTCCCCCCCACACACAGCATACAGTATATAGACAAGTCCCCCCCACACACAGCATACAGTATATAGACAAGTCCCCCCCACACAGCATACGGTATATAGACAAGTCCCCCCACACAGCATACAGTATATAGACAAGTCCCCCACACACAGCATATGGTATATAGACAAGTCCCCCCACACAGCATACGGTATATAGACAAGTCCCCCCCACACACAGCATACAGTATATAGACAAGTCCCCCACACACAGCATACAGTATATAGACAAGTCCCCCATACACAGCATACAGTATATAGACAAGTCCCCCCACACAGCATACAGTATATAGACAAGTCCCCCACACACAGCATATGGTATATAGACAAGTCCCCCACACACAGCATACAGTATATAGACAAGTCCCCCACACACAGCATACGGTATATAGACAAGTCCCCCACACAGCATACGGTATATAGACAAGTCCCCCACACACAGCATACAGTATATAGACAAGTCCCCCATACACAGCATACAGTATATAGACAAGTCCCCCCACACAGCATACAGTATATAGACAAGTCCCCCACACACAGCATATGGTATATAGACAAGTCCCCCACACACAGCATACAGTATATAGACAAGTCCCCCACACACAGTATACGGTATATAGACAAGTCCCCCCACACAGCATATGGTATATAGACAAGTCCCCCCCACACAGCATACGGTATATAGACAAGTCCCCCACACACAGCATACAGTATATAGACAAGTCCCCCACACACAGCATACGGTATATAGACAAGTCCCCCCACACACAGCATACGGTATATAGACAAGTCCCCCATACACAGCATACAGTATATAGACAAGTCCCCCACACACAGCTTACGGTATATAGACAAGTCCCCCCACACACAGCATACGGTATATAGACAAGTCCCCCATACACAGCATACGGTATATAGACAAGTCCCCCCACACAGCATACAGTATATAGACAAGTCCCCCACACACAGCATACGGTATAAAAACAAGTCCCCCTACACACAGCATAAGGTATATAGACAAGTCCCCCATACACAGCATAAGGTATATAGACAAGTCCCCCATACACAGCATACAGTATATAGACAAGTCCCCCACACACAGCTTACGGTATATAGACAAGTCCCCCACACACAGCATACGGTATATAGACAAGTCCCCCCCATATGGTATATAGACAAGTCCCCCACACACAGCATACGGTATATAGACAAGTCCCCCCACACAGCATACGGTATATAGACAAGTCCCCCCCACACACAGCATACAGTATATAGACAAGTCCCCCCCACACACAGCATACAGTATATAGACAAGTCCCCCCCACACAGCATACGGTATATAGACAAGTCCCCCCACACAGCATACAGTATATAGACAAGTCCCCCACACACAGCATATGGTATATAGACAAGTCCCCCCACACAGCATACGGTATATAGACAAGTCCCCCCCACACACAGCATACAGTATATAGACAAGTCCCCCACACACAGCATACGGTATATAGACAAGTCCCCCACACAGCATACGGTATATAGACAAGTCCCGCCCACACACAGCGTACGGTATATAGACAAGTCCCCCCCACACACAGCATACAGTATATAGACAAGTCCCCCCCACACAGCATACGGTATATAGACAAGTCCCCCCACACAGCATACAGTATATAGACAAGTCCCCCACACACAGCATATGGTATATAGACAAGTCCCCCCACACAGCATACGGTATATAGACAATTCCCCCCCACACACAGCATACAGTATATAGACAAGTCCCCCACACACAGCATACGGTATATAGACAAGTCCCCCCCACACAGCATACAGTATATAGACAAGTCCACCACACACAGCATACGGTATATAGACAAGTCCCCCACACACAGCATACAGTATATAGACAAGTCCACCCCACACAGCATACGGTATATAGACAAGTCCCCCACACACAGCATACGGTATATAGACAAGTCCCCCCCACACAGCATACAGTATATAGACAAGTCCCCCCCACACAGCACACAGTATATAGACAAGTCCCCCCCACACAGCATACAGTATATAGACAAGTCCCCCACACAGCATACGGTATATAGACAAGTCCCTCCCACACACAGCATACGGTATATAGACAAGTCCCCCCCACACAGCATACGGTATATAGACAAGTCCCCCCCACACAGCATACAGTATATAGACAAGTCCCCCACACAGCATACGGTATATAGACAAGTCCCCCCCACACAGCATACAGTATATAGACAAGTCCCCCCACACAGCATACAGTATATAGACAAGTCCCCCACACACAGCATACAGTATATAGACAAGTCCCCCACACACAGCATACAGTATATAGACAAGTCCTCCACATAGCATACGGTATATAGACAAGTCCGCCACACACAGCATACAGTATATAGACAAGTCCCCCACACACAGCATACAGTATATAGACAAGTCCCCCACATAGCATACGGTATATAGACAAGTCCCCCACACACAGCATACAGTATATAGACAAGTCCCCCACACACAGCATACAGTATATAGACAAGTCCCCCCCACACATCATACGGTATATAGACAAGTCCCCCCCACACATCATACGGTATATAGACAAGTCCCCCACACACAGCATACGGTATATAGACAAGTCCCCCACACACAGCATACAGTATATAGACAAGTCCCCCACACACAGCATACAGTATATAGACAAGTCCCCCACACACAGCATACAGTATATAGACAAGTCCCCCCCACACATCATACGGTATATAGACAAGTCCCCCCCACACATCATACGGTATATAGACAAGTCCCCCACACACAGCATACAGTATATAGACAAGTCCCCCACACACAGCATACAGTATATAGACAAGTCCCCCACACACAGCATACAGTATATAGACAAGTCCCCCCCACACATCATACGGTATATAGACAAGTCCCCCACACACAGCATACGGTATATAGACAAGTCCCCCACACAGCATACGGTATATAGACAAGTCCCCCCCACACAGCATACGGTATATAGACAAGTCCCCCCCACACAGCATACGGTATATAGACAAGTCCCCCCCACACAGCATACAGTATATAGACAAGTCCCCCCACACAGCATACGGTATATAGACAAGTCCCCCCCACACACAGCATACGGTATATAGACAAGTCCCCCACACACAGCATACAGTATATAGACAAGTCCCCCACACACAGCATACGGTATATAGACAAGTCCCCCACACACAGCATACAGTATATAGACAAGTCCCCCACACACAGCATACAGTATATAGACAAGTCCCCCCCACACAGCATACAGTATATAGACAAGTCCCCCCCACACATCATACGGTATATAGACAAGTCCCCCCCACACATCATACGGTATATAGACAAGTCCCCCACACACAGCATACGGTATATAGACAAGTCCCCCACACACAGCATACGGTATATAGACAAGTCCCCCACACACAGCATACAGTATATAGACAAGTCCCCCACACAGCATACAGTATATAGACAAGTCCCCCCCACACAGCATACAGTATATAGACAAGTCCCCCCCACACAGCATACGGTATATAGACAAGTCCCCCACACACAGCATACAGTATATAGACAAGCCCCCCACACAGCATACAGTATATAGACAAGTCCCCCACACACAGCATACAGTATATAGACAAGTCCCCCCCACACATCATACGGTATATAGACAAGTCCCCCCCACACATCATACGGTATATAGACAAGTCCCCCACACACAGCATACAGTATATAGACAAGTCCCCCACACACAGCATACAGTATATAGACAAGTCCCCCACACACAGCATACACTATATAGACAAGTCCCCCCCACACATCATACGGTATATAGACAAGTCCCCCACACACAGCATACGGTATATAGACAAGTCCCCCCCACACAGCATACGGTATATAGACAAGTCCCCCCCACACAGCATACGGTATATAGACAAGTCCCCCCCACACAGCATACAGTATATAGACAAGTCCCCCCACACAGCATACGGTATATAGACAAGTCCCCCCCACACACAGCATACGGTATATAGACAAGTCCCCCACACACAGCATACAGTATATAGACAAGTCCCCCACACACAGCATACGGTATATAGACAAGTCCCCCCCACACAGCATACAGTATATAGACAAGTCCCCCACATAGCATACGGTATATAGACAAGTCCCCCACACACAGCATACAGTATATAGACAAGTCCCCCACACACAGCATACAGTATATAGACAAGTCCCCAACACACAGCATACGGTATATAGACAAGTCCCCCACACACAGCATACGGTATATAGACAAGTCCCCCACACACAGCATACGGTATATAGACAAGTCCCCCACACATAGCATACGGTATATAGACAAGTCTTCCACACACAGCATACGGTATATAGACAAGTCCCCCACACACATCATACGGTATATAGACAAGTCCCCCACACACAGCATACGGTATATAGACAAGTCCCCCCCACAGACAGCATACAGTATATAGACAAGTCCCCTACACACAGCATACGGTATATAGACAAGTCCCCCCCACACAGCATACGGTATATAGACAAGTCCCCCACACACAGCATACGGTATATAGACAAGTCCCCCCAACACAGCATACGGTATATAGACAAGTCCCCCACACACAGCATACGGTATATAGACAAGTCCCCCCCACACATCATACGGTATATAGACAAGTCCCCCCCACACAGCATACGGTATATAGACAAGTCCCCCACACACAGCATACGGTATATAGACAAGTCCCCCACACACACCATACAGTATATAGATAAGTCCCCCACACACAGCATACAGTATATAGACAAGTCCCCCACACACAGCATACGGTATATAGACAAGTCCCCCACACACAGCATACGGTATATAGACAAGTCCCCCACACACAGCATACGGTATATAGACAAGTCCCCCCCACACATCATACGGTATATAGACAAGTCCCCCCCACACAGCATACGGTATATAGACAAGTCCCCCACACACAGCATACGGTATATAGACAAGTCCCCCACACACACCATACAGTATATAGATAAGTCCCCCACACACAGCATACAGTATATAGACAAGTCCCCCACACACAGCATACGGTATATAGACAAGTCCCCCACACACAGCATACGGTATATAGACAAGTCCCCCACACACAGCATACGGTATATAGACAAGTCCCCCACACACAGCATACGGTATATAGACAAGTCCCCCACACACAGCATACAGTATATAGACAAGTCAAACCACACACCCCCACACACACAGCATACGATGTATAGACAAGTGCATAGCTGTGCTAGGGTAGGAGTGGGAGGAGCCTTCCTTCTCTTGTCAGTGCTGGCCCTGCAGTGGAGCCCACCGGGGAATTCCCCAGCAGGCCAGTCCGAGCCTGGTCACATGCTGACTAGAGTCTCAGACACCTCTCTGAGTAGCCCACTGATAGAAGTGGATGAGAATCTAGTCGGCATTTGACCTCAACTATTACATCATAACACCGGCTTTATCTTTTTAAAGCTTTGTAACCTTTACTCACTTTATGAATCAGCCATAGATAAAACTCAGTAAGGATGGGTTGCTACTGTGTGCAATTTGCCAGCCAGCCCAGAACAGCGGTGACCTGAGCCGACAGCAGCGGCTTGAGTAGACTGTGGCCACCTGAGCCAACAGCGGCATTTAAATTGCGCTATCGCCAGGAAATGGATGACAATGGCAGTCAGGGGAATGGTGAAGGCCTGCATGGCTGCCATCTTGGTACTCCTGTGAAGTTCATCCACAGTCTGGACTTAATCATATAAACTGTATACTGCATTACTAGAGGATTACTGTATATAGAATAAGCAGTCAAGAGATTGCAGGTTCAAGTGCCCTAAGGGGACATAAAAAAAGAAAGTAAAAATGGAAAAAAAAGAAAAAGTTTTATAAAGGAAAAAAAATAAACAAAAATGTTAAATCACCCCTATTTTCCGAGGTAAAAAAAAAGAAATTAAAAAAGAAACATTTTATATTGTCGTGTCTGTAAAAGTCCGACCTATCAAAGCCCAAATTATTTAAATCGCACGTTAAATAGCGGAAAAATAAATTAAGAAGCCAGAATTGCCGTATTATGGTGTCACCAAACAGTAATAAATAACCCGGTATTGTGTCACCATTTTGTGAGACCCTGCATTTGTTCCATGTTTCTGCTGATGAATCTGTGCGAGGTTCGCTTTCTGCTCGCCGGCCTGCGGGGGTTATTGATGCCATTCTCTGCCGTCTACAAACTTTTCATCTCTTTTTGATGCATTTTTTGGGAGGTAAAATTACCCAAAAAGAAAAAAAAATTGGGTGTTTAGATTATCTTTGCTGTTGGGCATTTGCTGTAGGGGTTAATATATTTATGATTTGATAGATCGGACTTTTTGTCAGTGTGTCAATACTAAATAAATAAATATATATATATAATCTTTTAGTCTTGCTTTGTATTGACAAATGGAGGTAGGAAATTTCAAAGGATTTTTTTTATATATATAAATTTCAATTTTAATACTTTTCTATCACATTATTTTTTGGTCCCGTTGGGCAACTTGAACCAAAAACCCACAACTCATTGGAATTGCGACACTTAAATTCTGTGGATGTCGGGAAGGGGATAAAGAGAATAAAGTAACTTTGCAGAATGCTTCCGTTTTGTGTACACAGCTCCTGTGCTGACTTAGTGTTCTCTTTGGTTACACCACACACCCATTCTGTGTCCGGCCCCCACAGATCGCCATCTCCATATATATGGGGGGATTTCCTCATGTGACGACCCCTCTGCCGATGTATACAGATCACATGTGGCTTCACCTTCAGCTTTGATCTCCGCAGTCTTCAGTTCCGGATCCTCCAGGATGAGGGATAAATCTTTCTTGCTCTTCATTCCCCTCCGTGGCAGATACAGCAGCTCCACCGCGCCGACGTTCCCCTCATAGGGAGGAATCGCTCCGCAAAGACTGTTCTCAGCCACAGGACGATCCGCCGGATACAGGAGGAAAGTTCTCCTCTCTGCAATGAAGGATTATTCCACTTTTCTGCCATTTGTAAGATCTCTGCTTGTTGTCTGAGAATAAAATCATTCTTGTTAATATCCAGAACCTGAAAAAAATCTAATCCTGACAGCAGCGGAGCATTTATTACAATGGTATTCAGTCTAGACGATCCCCCTCCTGTCCTGACCGTTTGCTACAATGTATCAG
Organism: Phyllobates terribilis; assembly: GCF_046119375.1. Lineage (NCBI taxonomy): Eukaryota > Metazoa > Chordata > Amphibia > Anura > Dendrobatidae > Phyllobates > Phyllobates terribilis. Next base: position 3,461,303 of record NW_027362961.1, on the reverse strand, counting down.
TGCTGGGAAAATCTATCAGTTTGGACTTGGTTTCCCTTACAGAGGATTGTCCAGGTCAGACACCATTGTACCCAGTGGCGTCCCGCCAATGGCGGCAGGCCACGCGACTGCTATGGGGCCCGTGAGCTGGGGGGGCCCCATAGCAGTCGCCTGCACTGTGTACCCCCGCATCGGGTCCCCCTCCTGCACCCAGGCAAGCGGAGGGGCCCTGAGCAGGCGGGGGGCTTACTCGCCGTCGGGCATCCCGGCGCGCCATGGGCCACCCCCGCCTGCTCAGGGCACCGGCCGACACAATACTTACCTCTTCCGGTGCCCTAGACGCTAGAATGTATGGGATCCTTCCAGGTATGATGTCATTTCCGGGGGCGTGTTCTAGTTCAGCACCAGATGCCAGAGTCTCATGCAGAGACAGAGCTGCCGGTGAAGCTGCAGGAGGAGGTCAGTATCCTAAGCTGAGAAACAGGAGATTGTTCTATTAATTGCTGGTCTGATGTCTTTTCTTCTTGTTGTTTTTGGGGTGAGGGGGCTTGATACTTGCGAGTGAGGGATTTGGGGGGGTTAATGCTGGAGGGCAGTCTGGTGGGGTTAATTAATGCTTGTGGAGATCTTAGGGGGCTCTGGGGAATAATGCAGGGATAATGCGTGCTTGTGGGGGCCCTAAGGGGATGCTGTGGGCTTGTGGGGCCCTGGGGGGGATTCTGCGGGCTTGTGGGTGCTCTAGGGGGGAATGCTGCGGGCTTGTGGGTGCTCTGGGGGGGTTGCTGTGGGCTTGTGGGTGCTCTGGGGGGGGATGCTGCGGGCTTGTGGGGGCTCTGGTGGGGGGATGCTGTGGGCTTGTGGGGGCCCTGGGGGGGATGCTGTGGGCTTGTGGGGGCCCTTGGGGGATACTGCGAGCTTGTGGGAGCTCTGGGGGGGTGTGCTGCAGGCTCGTGGGGGCCCCGGGGGGATGCAGCAGGCTTGTGGGGGCCCTGGGGGGGATGCATCGGGTTTGTGGGTGCTCTGGGGGGGATGCAGCGGGCTTGTGGGTGCTCTGGGGGGGATGCTGCCGGCTTGTGGGTGCTCTGGGGGGGGATGCTGCAGGCTTGTGGGGGCTCTGGGGGGGATGCTGCAGGCTTGTGGGGGGCTTGTGGGGCCTCTGTATGGGGTCCAGCCTGCATATGGCATTACATGGGGACCAGGCAGTATTCTCTATGGTGAATTATATGAGATCCAGTATTTTGTATGGAGCATTATATGGGGCTCATAATACTGTATGGAGGACTATGTTGTGCCCATAATATTGTATGGAGGACTTAGTGGTGCCATAACACTGTATGGAGGACTATACTGTCCGGTCTGCACTGTGCGCTGTGAGGATTCACCGGTTTCTGAGCTATTGTAGAATTTACAATAGATATCACTCATGAAATGTAAGGAGTCAGTGAAATGTTTGGCATTGTACTATATCTATATCTATAATTTCTCTGCTGTATCTGTGCATCATGAATGGTTGGATGTGTTAAAGGGGCCACTGAGACTCTTTCGCCCGGGGCCCACGAAAACCTGGAGGAGGGAGCATCATGTGACACTCCCTCTCCCATCATTCCTCCTCTGCGTCTGACGCAGCGGCATGATGACGCGCCACGCTGTGTCAGACAGTGGAGCTGGCAGCTGCTGAGGTGATCAGCTGCAGAGACTGAAGCAGCGGGGAACGAGGAGCGGTAAGTATGTATTTATTTTTAAATCAGTGTGTACTCATAATACTGGAGGACTGGGGCTGCATTTTACCCTACGGGTGGGGGGGCTGCATTTTACCCTATGGGGGGCTGCATTATACTGCGTACAGGACCATGGGGGAATGCATTATACTGAGTGGAGAACCATGGCGAGTGTCTTATACTGTGTGGAGGACCATGGGGGAGTACATTGTACTGTGTGGAGGACCATGGGGGAGTGCATTGTACTGTGTGGAGGACCACGGAGAGTGCATTATACTGCGTGGAGGACCACGAGGGAGTGCATTATACTGCGTGGAGGACCACGATGGAGTGCATTATACTGCGTGGAGGACCATGGGGAGTGTATTATACTGCGTGGAGGACCATGGCGAGTGCCTTATACTGTGTGGAGGACCATGGCGAAAGTCTTATACTGTGTGGAGGACCATGGCGAGTGCATTATACTCTATGGAGTGTGGAGAGGTGTGGGGCAGTTGGGGGATCATACTGTGTTGGTGTCATACTTTACCCTGTGAGTTGAGGTGGGGTACAGTAGGGTCATTATACTGCGCATATGGAGGAATTCACCATGGGGGTATCATACCGTGTTTGGGGGGCACTTTTGTTAGCACCACACTTTATGGGCAATGAAAAAGGGATCTAGGACTTCAGCAGGAGGAAAATTACTATGTAAAGGCTGGAAGGTTGTGAGATCTGATCTTCTGCGACCCCGACAATTATTTACATTTTTACATATTTTTGTTGGGGGGGGGGGCCCAATTAGAACTTCTGCTATGGGGCCCCATGATTCCTATGTCCGCCCCTGATTGTACCAAATCCTCAGCTGTGCTGGTACTAAGGATATGGACACTCAGACATTTTGGGCTAAATATATACATACAAATATTTTTTCAATAACGTTTCATAAACAATTTGGCTTTTTTATTTCCTTTGCATTGCTAGTTGCAGAATGAGCTCACTGAGAATTTATCAGTGAGCTCATTCTGACCTTCTCTGTGCTGATTATGTTCACAGACCAGCATGAAAGTTGGGCTGATCTCTGATGCAGTCATAAATCATCGCAGAAATAAAAGAGCTGGAAACTCCACTTGGTAAGGAGCTCACTGACTGAATCTCAAGTTAACTCATTCTGCAGCCATCAATGTGCTGCTGGGAAACAAAAAGCTGATAAAGGCCGAACAGAGCAAATGTTACATGAAGAGAAATAGTAAAAAGTATTTTTAGAGAAATATACATGTATTTAAAGGGATTGTCCGGTGTGAAGCTGAAGGCTGCAGTCATCTGTGTGACTCTCTGTGACTGCAGACTTGTAATCCTCACATCATGTAGACTGCGCGCTGCCAGCATTATTCTCAGCCCAGAGATGGCAGAAGCCCCTGTATCATGTGTACAGGAATTGTGCCCCCTCTCCCCGAGGAGCAGCAGCGCCTCGTCCTCCAGATACATGAGGGTCCCATCGGGGAGATCCGCATGTACCGGCCATGATGTCATCTCCATGGATACGGCAGAAGACCCCTGTAAGGGAGAGCTCAGACGTGGGGGGATTGATGTGGATGCGAGGAGCAGATCCCCCCGATATTCACAGATTATCGCACAATACATGTGGCCTTGCACAGGAAAAACTGTGAGGAAAGAAGAAATCAGATTTCTTACAATATAGAATAATGTCCTCCTGCCCTCGTTCATGTCCAGTATTATTTATCCCCTGACCTTTTGGGTGGGGAACCCCTCCTGAGCCCCCTCCATTATATAGGAGCCATATATCTGCTCCATTACTGGCAGAAGGTAAGGAGCCAATCACACTGCACGGCTTCTACTTCCTGCTCTAAGCCCCGCCCACCTGCCTTCCCTTGAGATCTCCATGACAACCCTTGTGTGACTACAGTGACAGGCCACGCCCCCGAGGATTCTGACCAGTGCGGATGTCTCCATATTGCTGAGGACTGTGAGCGGCTGATGGGCGGAGCCAGCAGCAATGTGAGGGGCGGAGCCAGCAGTGATATGAGGGGCGGAGCCAGCAGCGATGTGAGGGGCGGAGCCAGCAGCGACGTGAGGGGCGGAGCCAGCAGCGATGTCAGGGGCGGAGCCAGCAGCGATGTGAGGGGCGGAGCCAGCAGCGATATGAGGGGCGGAGCCAGCAGCGACATGAGGGGCGGAGCCAGCAGCGATGTGAGTGGCAGAGCCAGCAGCGATATGAGGGGCTGAGCCAGCAGCGACATGAGGAGCGGAGCCAGCAGCGATGTGAGGGGCGGAGCCAGCAGCGATATGAGGGGTGGAGCCAGCAGCGACATGAGGGGCGGAGCCAGCAGCGATATGATGGGCAGAGCCAGCAGCGATATGAAGGGCGGAGCCAGCAGCGACATGAGGGGTGGAGCCAGCAGCGACATGAGGGCGGAGCCAGCAGCGATATGAGAGGCGGAGCCAGCAGCTATATGAGGGGCGGAGCCAGCAGAGATATGATGGGCGGAGCCAGCAGTGATATGAGGGGCGGAGCCAGCAGCGACATGAGGGGCGGAGCCAGCAGCGATATGAGGGGCGCTCACAGCACTGACAGGAGCAGGTGTGTGTGCAGCCAGTTCCTCTGCTGTGGGTGTTGTGGTGTGTGAGCTTCGCCGTGTATATATTATACACATATATATATATACAGAGTTGAAATCAGAAGTTTCCATACACTGTATAAATAGACACATCTGCAGGTTTTTCTCAATATCTGACATGAAATCAGAATAAACCTTTCCCATTTTAGGTCAATTAGGATTAGCATCATTTGTAATATTTGCCAAATGCCAGAATAATGAGAGAGAGAGAATGTTTTAGGACATTTTTATTACTTACTGCTAAGTCAAAAGTTTCCCTCTTTCCCTCTCCTCATTCATTGGGAGTGGGGCGCGGAGGATGCTGGGTGGGACGCGCGGGGTAACCCCCGCCCACAGCCCAGCATCCACCGCGGGGTCCGCGACTCTAATGTCACCCCTCATTTGACGTGACATCAGCGGAAGAAAGAGCCGGCTGCAGCCGGGAGGTCACGTGATGCCTGTGAGTGGCGCTATCGCCAGTCCCTCCTACAGGAAATCAACCCCACATGATGCTGCCACCCCCGTGTTTCACAGTTGGGATGGTGTTCTTAGGCTTCCAAGCTTCTCCTTTTTCCTTCCAAAAGTAACGATGGTCACTATGCCCAAAAAGTTCAATTTTAGTTTCATCAGACCACGGGACATGTCTCCAAAAATTAAGGTCTTTGTTCCTGTGTGCATTTGCAAACATTAATCTGGCTTTTTTATCTTTCTTTTGGAGTAATGGCTTCTTCCTGGCACAGTGGCCTTTCAGCCTATATTGATACAGTACTCATTTCACTGTGGATATAGACACAATCTTATCAGCTTTCCCTATCATCTTCACAAGATCTTTTGCTTTTGTCCTTGATATGCACATATCGGACCAAAGCACGTTCATCTCTGGGACACAGAACCCGTCTCCTTCCTGAGCGGTATGATGGCTGGACATTCCCATCTTGTTTGTACTTGCATATAATTGTTTGTACAGATTAACGAGACACCTTCAGGTATCTTGAAATTGTACCCAAGGATGAGCCAGACTTGTGCAAGTCCACAATTCTCTTCCTGATATCTTGGTTGATTTCTTTAGACTTTCCCATGATGCTACACAAAGAAGCAGTGTGTTTCAGGTGTGCATTAAAATACATCCACTGGTGTGTCTCTAATTAACTGAGATGTTGCCAAAAAAGCTATCAGAAGTTTCCAAACACATGACATCATCATATGGGCAGTCCAGAATTTGTTAAAGGTATAGCAATATTAGTGTATGTAAACTTATGACTTTGCAGTAAGTAATAAAAATGCTTTAAAACATTCTCTCTCTCTCTTATTATTATTCTGGCATTTGGCAAATCTTAAAAATGATGGTAATCCTAATTGACCTAAAACGGGAAGGTTTATTCTGATTTCATGTCAGATATTGAGAAAAACATGCAGATGTGTCTTTTTATTGTTATGATCTGCAACAAGTACTAAGGAAAGAAGGGAGAAAGCTGTCCCTACAGTAAGACTAAGCTGAATCCCTACGATGTAGCGGGCTGCCTGTTCCTAGCGAACAGACCCGCCTTAGTCCTCGGCTAGTCTGAACGAAGACCTATAGCATAAAGGAGAGGGGTCCCTAAAAGAACTAAGGACTGGAACAAAAATGGGACATCTCCTAAACAGAGAAGTTGTTACAGAACACAAAAAGATAAACTGACAAAAAGGTACTAGAGGTCCCAGAAGGACCAAGCGAACTGACAGAGAAAGGCACAGAAGCACCTGGCTAGAAAAGCAGTCAAACAACACTGAAGTCCAACACAGCCAAAAGGGCGGAGCTGGAATATAAAGGCAGATGGTCACATGACCGCAAAACACAAGATGGAAAAACAAACAGGAGGGTTCTAACATTTATATAGTGTATGTAAATTTCTGGTTTCAACTGTGTATACAGGTGACAGGAGCAGGTGTGTGTGCAGCCAGGTCCGCTCTTTTTGTGGCGCCGCAGCGGAGCGTGTTGTGGTGTGTGAGCTCTGCCGTGTATATAGTACAGAGGAGTATATATATATGTGTATGTATATATATATATATATACATACACACACACACGGGGCATGCAGGAGTTTTTAGTTTACCAGTTTGGGTCCATGCGGAGCTGCTATAGGATTCACTGGTAACATTTTGGGGAACAAAGTTTTTATAATTTTTATTCCATTTTTATTTTGCGTGAGATTAATAAAAAACAATTCTGCTGATGTTTTTTTATTTTTTCCAGCATTCAATGGCAAAACCCCAGGAATGGTTCTTATATTTTTTCTTTCCAGCGTTTATCGTGCAGTATAGAGACAAAATGAACAAAAGCTACAATTTTGCCATTAATTATTACTATTTTATTCTTGATGCTGTTTTTCGTGCCGGATAAATCATGTGATCGTTGTACTGTTTGGGTTGTTGTTCTTTGCGATGTTAATCAGGTTTAGTTTTTTTGTTCTTGTTTTTTGGGGGTTCATTTTAATAAAATCAAGTTTTAATGTAAGAAAAAAAATTATATTTGAGTTTTTACTTTGTATATTTCCAAATATTTTATTGAAATGGAGTAAAGGAAAGAAGGATGAACTAGTGGGAGAGCAACTGTAAAGGACCCCTGCCAGTCCCTAAAACTAAAGGGGCCTGTGACGACACAGCATTTAATCGTAATTATCCAGATGTAAATTCCATAGGCCCAGAATGATAGACTATTGCCTGAATTATTAACTATTGAATTTATGTGTTTCTTTCTTCGGTTGGTCAACGCACATAATCTTTTGTCATGAGTCTGAATGTTGACTCATCTTGTAGGTTGAGGTGATATTTGTTAATTGATAAATGGTTATTTACCTCTTATATCAACTCTTCTGGTTTATTGTACTGTTATCTTTACAATACAGGGACGCAGGCTCTTTGAACAATGGATGTTTGCTAAATATGTTGATTACCATTTTATAAGTCCATGCAATTTGTTGACTTGCATTGTTTCGGAATTTATAGTTTATCCTTCAATGTTTGCAATGTTTGCAAGTTAACATTGGGGGATGAACTGTGGATGCTCCAGTATTGCGTATTAGTAACACCACCCCTTTCTCTTGACCTGTGGATGAAGTCATGAAGAAGGACAGTTGTGAACTACATAAAGGAGTCTTTTTACAAAACCACTGCCAGGAACACTCTATGGGACAGCTCTACAGAACACCATAAATCCATTAAGAGGGACACAGATTTGGTTTCTACAGGATGCCAGCTTAAGGGACCACAGCCCTGGCTGGAGGAATACAGATCTGCTCCATTGACTACCACAGAACCCATGGATACATCTGGGAAAACCAGGTTGGGACCACCAGTCACCTGGTCCCATGGAGATGTTTGGAGTAGCCAGGTTGGGACACTCCGGCCACCTGGAACTCGTGAATATGCTCGGAAAAAGCCAAGTCGGGACCTTCCGATCACCTAGTTCCATGGATATGTTCGGAGAAGCCAGGTTGGAACTTTCTGGTCTCCTGGCCACGTACCTCAATGGACTGTCAGCTTTCTAAGCTTGTTGTTACCTCCTCTTTGTGGGTGCTCTTTGGTGGGGGTGCCATTGGTGGGGGTAGTCAGCCCCATAAGCCCCTCAGATTGGCAGCTGCTTTAATCCCGGCGAGTCAGCGGAAGGGTGAGACTCTGTAATTTGCACCATATTAGGTATTTGCTGGGACTGTTCGATATGTTTATTGTGTGTTTGGTGGCTCAATAAAATATTGCCTCACTGTTTTACAATCATCCTGTATTGTTGTTTATGTATCTTCTATCAGTGATGGATTATAATGAGTGTGATCTGCTCCACCATGAGGGGCCCGATCCTCCCGGGGGCCCACGTTCAAAGATCCCAGCACGGCTCAGGACGGATTCTTGTAGTGCTGATGTTTGATAAATAGGATAATAGAGCGCTCATAGAAAATAAATGTCTGACCTCTTCTTTCTGATGGGCATTTTAGAGCGAGGAGCTGCGCTCTGGACTCACCGCTGCACTCCCCATGCCATTGCGGTGGCCATCTTAATATCGATCTGTGCGGAGGAGACTGTGGGAGTCAGACGGAGGTGTCAAATGTACGGACCCTTTTAATCACAGGATGGAGGGTCACTGTGAATATTAATTCATGAACCACTGTGCATAGTGACTCGCCCCCAGGGCCGTGGGGCACTCGGCAGCCGGGCCTCTGGTTGCCGGGGGATATCACGGTGGCTGGCCCGGTCCGTGGCTCAGGGCGGTCACTCAAAAGGGGGGGAATGCTTATAGGGGAATTTGTCGTGACGCCACCTGTGGATTCTGGTAAGAGGTTACCAGCGCTGCGACAGTCCACTGAGGCTGATGTTAGGGGCAGCTATGATGGGACGGCTCCCCACAGGTAGAGCAGGCCTCAGGGCAGTGTAGAGGTGTAGAAAGATGGTGGAAGCAGGAGGGAGACGGCAGGACGGTCCCAGAGGAAGTACAGGCACACACACAAGGGTAAACTTCAATACCTTTACTGGTGGTGATGCAGGAACGGTCCAGGGCTTGTGGGGGCCATGGGGGGATGCTGCAGGATTGTGGGGGCCCTAAGGGGATGCTGTGGGCTTGTGGGGCCCTGGGGGGGATTCTGCGGGCTTGTGGGTGCTCTAGGGGGGAATGCTGCGGGCTTGTGGGTGCTCTGGGGGGGATGCTGCAGGCTTGTGGGGTCTCTGGGGGGGATGCTGCAGGCTTGTGGGGGCTCTGGGGTGGGGTGCTGCAGGCTTGTGGGGGCCCCGGGGGTATGCAGCCGGCTTGTGGGGGCCCCGGAGAGGATGCAGCGGGCTTGTGGGGCCTCTGTATGGGGTCCAGCCTGCATATGGCATTACATGGGGACCAGGCAGTATTCTCTATGGTGAATTATATGGGATCCAGTATTTTGTATGGAGCATTATATGGGGCTCATAATACTGTATGGAGGACTATGTGGTGCCCATAATATTGTATGGAGGACATAGTGGTGCCATAACACTGTATGGAGGACTATACTGTCCGGTCTGCACTATGCGCTGTGAGGATTCACCGGTTTCTGAGCTATTGTAGAATTTACAGTAGATATCACTCATGAAATGTAAGAAGTCAGTGACATTTTTGGCATTGTACTATATCTATATCTATAATTTCTCTGCTGTATCTGTGTATCATGAATGGTTAGATGTGTTAAAGGGTCCACTGAGACTCTTTCGCCCGGGGCCCACGAAAACCTGGAGGAGGGAGCATCATGTGACACTCCCTCTCCCATCATTCCTCCTCTGCGTCTGACGCAGCGGCATGATGACGCGCCACGCTGTGTCAGACAGTGGAGCTGGCAGCTGCTGAGGTGATCAGCTGCAGAGACTGAAGCAGCGGGGAACGAGGAGCGGTAAGTATGTATTTATTTTTTAAATCAGTGTGTACTGATAATACTGGAGGACTGGGGCTGCATTTTACCCTACAGTGGGGGGGGGGGCTGCATTTTACCCTACGGGTGGGGGGTGGGGCTGCATTTTACCCTATGGGGGACTGCATTATACTGCGTACAGGACCATGGAGGAGTGCATTATACTGTGTGGAGGACCATGGGGGAGTGCATTGTACTGTGTGGAGGACCATGGGGGAGTGCATTGTACTGTGTGAAGGACCATGGGGGAGTGCATTGTACTGTGTGGAGGACCACATGGGAGTGCATTATACTGCGTGGAGGACCACGAGGGAGTGCATTATACTGCGTGGAGGACCACGAGGGAGTGCATTATACTGCGTGGAGGACCACGAGGGAGTGCATTATACTGCGTGGAGAACCATGGCGAGAGTCTTATACTGTGTGGAGGACCATGGCGAATGCATTATACTCTATGGAGTGTGGAGAGGTGTGGGGCAGGTGGGGGATCATACTTTACCCTGGGAGTTGAGGTCGGGTACAGTAGGATCATTATACTGCGCATATGGAGGAATTCACCATGGGGGTATCATAGCATGTTTGGGGGGCACTTTTGTTGGCACCACACTTTATGGGCAATGAAAAAGGGATGTAGGACTTCAGCAGGAGGAAAATTACTATGTAAAGGTTGGAAGGTTGTGAGATCTGCTCTTCTGTGACCCCGACAATTATTTACATTTTTAAAAAAAAATTTTCGGGGGGGGGGCCCAATTAGAACTTCTGCTATGGGGCCCCATGATTCCTATGTACGCCCCTGATTGTACCAAATCCTCAGCTGTGTTGGTACTAAGGATATGGACACTCAGACATTTTGGGCTAAATATATACATACAAATATTTTTTCAATAACGTTTCATAAACAATTTGGCTTTTTTATTTCCTTTGCATTGCTAGTTGCAGATTGAGCTCACTGAGAATTTATCAGTGAGCTCATTCTGACCTTCTCTGTGCTGATTATGTTCACAGACCAGCATGAAAGTTGGGCTGATCTCTGATTCAGTCATAAATCATCGCAGAAATAAAAGAGCTGGAAACTCCACATCATAAGGAGCTCACTGACTGAATCTCAAGTTAACTCATTCTGCAGCCATCAATGTGCTGCTGGGAAACAAAAAGCTGGTAAAGGCCGAACAGAGGAAATGTTACATGAAGAGAAATAGTAAAAAGTATTTTTAGACCAATATACATGTATTTAAAGGGATTGTCCGGTGTGAAGCTGAAGGCTGCAGTCATCTGTGTGACTCTCTGTGACTGCAGACTTGTAATCAACACATCATGTAGACTGCGCGCTGCCAGCATTATTCTCAGCCCAGAGATGGCAGAAGCCCCTGTATCATGTGTACAGGAATTGTGCCCCCTCTCCCCGAGGAGCAGCAGCGCCTCGTCCTCCAGATACATGAGGGTCCCATCGGGGAGATCCGCATGTACCGGCCATGATGTCATCTCCATGGATACGGCATCAATGTGCAGAGCAGAAGACCCTGTAAGGGAGAGCTCAGACGTGGGGGGATTGATGTGGATGTGAGGAGCAGATCCCCCCCATATTCACAGATTATCGCACAATACATGTGGCCTTGCACAGGAAAAACTGTGAGGAAAGAAGAAATCAGATTTCTTACAATATAGAATAATGTCCTCCTGCCCTCGCTCATGTCCAGTATTATTTATCCCCTGACCTTTAGGGTGGGGAACCCCTTCTGAGCCCCCTCCATTATATAGGAGCCATATATCTGCTCCATTACTGGCAGAAGGTAAGGAGCCAATCACACTGCACGGCGTCTACTTCCTGCTCTAAGCCCCGCCCACCTGCCTTCCCTTGAGATCTCCATGACAACCCTTGTGTGACTACAGTGACAGGCCACGCCCCCGAGGATTCTGATCAGTGCGGATGTCTCCATATTGCTGAGGACTGTGAGCGGCTGATGGGCGGAGCCAGCAGCAATGTGAGGGGCGGAGCCAGCAGCGATATGAGGGGCGGAGCGCCAGCAGCGACATGAGGGGCGGAGCCAGCAGCGACATGAGGGGCGGAGCCAGCAGCGATATGAGGGGCGGAGCCAACAGCGACGTGAGGGGCGGAGCCAGCAGCGATATGAGGGGTGGAGCCAACAGCGACACGAGGGGCGGAGCCAGCAGCGATGTGAGGGGTGGAGCCAGCAGCGACATGAGGGGCGGAGCCAGCAGCGATATGAGGGGCGCTCACAGCACTGACAGGAGCAGGTGTGTGTGCAGCCCGTTCCTCTGCTGTGGGTGTTGTTGTGTGTGAGCTTCGCCGTGTATATAATATATACACATATACATATATATATATACAGTTGAAATCAGAAGTTTCCATACACTGTATAAATAGACACATCTGCATGTTTTTCTCAATATCTGACATGAAATCAGAATAAACCTTTCCCATTTTAGGTCAATTAGGATTACCATAATTTTTAATATTTGCCAAATGCCAGAATAATGAGCGTCTCTTGTAAGGGGCATTAAAAGCGTCTTGCTATACCACTCTGACCTCCGCGTCTCTTCTGAGGGCCATTAAAAGAGTCTTGTTATACCACTCTGACCTCCACATCTCTTGTAAGGGGCATTAAAACCATCTTGTTATACCACTCTGACCTCCACGTCTCTTCTGAGGGGCATTAAAACCATCTTATTATACCACTCTGACCTCCACGTCTCTTGTAAGGGGCATTAAAACCGTCTTGTTATACCACTCTGACCTCCACGTCTCTTCTGAGGGGCATTAAAAGCGTCTTGTTATACCACTCTGACCTCCAGTTGTCTTGTAAGGGGCATTAAAAGCGTCTTGTTATACCACTCTGACCTCCACGTGTCTTGTAAGGGGCATTAAAAGCGTCTTGTTATACCACTCTGTCATCCACGTCTCTTCTGAGGGGCATTAAAAGCGTCTTGTTAAGCTACTGGGACCTCCACGACTCTTCGAACGGGCATTGCATTTCCTCATAATTTTTGGAAGCTTTTGCTTGGAAGGCATAAGCAAATACTATGGGAGACCCACTCCCCAATAATGGGAATAATGTTTTTAAGATGCTGTACTGTATGGCTCTTGTAAGGGGCATTAAAACCATCTTGTTAAGCTACTGTGACCTCCACGTCTCTTCAAAGGGGCATTAAAAGCGTCTTCTTAAGCCACTCTGAACTCCACAGCTCTTCCAAGGGGCATTGAAATGTTGTTTTTAATTACCTTACCTCTAATCTCCACGACTCTTCCAACGGGCATTGCATTTCCTCCTAATTTTAGTCAGCTTTTGCTTTTCAATGCAAAGGTGAAAACTAAGGGAAACACACTCCCCAATAATGGGTAGAAGGTTTTTAGTACGCTGTAATCCACGTCTGTTTCAAGGGGCATTGCAGTTCCTCATAATTTTTGGAAAGCCTTCCATTCACTGCTTAGGCCAACAGTGTACAGGAGACCCAGTTGCTATAAATGGAAAAACGGTTTAGTTAAGGCCCTCTGATCTCCATGTCATTTCCAAGGGGCATTGCAGTTCCTCATAATTTTGGAAAGCCTTCCATTCACTGCTTAGGCCAACAGTGCACAGGAGACCCAGTTGCTATAAATGGAAAAAAAGGTTTAGTTAAGGCCCTCTGACCTCCATGTCATTTCCAAGGGGCATTGGAGTGCCTCAAAAGTTTTGGTAGGCATTGCACTCACTGTATGCCCTATAACTGTGTAGCCGAACCGCTCTTTTTATTACAGAAACATATCCTACAAGACATATGTGGTTGACTGGCCTGATATTGATGTGAATGGTCCCTGTTCCTCCTGCTCTTTCTCCTTTGCCACTACCTCATCCATCATTTATCACTTGAAGCTTTGTTTTAACGAGAGTCATAGAACTTGGATAGTAGCAGGAAAACATCCAGCAATCCTCAGAGGAGGTAGGATATGCACCAAAACGCTGACCACCTCAGGCCTAGCCGCTACTACATACATGCGCTTGCATTCCTTGAAAACAAAGCAGATGCTAACTTCTATCATCCTCATCATGCTCCTCACCTTGGCACTCTCAACTCCCCTGATAGAGAAGCCGGGGCCCACCGGAGAAGTCGGGTTCTCTGGTGGGCTCGTCCAATGCTGCCCTAAAGCAGGCCAGTCTAAGAAAAGTGTGTGGGGATGTTCCGCGGTGAAATCGGGGCGGCTGGGGACCGTTTATGGACACCTGGCCGCGGGGCGGCTGGGGACCGAGTGTGGACACCCGGCCGCCCCCTGGCGACTGGGGACCGTGCGTGGACACCCAGCCGCCGGGCGGCTGGGGACTGAGTATGGATACCTCGCTGCCGCAGCAGCCATGAGGTAGTGGCCAGCTTCGGCCTCCACATGCCTAAAAGGCCCAATTTCAAGTGCACGCAAGCTAGCAGTATGGTATTGCAGCCTGGGGGTGGGTTGGTGGCAGGTTGCACACTTATGCTTGCATTCCAACAAAACAATGCAGATGCTAACTTCTATCATCATCATGCTCCTCACCTTGACACTCTCACCTCCCCTGATGGAGTCGGGTTCTCTAGTGGGCTCGTCCAATGCTGCCCTAAAGCAGGCCAGTCTAAGAAAAGTGTGTGGGGATGTTCCGCGGAGAAATCGGGGTGGCTGGGGACTGTCTATGGACACCCCGCTGCCCCCAGGCGGCTGGGGACCAGGTGTGGACACCCAGCCGCGGGGCGGCTGGGGACCGAGTGTGGACACCCGGCCGCCGGGCGGCTGGGGACTGAGTATGGATACCTCGCTGCCGAAGCAGCCATGAGGTAGTGGCCAGCTTCGGCCTCCTCAAAACTAAAAGGCCCCATTTCAAGTGCAAGCTAGCAGTATGGTATTGCAGCCTGGGGGTGGGTGGTTGGCTGCATATTTGCGCTTGCATTGCAAGGAATGGGGGAGGTACAATTGAACACTGCCCTGGGACAAGGACTTGCACGGGGATAGTTGCAAGTCTGCATCTTCTGATGCGGCAAGGATCACATCTGATGGGCACACTTAGGCAGTGACCTGGGAGTCAGAGATGCTTCCCCATGCTGTTCCCATGTCTTTTCCATGCTGTTCCCATGTCTTTTCAGCACTGTATGCATGTGTCACACAGCACATGGCCAGATAAGGTTGTAAAATGTTTAAATGACATTTCCCAGTGAATGCATTTGTCACAGTTGAAAGCAATACAAAAGTGCAAAAACGCATAAAAAATGCTACTTGTGAACATAGCCCAAGGTGTGGAGGAGTATTTTTGTTTTTGGTTATTTATTTTACCTTATACACAAGTCTTTACCCTGGAAAGGATGTTCCTTAACATATTTCACAGGAAAAAAGTTTCACTTTCGTTTTTGAACGTTTTCTTATGAGCCTGTAAAAGTGGCTTAATACCTCTGAACACATAGTTGACAACAGTGACCTGGGGGTCATAAATGCTTCCTGGGGCGATCCCCATGCTGTCCCCATGTCATCTGAGCACTGTCACTATCATTTTGGGCACTTTTTAGGCTTTCTACAGACTGCCGGGGGTGCCGCCGCAAAAATGCTCGGGTCTCCCATAGACTAACATGGGCTCGTTGCTCAGGTCGAGCACCCGAGTATCACGGCGAGCTTGGGCCGAGCTTCGAGCACCCGAGCATTTTAGTGCTCGCTCAACACTATTTATAACGGGGGCACAAGCTAGTGACTGATTTATATTCTCAGTGGAGCAGACTTCATTGTGGTGAATGATATACTCATGGGCACAGTGTGGCACATATTTGCATTTGGTGGCACAGTGGGCGGCATTATTTATTTAAGTCGCTTATATTTGTAACATTTTTGTTTTTCAGGAGTGCGGTGATCTGCTGAAAAGTGCGGAGCAGCCGAAACCTGGACAGCAAACTGCAAAGACGAATCATGGCGGGAAGTCGTCACGAAAGACTGGACTAGGTAAAGAAGAGAAGAAAGAGAGCGACTGCAGTGTATAAACTGGAGGGTTAGGTGGGGCCCATTATATTATAATAAATCTATGTGGGGCCCATTATATTATAACAAATCTATGTGGGGTCCATAATATTAAAGGGACGGATATGTGGTGCCCATTATATTAAAGGGAAAGCTATGTGGGGCCCAATATATTAAAGATAAAGCTATATGGGGCCAATTATATTAAAGGGAAAGCTATGTGGGGCCAATTATATTAAGGGGAAAGCTATGAGGGGCCCAATATATTAAAGATAAGCTATGTGGGGCCCATTATATTAAAGGGAAAGCTATGTGGGGCCCATTATATTAAAGGGAAAGCTATGTGGGGCCCATTATATTAAAGAGAAAGCTATGTGGGGGCCCATTATATTTAAAGAGGAAAGCTATGTGGGGCCCATTATATTAAAGAGAAAGCTATGTGGGGCCCATTATGTTAAAGAGAAAGCTATGTGGGGCCAATATATTAAAGAGAAAGCTATGTGGGCCCATTATATTAAAGGGAAAGCTATGTTGGGGCCCATTATATTAAAGAGAAAGCTATGTGGGGCCCATTTATATTAAAGGGAAAGCTATGTGGGCCCATTTATTAAAGAGAAAGCTATGTGGGGCCCATTATATTAAAGAGAAAGTGCTAGTGGGGCCCATTATATTAAGGGGAAAGCTATGTGGGGCCCATTATATTAAAGAGAAAGCTATAGTGGGGCCCATTATATTAAGGGAAAGCTATGTGGGGCCAATTATATTAAGGGGAAAGCTATGTGGGGCCCAATATATTAAAGATAAAGCTATGTGGGGCCAATTATATTAAAGGAAAAGCTATGTGGGCCATTATATTAAAGGGAAAGCTATGTGGGGCCCATTATATTAAAGAGAAAGCTATGTGGGGGCCCATTATATTAAAGAGAAAGCTATGTGGGGCCCATTATATTAAAGAGAAAGCTATGTGGGGCCCATTATGTTAAAGAGAAAGCTATGTGGGGCCCATTATATTAAAGAGAAAGCTATGTGGGCCATTATATTAAAGGAGCTATGTGGTGGGCCCCATTATATTAAAGGAAAGGCTATGGTGGGGCCCATTATATTAAAGGGAAAGCCTATGTGGGGGCCCAATATTAAAGGGAAAGCTATGTGGGGCCCATTATATTAAAGAGAAAGCTATGTGGGGCCCATTATATTAAAGAGAAAGCTATGTGGGGCCCATTATATTAAAGAGAAAGCTACGTGGGGCCCATTATATTAAAGAGAAAGCTATGTGGGGCCCATTATATTAAAGGGAAAGCTATGTGGGGCCCATTATATTAAAGGGATAGCTATGTGGGGCCCATTATATTAAAGAGAAAGCTATGTGGGGCCCATTATATTAAAGGGAAAGCTATGTGGGGCCCATTATATTAAAAGGAAAGCTATGTGGGGCCCATTATATAATAATAAAATCTATGTGGTGCCCATTATATTAAAGGGAAAGCTATGTGGGGCCCATTATATTAAAGAGAAAGCTATGTGGGGCCCATTATATTAAAGGGAAAGCTATGTGGGGCCCATTATATTACAGAGAAAGCTATGTGGGGCCAATTATATTAAAGGGAAAGCTATGTGGGGCCCATTATATTAAAGAGAAAGCTATGTGGGCCCATTATATTAAAGGGAAAGCTATGTGGGGCCCATTATATTAAAGAGAAAGCTATGTGGGGCCTATTATATTAAAGGGAAAGCTATGTGGGGCCCATTATATTAAAGGGAAAGCTATGTGGGGCCCGTTATCTTAAAGGGACATCTACGTAGGGCCCATTATATTAAATGGATGGCTATGTGGGGCCCATTATATTAAAGAGAGAGCTACGTATGGCCCATTATAATAAATGTATGACTATATGGGGCCCATTATATTAAATGGATGACTATGTGTGTTCCATTATATTTAATGGAAGGCTATGCGGGGCCCATTTAATTATGATAAATTCTATGTGGGGCACATGATATTAAATGGAAGGCTATGTGGAGCCCATTATATTTAATAGAGGGCTATGTGGGGACCAATACATTAAAAAGAAAGCTATATTGGGGCCCACTATGTTATCTGGAAGGTTTTGTGGGGCCCTCTGTATTAAAATGGAAAGCGTTGCGGAGCCCATAATATTATATGGAGGGCTATGTGAGGCACATTTATCAAATAAAGGGCTATGTAGCGCCAATTATATTAAATGGAAGCCTATGTTTTGTCCATTATATTAAATAGAGATGTATCTTGCCTCCATTATAATAAATGGAAGGCAATGTGGGGACCATTATATTAAATGGAGGGTTATGTGGGGCCCATTATATTAAATGGAAGCCTATATGGAGCCCAGTAAATTAAATGTAAAGCTATGTGGGGCCCAATATTTTAAATGGAAGGTTAAGTGGGGCCAATTGTATTAAATAGAGGGCTATGTGGTGCCCAATATAAAACATGGAAGGCTTTTTGGTGCCCATTATATTAAATAGAGGGATATTTTGGCCCCATTTTATTAAATGGAAGGCTATGTCAGGTCCAATATATTAAATGGAGTCCAGTGCGGCCTATTATATTAAATTGAAGGTTATATGGGGTTCAATAAATTAAATGAAAAGCTATGTGGAGCCCAATAAATTAAATTATAGTACATGGAAGGCAATGTGCGGCTCATTATACTATATAGAGGGCTATGTGGGGGCCATTATACTTTATAGAATTCTATGTGGGGGTCCATTATAATTTTGCCAATGGCAAATTGTGTGCTCCGGTGGCACTCCAAAGGTAAAGGGTGTGCTCCGGTGGCACTCCAACGTCATAGGGTGTGCTCTGGTGGCACACCAATGGCAAAAAGGCCAAAGAGTAGACCCTGGTGGCAGACTGAGCAGCCCTAGAATGCGCCCCAGTGGTAAGCAATAGGGGCCAAAGAATGCACCCTGGTGGCAGGCTAAAAAGCCCTAGAGTGCGCCCCAGTGGTAAGCAATAAGGCCAAAAAGTGCACTCCGGTAGCAGGCTAAAAAAGCCTAAGAGTGCCCCGGTGGTAAGCAAAATGGTCAGAGTGTACCCCGGTCGCAGTTAAAAAGCCCAAGATGGGTGCCCCGGTGGTAAGCTAAAAGGCCAAAGAGTGCACCCCGGTGGAAGCTAAAAAGCTCA
Source organism: Phyllobates terribilis (assembly GCF_046119375.1). NCBI lineage: Eukaryota > Metazoa > Chordata > Amphibia > Anura > Dendrobatidae > Phyllobates > Phyllobates terribilis. Next base: position 3,442,482 of record NW_027362961.1, on the reverse strand, counting down.
AGATGGGTGCCCCAGTGGTAAGCAAAAAAGGTCACATATTGGGCCCCTCTGGTAGGCCTACGGGAAATAGAGTTCTCCGATGGCACGCCAACGGTAAAGGGTGTGCCCGATGGTACTCCAATGGTAAAGGGTGTGCTTCAGTGGCATGCCAGTGGCAAAAAGTGTACTCCGGTGGCATGCTAATGGTGAAAGGTGTGCTCTGTTGGCACCCCAACTGTAAAGAGTGTGTTCCAGTGGCACCCCAGCAGCCAATGGTGTACTTCGGTGGCAGACCATCGGGAAATGGTGTGATATGTAAGGCTCATGATAACAAAAGGGAGGGCTATGTGGGACCCATTATTTTATATGGAAAGCAAGGTGGGGCCCATTATATTAATTAGGGGCTTATGTGGGGCTCTTTATATTAAATAAAAACATGTGTGGGCCCCATTAAATTAAATGGAAGGCTATGAGGACACCATTAAATTAAATGGAAGGCTATGTGGACCCCATTAAATTAAATGGAAGGCTATGTGGGGCCCATTATATTAAATGGAAGCCTATATGGGGCCCAATAAATTAAATGAAAAGCTACAGTATGTACAGCAATAATAAAAATGGTAATAATACAGGGTGGGCTATTTATATGGATACACCTAAATTAAATGGGAATGGTTGGTGATGTCAACTTCCTGTTTATGACACATTAGTATATGGGAGGGGGAAACTTTTCCAGATGGGTGGTGACTATGGCGGCCATTTTGAAGTCGGCCATTTTGGATCTAACTTTTTTTTTTCAATGGGAAGAGGGTCATGTGACACATCAAACTCATTGAGAATTTCATAAGAAAATACAATGGCGTGCTTGGTTTTAACATAACTTTATTCTTTCATGAATTTTTTACAAGTTTATGACCACTTATAAAATGTGTTCAAAGTACTGCCCATTGTGTTGGATTGTCAATGCAACCCTCTTCTCCCACTCTTGACACACTGATAGCAACACCGCAGAAGAAATGCTAGCACAGGCTTTCAGTATCCGTTGTTTCAGATGCTGAAAGGTTATATGGGGCCTATTAAAATAAATGGAAGACTATGCAGGACCTCTTGTAATAACTAGAAGGCAATTTGTGGCCCATTATATTAAAGTAGATGGTGGCCCGATTCTAACTCATCGGTTATTCTAGAATATGTATGCGGCCGGCCGCGACCAATCAGCGAACCGTGTTAGTGAGGACCGGAGAGCATGTTTAAATTTGGCGCCAAAACCGGTGATTGGTCACGGACGGCGGCCGCGACCAATCAGCGAATCGTATTAGTGAGAACCGGGGAGCGGGTACTTCCACTGTGAGCAGCCGGGAGATGACCGGCTGCTCGCAGCAGAAGTATCCCAACCGGCGGCGCCGCTCCCCGGTCCTCCCTTCACACTTGCCGTCGGGAGATAAGCGGCCCTAGCCACTGATCTAGCGACGGTAGCCGCATGGAGGTCAGCGGCGCCGCCGGTCGGGGTACTTCTGCTGCGAGCAGCTGGGAGATGACCGGATGCATCGCCACTGACCTCTGTGCAGAGCGGTGTTTAAATTTGGAGCCAATATCGCTGATTGGTCGCGGCCGCCGAATCGTATTAGTGAGGACAGGGGAGCGGCGCTGCCTGTGCGGGTACTTCCGCTGCGAGCAGCCGGGAGATGACCGGCTGCTCGCAGCAGAAGTATCCCGACCGGTGGCGCCGCTCCTCAATCCTCCCTTCACACTTGCCGTCGGAAGATCAGCAGCCCTAACCGCTGATTTCCCCATGGTAGCCGCATGGAGGTGAGCGGCGCCGCCGGTCGGGGTACTTCTGCTGCGAGCCGGAAGTTGACCGCTAGCGCCGGTCATCTCCCGGCTTCATCGCCGCTGACCTCCGTGCGGCAGATGAGCCGCTAATGGCCGCCATCTTTTTCTGAAATCCCACGTCGCTGATTGACCACGGTCGGACCAATCAGCGACGCAGGACTTCCTGGACAGAAGGACAGACAGACAGACATGATAAGACGATTATATATATTAAATGTAAGGTTATGTGGGGCCCAATATATTCAATGAAAAAGTATATGGGCCCATTATATAAAAGAAAAAGCTAAGTGTGGCCCATTTTATTAAATGGATGATGGTGTGCTCCGGTGGCAAGCCAGCGGGAAAGTGGTGTGCTCCGGTGGCAAGCCAACGGGAAAGTGGCGTGCTTCGGTGGCAAGCCAACGGGAAAGTGGCGTGCTCCGGTGGCAAGCCAACGGGAAAGTGGCGTGCTTCGGTGGCAAGCCAACGGGAAAGTGGCGTGCTCCGGTGGCAAGCCAACGGGAAAGTGGCGTGCTCCGGTGGAAAGCCAACGGGAAAGTGGCGTGCTCCGGTGGCAAGCCAACGGGGAAGTGGCGTGCTCCGGTGGCAAGCCAACGGGAAAGTGGCGTGCTCCTGTGGCAAGCCAACGGGAAAGTGGCGTGCTCCGGTGGCAAGCCAACGGGAAAGTGGCGTGCTCCGGTGGCAAGCCAACGGGAAAGTGGCGTGCTCCGGTGGCAAGCCAACGGGACTGTGGCGTGCTCCGGTGGCAAGCCAACGGGACTGTGGCGTGCTCCGGTGGCAAGCCAACGGGACTGTGGAGTGCTCCGGTGGCAAGCCAACGGGACTGTGGCGTGCTCCGGTGGCAAGCCAACGGGACTGTGGCGTGCTCCGGTGGCAAGCCAACGGGAAAGTGGCGTGCTCCGGTGGCAAGCCAACGGGAAAGTGGCGTGCTCCGGTGGCAAGCCAACGGGAGAGTGGCGTGCTCCGGTGGCAAGCCAACGGGAAAGTGGCGTGCTCCGGTGGCAAGCCAACGGGAAAGTGGCGTGCTCCGGTGGCAAGCCAACGGGAAAGTGGCGTGCTCCGGTGGCAAGCCAACGGGAAAGTGGCGTGCTCCGGTGGCAAGCCAACGGGACTGTGGCGTGCTCCGGTGGCAAGCCAACGGGACTGTGGCGTGCTCCGGTGGCAAGCCAAGGGGGAAGTGGCGTGCTCCGGTGGCAAGCCAACGGGGAAGTGGCGTGCTCCGGTGGCAAGCCAACGGGGAAGTGGCGTGCTCCGGTGGCAAGCCAACGGGAAAGTGGCGTGCTCCGGTGGCAAGCCAACGGGAAAGTGGCGTGCTCCGGTGGCAAGCCAACGGGAAAGTGGCGTGCTCCGGTGGCAAGCCAACGGGAAAGTGGCGTGCTCCGGTGGCAAGCCAACGGGAAAGTGGCGTGCTCCGGTGGCAAGCCAACGGGAAAGTGGCGTGCTCCGGTGGCAAGCCAACGGGAAAGTGGCGTGCTCCGGTGGCAAGCCAACGGGAAAGTGGCGTGCTCCGGTGGCAAGCCAACGGGAAAGTGGCGTGCTCCGGTGGCAAGCCAACGGGAAAGTGGCGTGCTCCGGTGGCAAGCCAACGGGAAAGTGGCGTGCTCCGGTGGCAAGCCAACGGGAAAGTGGCGTGCTCCGGTGGCAAGCCAACGGGAAAGTGGCGTGCTCCGGTGGCAAGCCAACGGGACTGTGGCGTGCTCCGGTGGCAAGCCAACGGGACTGTGGCGTGCTCCGGTGGCAAGCCAACGGGACTGTGGCGTGCTCCGGTGGCAAGCCAACGGGACTGTGGCGTGCTCCGGTGGCAAGCCAACGGGACTGTGGCGTGCTCCGGTGGCAAGCCAACGGGACTGTGGCGTGCTCCGGTGGCAAGCCAATGGGAAAGTGGCGTGCTCCGGTGGCAAGCCAACGGGAAAGTGGCGTGCTCCGGTGGCAAGCCAACGGGAAAGTGGCGTGCTCCGGTGGCAAGCCAACGGGAAAGTGGCGTGCTCCGGTGGCAAGCCAACGGGAAAGTGGCGTGCTCCGGTGGCAAGCCAACGGGCAAGTGGCGTGCTCCGGTGGCAAGCCAACGGGAAAGTGGCGTGCTCCGGTGGCAAGCCAACGGGACTGTGGCGTGCTCCGGTGGCAAGCCAACGGGACTGTGGCGTGCTCCGGTGGCAAGCCAACGGGACTGTGGCGTGCTCCGGTGGCAAGCCAACGGGACTGTGGCGTGCTCCGGTGGCAAGCCAACGGGACTGTGGCGTGCTCCGGTGGCAAGCCAACGGGACTGTGGCGTGCTCCGGTGGCAAGCCAACGGGAAAGTGGCGTGCTCCGGTGGCAAGCCAACGGGAAAGTGGCGTGCTGCGGTGGCAAGCCAACGGGAAAGTGGCGTGCTGCGGTGGCAAGCCAACGGGAAAGTGGCGTGCTGCGGTGGCAAGCCAACGGGAAAGTGGCGTGCTGCGGTGGCAAGCCAACGGGAAAGTGGCGTGCTCCGGTGGCAAGCCAACGGGAAAGTGGCGTGCTCCGGTGGCAAGCCAACGGGAAAGTGGCGTGCTGCGGTGGCAAGCCAACGGGAAAGTGGCGTGCTGCGGTGGCAAGCCAACGGGAAAGTGGCGTGCTCCGGTGGCAAGCCAACGGGAAAGTGGCGTGCTGCGGTGGCAAGCCAACGGGAAAGTGGCGTGCTCCGGTGGCAAGCCAACGGGAAAGTGGCGTGCTCCGTGGCAAGCCAACGGGAAAGTGGCGTGCTCCGGTGGCAAGCCAACGGGAAAGTGGCGTGCTCCGGTGGCAAGCCAACGGGAAAGTGGCGTGCTCCGGTGGCAAGCCAACGGGAAAGTGGCGTGCTCCGGTGGCAAGCCAACGGGAAAGTGGCGTGCTCCGGTGGCAAGCCAACGGGACTGTGGCGTGCTCCGGTGGCAAGCCAACGGGACTGTGGCGTGCTCCGGTGGCAAGCCAACGGGAAAGTGGCGTGCTCCGGTGGCAAGCCAACGGGGACGTGGCATGCTCCGGTGGCAAGCCAACTGGGAAGTGGCGTGCTCCGGTGGCATGCTAACGGTAAAGGTGTGCTCCGGTCACATGCTAATGGTAAAGGTGTGCTCCGGTGGCATGCTAACGGGAATAGGTGTGCCCGGTGGCATACTAACGGGAAAAGGTGTGCTACGGTGGCATGCTAGCGGGAAATGGTGTGCTTCGGGGGCATGATAATGAGAAAAGGGGTACTCCATTGGCACCACAATGGTAAAGGGACTTGGAAATGTCACATGTGAAGTCATACTCGCATAGTGTCTGTTGTTGCAGGGATCAAAAGAGCGACCCGGTGGAACAAGATGTGGACTCTGTGCGGCAGATGGTGGTTTAAGGACAGCAAGAAAGCAAAATAAGACCAAGTAACAGCAAGAAAACAATCCAAGAATTACAGCAGCAGACAAGTAAGTGATTGTGATTCTTTTAAACGGTGATGTATGATCAGATGAAGTGGAATGCAGTAAGTTTGGAAATATGATTAACAAGTTAATAAAGTGTCTGAAATGTATGAGCGAGAAAGAGAAAAAGGTGGATTGTTACAGGGGGACAGCTGAGAGTAGGGAGTTGCAGAGAAAGTCCTTGTGACAGGTTTAGGATGTATACGGCTGTTTATTGCCTCCTCCACATACAAAGGCAGGAGATGAGACTATCAAACTATTGAACTTGGAGTTGTCAGTAATGTTGGAGGAGAAATTAATAAAGGAAGTAAAATGGGAAAGAAAATAAGGGGTTGTATGTTTGCCTGGTCAGAGGGATGTTTGCCTGGTCAGAGGGATGTTTGCCTGGTCAGGGGGATGTTTGCCTGGTCAGGGGAATGTTTGCCTGGTCAGGGGGATGTTTGCCTGGTCAGGGGGATGTTTGTCTGGTCAGAGGGATGTTTGTCTGGTCAGAGGGATGTTTGCTTCACGTTGGGGAAGAGGGAAAGGACTGAATGATCCGGCACCTGTCCTATGCACAGGATGGTCAGCTAGTGCCGCCATAGGGAAAGAGCTGACCTAGTGTCACTATCAATCATCTGAGTCTGCAGTACAACTGATTAGGGGTCCAGCAGGGGGGCGCTGATGACACAGGTGGACCTTGGGGCGGTTTTCCGGTTGCCGACGCTGCACCTAGAGGGTTTTCTTCATGTAATTATCCTCCTCACATTGCAGACTTGTGAACTTTATAAATTTTCTTCATTTGCTTATTTTCTTCCTTCTCTCCCAAACACGTTGCTGAAGTGCTGTCTCACCCCCACTGCCCCCATCCAGAAGCTTCTTGTGGCTGCTGTTCAGTGAGATTTGTCCTCTATATACCAGCAGTCTGTGTATGGGCCTGTCTCTGTCTGATCCTCTCTGCTCTCCACCCCTGCACTCAGACATGGGAAACCCTGTACTCGGATTACTTCACATCTTGGTGAATAACAGCTGAAAGGACCCTATAAAGGAGCCTGTACCAGGCAGGTGACAGCGGTGCAGCATTGTGCTTGTGGGGGCAATCGGGCGGTGGAGTCAGAAATTGGGGAATACTTGGGTGCTCTCTGGACGGACAATATTAGTGCTGCAGTAATTTCCCACAAGTTTTTGCACAGAGCGGCCACTAATATAGAATAAAGTAAAACAATTGTGCTGTGTAAATAATGGCTGTGCTTTGCTACAAATGCTTCATGTTTGCAGGAGGTTTTTTTTTCTTTAATAAATTTTATTTAGTTTATAATTGATTTTTTCTCTTTCTGCTAGATATCAGCACATGATAGAGGCCGTACGGGACTGGTATAAGAAGTTCTTGGCTGAGAAGGAAAGAAGCTTCATTCCTCCATGAGCTGCAGTTCTTTGTGTCCAGTCGGGAACTCTATTAGTAAGTAGATTTTATCACCGGCGCAGACATTTCCGGGAAGGTTCCAATTGGCCGAATACAAGACGTTCATTAAACTCTTCATTTGAAATAAACGTCTGGTTATCATCCACAATACTTAATACTGGTCACTTGTCACAAATTTGTATATTTTTTACCTGTTATAAAATGCTGCTGATCCCTTGAATCTTTTCTTTTTTTTTGTCATTTTAGTCCCAGGTCTTTTCACACCACTCGTTTTGCAGGTTCTTTAATACTACAGCACTTACGTTATTGGGGTCATTTTTGTGCAGTTTGCAGTTACATGATTTTTTATACATGTTTTTTTTTTAGGTTTGTCTTGTTATTACATCACATTCATCTTTTTCCTCTCTTGCTTTCCTGGACTGAAGGAAACATATCTCCAAGTCATTCTGAGCTGCCGGCAGGAGAGATGGACCCTCAGGAGCCTCCTAGTCTTCAGAATCCACATGAAGGAGAAGTCCAAGCACAAGAAAGGCCTCCGACAGCAGAGCAACCTGTCCGCCTAAAAGTCCCAGAAGAAGAAGCGATGGTCCCGCAGCTCATCTGTGTTTTTCCTAAATGTGGTTTATACTTTTACTGATTGTAATTTTCTTGGTCGATACCAGATAAAGTTTTGGATGACAACTGTCTGGACTTGTGTCTTATTTTACATTTCTCCTTTTTTCTTCTTGCTTCCCCTCCAGTGAGATCTGGCTTAGGTGATAAAAGCCTTTCTCTATCCGGCATTTTTGCAGCAGGCTGGAGAATGACTTTCTGGATGATAACTTGCCTTAGTCTCAGGTGCCCATACACTAGTTAGTTTTAGACCGGATGCTTGTCCACACAACACATCCCGACTCCCCCATATACATGAATGTGGTTATATGTGTGGGGGAGATGGCCCCATACACAGCACATGGTCGGCTGCTCCAGCAAAAATCCTTAGGTTTGACCTACCTTCCTGTAATATATATGGGGGGCCATTAGTTGGATGTTTGCAGGACCCCTCTTTGTCCAACAGCTTCCCTCCCCCACACATAGCAAGCAGTGTACAGACAAGCTCCCTTCCCGCACATACAGCATATATAGCATATAAAGAAAAAACCTAGAAGTCTGAACTGAAACATAAATTGATGTGCATGGAAAATGTAAATGCATGTTCTCACAAGGCCACTAGACAAAGAAAAACCAAAGACAAGCAAAATACCCAAGTAACCGGAAGTGAATGGGTAAATCGCAAAGTGCAAAAATAATAAATAATGAAGGGTATTTAGTTAACATAATTTTGATAAAAATAATGTAAAAGCTATCCTGCCACATCACGGCAACCCTTATGGGACAGTCCTAACGCTAATATTAAAACCTTACCATTTGTCAAGTGACGTACATATGGCTAAGGGCAGAGAGACTGACCCCCTAGTAGAAGCATAGACCTGAGGCAGAATAAACATTTCAGCTCAGACAAAGGGTGGCCACACCAGTATATGTACTAAAGCACACTGAACTACAAAGAAAAAACCTAGAAGTCTGAACTGAAACATAAATTGATGTGCATGCAAAATGTAAATGCATGTTCACACAAGGCCACTAGACAAAGAAAAACCAACAGCAAGCAAAATACCCAAGTAACTGGAAGTAAATGGGTAAATCGCAAAGTGCAAAAATAATAAATAATGAAGGGTATTTAGTAGTGAAGAGCGAGCACTAAAATGCTCGGGTGCTCAAAGCTCGGGCCGAGCTCGCCATGATACTCGGTTGCTCGACCTGAGCCACGAGCCCAATGTTAGTCTATGGGAGACCCGAGCATTTTCGCGGCAGCATCCCCGGCTGTCTTTTAAAAGCCTAACAAGTGCCCAAAACGATAGTGACAGTGCTCAAATGACATGGGGACAGCATGGGGATCGCCCCAGGAAGCATTTCTGACCCCCAGGTCACTGCTGCCAACAACGTGGTCAGAGGTATTAAGCCACTTTTAAGGGCTCACAATAAAACGTTCAAAAACTAAACTGAAACTGCTTTCCTGTGAAATATGTTAAGGAAGTTCCTTTCCAGGGTAAAGACTTGTGTATAAGGTAAAATAAATAACAAAAAAAATAAATACTCCTCCACACCTTGGGCTATGTTCACAAGTAGCATTTTTAATGCGTTTTTGCACTTTTGTATTGCTTCAACCGTGACAAATGCATTCACCGGGAAATGTCATTTTAACATTTTACAACCTTATCTGGCCATGTGCTGTGTGACACATGCATACAGTGCTGAAAAGACATGGGGACAGCATGGGGAAGACCCCTGGAAGCATCTCTGACTCCCCGGTCACTGCCTAAAAGTGTGCCCATCAGAAGTCATCCTTGCCGCATCAGAAGATGCAGACTTGCAACTATCCCCGTGCAAGTTCTTGTCCCAGGGCAGTGTTCAATTGTACCTCCCCCATTCCTTGCAATGCAAGCGCAAATATGCAGCCAACCACCCACCCACCCCCAGGCTGCAATACCATACTGCTTGCTTGCACTTGAAATTGGGCCTTTTAGGCATGTGGAGGCGGAATCTGGCCACCATGTCATGGCAGCGTTGGCGGCCTGGTATCCAGTCCCCAGCCGCCCGGCGGCGGGGTGTCCACACTCGGTCCCCAACCGCCAGGGGGCGGCCGGGTGTCCATACTCGGTCCCCAGCCACCTGGGGGCAGCCGGGTGTCCATAAATGGTCCCTAGCCGCCCCTCTTTCTCCTTGGAACATCCCCCCACACACTTTTCTTAGCATGGCCTGCTTTAGGGCAGCATTGGACGAGCCCACCAGAGAACCAGACTCCTCCGGTGGGCCCTGGCTTCTCCATCAGGGGAGTTGAGAGTGACAAGGTGAGGACCATGATGATGATGATACAAGTTAGCATCTGCTTTGTTTTCTTGGAATGCAAGCGTAAGTGTGCAGCCTGCCACCCACCCACCGCCAGGCTGCAATACCATACTGCTTGCTTGCTTGCACTTGAAATTGGGCCTTTTTAGGCACGTGGAGGCGGAATCTGACCACCGCGTCATGGCAGCATTGGCGGCCTGGAATCCATACTCAGTCCCCAGCCGCCCGGCTGCCGGGTGTCCATACTCGGTCCCCAGCCGCCCCGCGGCCGGGTGTTCACACACGGTCCCCAGCCGCCTGGGGGCAGCCGGGTGTCCATAAATGGTCCCCAGCCGCCCCTATTTCTCCTTGGAACATCCCCCCACACACTTTTCTTAGCCTGGCCTGCTTTAGGGCAGCATTGGACGAGCCCACCAGAGAACCAGACTCCTCCGGTGGGCCCTGGCTTCTCCATCAGGGGAGTTGAGAGTGCCAAGGTGAGGACCATGATGATGATGATACAAGTTAGCATCTGCTTTGTTTTGTTGGAATGCAAGCGCATGTATGTAGTAGCGGCTAGGCCTGAGGTGGTCAGCGTTTTGGCGCATATCCTACCTCTCCTTTGGAAGTGCATTGAGGTGAAGGGTACATTGCTGGAAAAGGAAAAAAAAAAAAAAAAAAAACTCTTTAAATCTCTTAGTTTGCGAGTGTGAACGAGCTGCGTGTGTCCGGAGCGTAAGTGCGAACGAAAGTAAGTGTGTGACTTGTTTTTCAGTGAAGAGGTATTTGGGAATCCTGCAGAAAATACCTGTGTGAATTGCGGTGAGTGGCTGCATTGTGACCTGCTGAGTGCTTTTCTACCTGTTTAGATTTATTGGGCTTTTTAAAATCTATTTTCTCATTACAGTTTTAGTTTCTTAGTTTACTACCTGTGTATTTAAGGGTTAACTACATTGCACTAAAATCCTGAGGTGTAGATTTACTCACAAGGGGTTAATTAAGGGGAAGGGGTCATAATTAAGGGTTTATAAGGGACAGCTGGTTGGGCATCAAGTCCTTTGGAAGTGCATTGAGGTGAAGGGTACATTGCTGGAAAAGGAAAAAAAAACAACAACAAAAAACTCTTTAAATCTCTTAGTTTGTGAGTGTGAACGAGCTGCGTGTGTCCGGAGCGTAAGTGCGAACGAAAGTAAGTGTGTGACTTGTTTTTCAGTGACTTTGTTTTCAGGGAGTTTGGAAGGAAGGACTTTGGACTGAATTGCTGACTGTATTTCATTAATTTCTTTACTTTACTTTTTACTTGATTAATCCACCTGACCTACTTAGCTGATTTCCCCATCCATACTTGATACTTAATTGATCCCCCGTCCATACTTAACTGATCCCCCACCGATATCTAATTGATACACCTGCACATCCCTAATTGATCCCCGTCCATACACCTATATATAAATAATTGTGTTTTGTACTTGTATATATATACTGACTGTATCCCCATATTTAGAATGACGTCCATGTTGGCCGGACCCGTGCAGTGTACATCTTGCGCAATGTATGCATTCCGTGAGCATCCGCTCGAGGATCCATACTGCTGCGAGAGATGTGAGCATATCGTGCACTTGGAAGCCCAAATTCTGGATCTAAGTGCTCAGATAGCGGTACTGAGGAGCATCGACAACATGGAACGGAGTTTGCTGCTCACCGAGCAGACACTCAATGGGTCAATACTGGGGGTGGAGCATAGAGGGGAAGTGCAGGCTGAACAGGCAGGGAGCTGGATAACAGTTAGGAGGGATAGAAGGAAGAAGTATAGGAAGGCTGGTTCAGAACCGGCATTATTGGAGCACGACAGATCCTCTGACCGCCGGGGGAGTGTATGCTCCAGTAATGAGGGGGAGGGGGGAAGTGTAGGGCAGGCAAGACAGGTTCTGGTAGTGGGTGACTCTATTATTAGGGGGACAGACAGGGCAATCTGTCACAAAGACCGGGATCGCCGAACGGTGTGCTGCCTCCCTGGCGCTCGAGTCCGGCACATCGCGGATCGGGTTGACAGGTTACTGGGTGGGGCTGGCGAAGACCCAGCGGTCATGGTCCACATCGGCACCAATGACAAAGTGAGTGGTAGATGGAGGGTCCTTAAAAATGATTTCAGGGACCTAGGTAGGAAGCTTAGGGCAAGGACCTCCAAGGTAGTTTTCTCAGAAATACTACCAATCCCGCGAACCACACAGGAGCGCCAACGGGAGGTTAGGGAGGTGAATAAGTGGCTAAAGAGTTGGTGCAAGGCAGAAGGGTTTGGGTTCATGGAGAACTGGGCCGACTTCGCGGTCGGCTACAGGCTCTACCGTAGGGACGGGCTGCACCTCAATGGGGAGGGTGCAGCGGTGCTGGGGAAGAAGATGGCTAATAGGTTGGAGGAGTTTTTAAACTAGAGATGGGGGGGGGACCAAGGAAATAGGTGGGATGTGAGGCAAGCAAGGGGGAACGGGAGAAGTGAATATAATGAGGGTGGAGAGGGGGGTGGGGATAGTACAGTTAGATCGTTAGAGAAGAATAGGATGCTAAATAACCCCAAAGTTTTATCTTGCATGCTGACCAACGCAAGAAGCCTGACCAATAAGGCGGATGAGCTGCGGGCGCTTATATCGGAGGAGAGGTATGACATCGTAGGTATAACAGAGACTTTATATGTAAAGTCATGTCTAAAGCCCAGACTAAGGGAAGATATAGGAGAGGGAGAAGAGGGCGTCGAGTCCATGTGGGTAGAGATAGAGGGGGCAAAAAATAATAATAAAATATTACTGGGGGTCTGCTATAAGCCACCAAATATAACAGAGGAGAATGAGAATCTGCTATTAGGACAAATAGACAAAGTAGCAAAACATAATGAAGTGATTGTTATGGGGGACTTCAACTACCCGGATATTGACTGGGAAACAGAAACCTGTAGATCTCAGAAAGGAAAAAGGTTCTTGACAAATATTAAGGATAATTATCTCTCCCAACTAGTGCAGGAACCAACGAGAGGGAAGGCCGTGTTGGACTTAATATTGACTAATAGGCCTGATAGAATAACTGAGGTACAGATAGGGGGGCACCTAGGTAATAGCGACCATAATATTATCGACTTCAAAATGCCCTTCAGTAGGGTTATCAATAAGGGAACAACAAAAACATTAAACTTTAGGAGGGCGAAGTTTGATCAGCTGAAAGAAAGCCTTCATCTTATTGACTGGGACAAAATTCTTAATCAAAGGAATACGAAAAGTAAATGGGAAACCTTCAAAAGAATTCTGAATACTCAGTGCGAGAGGTATATACCGTATGGGAATAAAAGGGCCAGAAATAAGAGGAAACCAATATGGTTGAACAAGAACGTAAAAGGGGCGTTAAATAGCAAAAAAGAGGCATTCAAGAGATTAAAACAGGAAAACAGTAAGGAGGCACTAATGTGTTACAAGGAAAAAACGAGAACCTGTAAAAAACAAATAAAAATAGCGAAGGAGGAAACAGAGAGACGTATTGCTAGGGAAAGTAGATCAAATCCCAAACTGTTCTTTACGTATATAAATAGTAAAAGGATTAAATCGGATAATATTGGACCAATAAAAAGTGAGGAAGGCAAAATCATAGAGAAAGATGAGGATAAAGCTAATCTATTAAATAATTTTTTTTCGACAACTTTCACAAAGAAAATCGAACTAACAGGAGAAATGAGAAGTGACAAGCTTAATCCTCCACTAAGTATGACAAATCTAACCCAAGCTGGGGTACAGAAACGCCTCAGTAACATTAAAATAAACAAATCACCAGGACCTGATGGCATACACCCACGGGTACTAAGGGAACTAAGTAATGTGATAGACAGACCGTTATATCTTATATTTAAGGACTCTGTTGAGACTGGGTCTGTGCCACTTGATTGGCGACAGGCGAATGTAGTGCCAATATTCAAAAAGGGAGCAAAAAGTAACACCGGTAACTATCGGCTGGTGAGTCTGACGTCCGTTGTGGGCAAAATTTTTGAAAGCTTCATTAAAGAGGCGATTGCGGAGCATCTTGATGCTAATAATCTTTTAATCCCGAACCAACATGGATTCATGAGGAATCGCTCCTGCCAAACAAACCTGATTGACTTCTACGAGGAGGTTAGCTCTCGAGTAGATCAGGGGGAACCAGTGGATGTCGTGTATCTCGACTTCTCAAAAGCTTTCGATAGCGTGCCACATAATAGGTTGGTATACAAAATGAGAATGATGGGGCTGGGGGAGAATGTCTGCAAGTGGGTAGCTAACTGGCTAAGGGATAGAAGGCAGAGGGTGGTTATAAATGGAATATACTCAGATTGGGTAAGCGTCACTAGTGGGGTACCACAGGGGTCTGTACTAGGCCCAATGTTATTTAATATCTTTATTAACGACATAGTCAACGGGATAAATAGTAAAATATCAATATTTGCAGATGACACAAAGTTATGTAAAACAATTAATACAAAAGAGGACAGTGCAGACCTACAGAGGGATTTGGATAAGCTGGGTAGGTGGAGCATTAAATGGCAAATGAGGTTTAACGAGGAGAAATGTAAGGTCATACATATGGGAAGGAAAAATGGAAGTCACCAGTATTCACTGAATGGGAAATCATTGGGGAATTCAGAGATGGAGAAGGACTTGGGCATCTTAATTGATGGCAAACTAAATTGGAGTGCCCAAAGTCAGGCCGCTGCTGTAAGGGCAAACAGGGTAATGGGATGTATCAGAAGAGGTATAGCTGCAAAGGATGAGAACATTGTTCTTCCACTGTACAAAGCTCTGGTCAGTCCACACTTGGAATACTGTGCTCAGTTATGGGCCCCAATATATAGAAAGGATATAAATGAGCTTGAAAAGGTACAAAGGAGGGCAACAAAATTAATAAAGGGAATGGAGGGACTGCAATACCCAGAGAGGTTGGCAAAACTAGGACTATTCAGCCTGGAAAAGAGAAGGTTGAGGGGGGACATAATAAATGTGTACAAATATGTTAGGGGACAGTATAGAGACCTTGCCAGGGATTTGTTCAAAAGGAGGGATATTACGGTAACAAGAGGGCATTCACTAAGACTGGAAGAGAAAAGGTTTCAGCACCAGCATAGGAAGGGGTTCTTTACGGTAAGAGCAGTGAGAATATGGAATTCACTGAGTGAGGAGACGGTGATGTCAGATTCACTACACCAGTTCAAGCGGGGACTGGATGCATTTCTAGATACCAGGCAGATTTCAGCATATACTTAAAAATAAAATAAAATAGTAAGTTGATACAGGGATTTATTCTGACTGCTGGTTTCAGAGTCAGGAGGGAATTTTTCCTCAGGTGAAGATTGGCCAAATCATTTGGGGTTTTTGCCCTCCTCTGGATCAACTTTAGCAATTACAGAACTAACAGGTCGAACTTGATGGACGCAAGTCTTTATTCGGCTTTTACTAACTATGTTTACAAACTATGTTACTATGTTTTGGAAGAATGTTCTCTGGTCAGATGAGACAAAAGTCGAGCTTTTTGGGAAAAACCATCAACATAGAGTGTACAGGAAAAAAAAAGAGGCATTCAAAGAAAAGAACATGGTCCCTACAGTCAAACATGGCGGAGGTTCCCTGATGTTTTGGGGTTGCTTTGCTGCCTCTGGCACTGGACTGCTTGACCGTGTGCATGGCATTATGAAGTCTGAAGACTACCAACAAATTTTGCAGCATAATGTAGGGCCCAGTGTGAGAAAGCTGGGTCGCCCTTAGAGGTCATGGGTCTTCCAGCAGGACAATGACCCAAAACACACTTCCAAAAGCACTATAAAATGGTTTTAGAGAAAGCACTGGAGACTTCTAAGGTGGCCAGCAATGAGTCCAGACCTGAGTCCCATAGAACACCTGTGGAGAGATCACAAAATGGCAGTTTGGAGAAGGCTCCCTTGAAATATCAGGGACCTGGAGCAGTTTGCCAAAGAAGAATGGTCTACGATTCCAGCAGAGCATTGTAAGAAACTCATTGATGGTTAACGGAAGCGGTTTTTCGCAGTTATTTTGGCTAAAGGTTGTGCAACCAAGTATTAGGCTGAGGGTGCCAATACTTTTGTCTGGCCCATTTTTGGAGTTTTGTGTGAAATGATCAAGGTTTTGATTTTTGCTTCATTCTCTTTTGTGTTTTTTCCTTGCAAGCAAATTAAATGAAGATAATAATACCAAAGAATTTGTGATTGCAATCATTTTCAGGAAGAAACTGAGTATTATCTGATAGAATTGCAGGGGTGCCAATACTTTTGGCCACCACTGTAATAAGTGAGCTGTCATTTATTCATAAGACGTTCTATTCTTCAGAGCTGAGACTGTAAAATAAAAAGTGAACAATAAAATATCTGATGACTGTTCTGTCACTGTAAGAAACAGATAATAAAATTAAAGGAAAAAATAACTGAGGGGAGAACCCTGCAGGTTTATTGTCCTTCTATAGCTGTATGGTGGCAGGATGGTGACACTGCTGGAGTCCTGGTGAGGATCTGCATGATATTCATTTCTGTTGACTTTTTATTGCCAACATATTCTGCAGTGATGTACATATAGTCCCTGCCCACAATGCGGTACACATGAGGGACAATTTCATATTAAGCCAAGTAACCTATGATGTCAAGGTCTCATATTTACAAGGTGCTTATTGGCAATCTGAGCCGGCGAATGGCTCTGTGTCCGTATATTCGCTATATACTGCCCGCAATATCTTGTAGAAAGCTCACAGTGACTAAAATGTATAAATAGTTCTCTTTGGAGAATTTAATTAGATCCATTCATACCTTACCTTATAATGAGGACTTAAAGGGCTTTTATAACTAGGTAATACAAGCTTAACGGGACTGTCCAGGACTTATATATTAATGACCGATTTTAGGATAAGTCATCAACAGGGTGGGACTGGGCTGGCGGGGTACCCTTCTGCAGAGGAGAGGGGGAGAAGAGAATGAAAAAATAAAAAAACCTGTGGTTTTAAGGGGCACGGGCCCTTTAAAAGCGCAGGCACAGTGTATGCAGGGACGCGCTCACGCGGCGTTCATTACCTGAACCGCCGTGACACACGTCCCAGTGAAGCAGCTGAAGCTGCGCGTCTCCCTTCCCCGGCCGGCGTATGACGTCATCGTCATGCGCCTGCAGTGAAGGAGGCGCGCAACTCAGCCGCCGGAGAAGGAGGACACCGCACGGGAGAGCAGGAAGGTAAGAGGTGTCTGTGTGTGTGTCTGTGTGTATATGAGTGGATGCAGAATGGGATGGGCCCCTGGCTGGACACACAAGGGGGGGCCCGGCTAGACACACAAGGGGGGACCCTGGCTGGACACACAAGGGGGGGACCGGATGGACACACAAGGGGGGCCTTGCTGGACACACAAGGGGGAGCCCTGGCTGGACACACAAGGGGGAACCCTGGCTGGACACACAAGGGGGAGCCCTGGCTGGACACACAAGGAGAAGCCCTGGCTGGACACACAAGGGGGAGCCCTGACTGGACACACAAGGGGGAGCCCTGGCTGGACACACAAGGGGGGAGCTGGATGGACACACAAGGGGGAACCCTGGCTGGACCCACAAGGGGGAGCCCTGGCTGGACACACAAGGGGAAGCCCTGACTGGACACACAAGAGGGAACCCTGGCTGGACACACAAGGGGGAACCCTGGCTGGACACACAAGGGGGAACACTGGCTGGACACACAAGGGTGAGAGCCTGGCTGGACACACAAGGGGGAACCCTGGCTGGACACACAAGGGTGTGAGCCTGGCTGGACACACAAGGGGGAACCCTGGCTGGACACACAAGGGGGGGAGCCTGGCTGGACACATAAGGGGGAGCCTGGCTGGACACATGGGAAAGGGTGGGCAGGATGGCTATATGGTGGGGCAGGCTGGACACATGGAGGCCAGGATGGATATGTGAGGGGGATGGATATATGGGGGGCCGGATATATGGGGGGCGGGGCAGGCTGGACACATGATGGCCAGGATGGATATGTGGGGGGCAGTCTGGACACATGGGGGCTAGGATAGGTATGTGGGGGGGCAGGCTCGATACACGTGGGCTAGGATAAATATATGGAGGGGCCACGCTGGACATATGGGGGCCAGTATGGATATATGGGGGGGTGTCAGGATGGATATATGCAGGGGGGAAGGGCAGGATGGATATATGAGGGGGCAGGCTGGACACATGGAGGCCAGGATGGATATATGGGGGGCAGGCTGGAAACATGGAGGCCAGGATGGATATATTGGGGGGGGCAGGCTGGACACATGGAGGCCAGGATGGATATATGGGGGGGCAGGCTTGACACATGGGGCTTTAGGACAGATATATGGGAGGGGGCAGGCTGGACACATGGAGGCCAGGACAGATATATGGAGGGGCAGGCTGGAAACATGGAGGCCAGGATGGATATGTGGGGGGGCAGGCTGGACACATGGAGGCCAGGATGGATATATGGGGGGAACAGGAGGGCCACATGGGGGACTAGGATGGGTATATGGGAGGGGGCAGGCTCGATACACGTGGGCTAGGATAAATATATGGAGGGGTCACACTGGACATATGGGGGCCAGAAGGGATATATGGGGGGTGTCAGGATGGATATATGCAGGGAAGGGGGGGCCAGGATGGATATATGGGGGTGCCAGGCTGAACAAGGGACTTAATTACTGTTTATTATTTTAGAGTCCAATTAGAGACATTATTACTTCTGTAATATAATTTACTTTTTAGGAAATTGTTTTCCATGGGATAGGACAAAAGCGGGCTCCTGTTACTGTGCAGGGCGGCACTATATCGCTTTTTTTCTTCAACTGGTGTAGTGTAGAAGTCGGGGGGTGGAGTGGGAATATTCCCTAGAAGAGATCAGTTATTGATAACTGTGTGTTATTTTCTGCAGAGATGATTCCTGGCTGGAAGAAGTGATGGCCGTCTGTGCCAGATGAAGAAGAAAAGCGAAGATGAAGGACTTCACCTAGAGACGTCACTGGTGAGTCAGTGTATTACATGTGACTCGCCCCCTGGGCCGTGGGGCACTCGGATCCGTGCAATAGGGAGACGATGGGGGTAGTAGTGGCGACCCGGTTCTGTGGCTTAGGGTGGTCAGGCCAATGGTAGTCTGCTATGTTCTGCTGATAATGTCCGACTACGCCACCCGTGGATTGCGGTTATTAGGAACCGCCGCTGCATGCAGACCGCTGGGGCTGATGAGGTGTGCAGCTAGGGTAGTGTGACTCTCCACGGGAAGAGTGCGGCCCCAGGGCAGTATAATGGATGTTGGGAGTGATGGTAGTGGGAGTCCCAGTGCTGATTGTGCTGGAGGAGCAAGGAGCACACAGACAACAGGTTGCAGTCCAGGGTCTTTACTAAACAGGTAAACTGACCCACAAACAGTCCCGGCTAGGAGGGGACCTGGATGTCTGAGAGCAACGGGGAAATTGGCCCTGGTCAGGGTGAGGGTGTAGGCCTACCGTGCTTTCTGCACTCCTTCTGGCTATCTCCTCCTGATAGGGTAACAGCCCACGTTTCCGAGCTTTCCGTGTTTTCTCGCCTGTATGGCCTGCGACGTGGGTTCCTTTCTGCTCCCAGCCTTGTATGGCTTTACTGGTCCCTTCTGTTGTGGCAGGGCCTCCAGGCTTCTTAGGCCAAGGAATATACAGTCCCTTGCGGACTGGTTCTCTGCTGGGGGATGTGGAATCCTTCCAGCCTCAGACACCAAAGTCTGGTAGATTAAGTCTGTTATCTGCCAAGACAGGCTTGCTTCGCCTCTTGTCTCTGGCTTGTGGCTCTCCTCCTGCCACACTTCCTCTTAGGTGCAGTGCAACTGTCTGTCCCTGCTCTGCTGAGACACGTCTCAGTCCTGAGACAGGTCATCTGGGTTCTCTCTAACCCTGCCCCCAGCACCAGCTTTTATAGGGGCAGCCTGCTCCCCCTACTGGCCTGAGACAGGAGGCATTGCATGCTAATGTTCCCCTGACTAGAGAACCTCCCCCCTGCTCTCAGACACAGCTTTAATTACACTTGTGGCATCCAGGCCAGGGTGACACATTCCCCCCTAGTGAAATTTAGTACTCCGGGACTAAACAGTAAACAAAGACAATATGCATAACAATAAAACATTAATAGACAGACGACGCACAAATTGAGTTCTTAAGGTCACAGTGTGGCCTGTGACCGGGTGTCCATATCACCAGCACAACGGGGAGCCTTAACCAGGTGGGGGTCTGTCCTACCCCAAGTCCTTCACAGTCTTAGTTCATTCCTGGGTTAGGCTCTGAACGCAGTCCATACAAGGTCCCGGTTATAAAAAGTCCATAACCTGTGAGTCCTTACGGTAGCTGCAAGAAACTGAAACAGAGTATTACCAAACATGCATGTAACTTTGCAAACAATTCAACATTTGGCAACAGGGTTATTTACAATTTTAGTACACTCTATATTCTCCAGCGAGCGGGTATCTGTCCCTTTGTGCTCCTGGTTGACCTACGTAGCCCACTGTCTGGTGGTGGACTGACTTGGCTTTCCCCACTAGCGTTAGGGGTGCAGCTACCAGCTGGGTGTACAGGTAGGGCAGGCAGCTGTCTGCGGGTCCTTTGGCTTACCGCAGGCATGGCAGGCTCACTGTCAGCAGATTGTTGACTCTCCTGGGCTGCTGGTACAGGCTCTTCTGCCTCTGGAACTGCTTGCTCCTCTTCACCTTCCGGCTCTGGTGTTGGTTGTTGCTGTGCCGGTTGCAGGAAATGCAGGACAGGTACCACTATGGCATCATTTATGCGAGTCCAGGACTGAGGGAACTCTCCGAGAACGGTGCTGATCATTTCTTCTTTGTCCTCTGCGGGTTCAAGGTCACTCTGATCCTCTTCTGCACTACGGAGTTGCTCAGGGCACCTTTTGAGATGGTCTCTGGAGACGACACTAGTGGTTTCTCCTCCGTCCTTGGTGATTACGCACACCTTTGGGTTGTCGTGGTCAGACTGCAGTACGGTGTAGGGTTCCCTTTCCCACTGGTCGTCCAACTTATGTAGCCTTCTTTTTCGCTTTAGGACTTGCTCACCAGGTTCTAGGGGACTAGCAGGGGCGTGTTGATTGAAGAGTCTTTCTTGCTTCTCTCTCACCTGGGCCAGGCTCTTCTCCACACTCTCCTGTACCTTCTTGTACTGCAGTTGCCTTTCCGTATCCCAGTCCGCATCCGGGGAGGTGTCCTCAGGTATTAGGACTCCCATCTCCAGGTCTACGGGCAGCTTTCCTGGTCTAGCTCGCATCAGGTAAGCCGGGGTTCAGTTTGTAGCATTCACCGGGATATTTTTATATAGGTCTATCAGGTCCGGCAGTTTTTCTGGCCACAGGCTGCGTTCCTCCAGGGGCAACGTCTTCAGGAGATCAATGACTATATTGTTCATCTTCTCACACATCCCGTTGGTTTGGGGGTGGTAAGGCGTTGTACGAATCTTCTTACAGCCATAGAGGTTGCAGAACTCCTGGAAGATTTCAGCCTCGAACGCTGGACCCTGGTCTGTCAGGACCTGTTCCGGATACCCGTGTGGACGGCAGAAATATTGCTGGAAGGCTCTGGCCGCTGTTTGGGCTGTCAAGTCCTTTACCGGGACCACCACTAGAAAACGGGAATAGTGGTCCACGATTGTCAGGGCATAGATGTATCCTGACCGGCTGGGAGCCAATTTGACATGGTCCAGAGCTACCAGCTCAAGAGGCTGCGTGGTGACGATGGGCCTCAAGGGTGTCTTCTGGCTGGCACGGTCCTTCCTCCTTAGGTGACAAGGGCCACAGTCTCTGCACCATTTTTCTACAGCTCCTCTCATGCCGACCCAAAAGAATCTTCCTCTTAGTAGGAACTCCAGTTTCTTCCAACCGAAGTGTCCCGCTCTGTCATGGTAAGCCCCCAGGACCATAGCTGCATCCCTCCTTGGGACCACGACTTGCCAGGTCAGCTCGTGCGTCCGGTGGTTGACAATCCTTCTGCACAACTTGCCTTCGTAGAGGAACAGCTTGCTCTTCTCCTTCCATAGCTGCTTGGCTTCCTCTGGGGCATCTGGATCTAAGCGGGCGTCTTCCCGGGTCAGCAGATCTTTCACCAGGCGGACTGCAGGGTCACTATCTTGGGTCTCGGCCCAGCTGTGGTGAGGTAGGGGATTCATCATCACAGTTGTTAGATCCTCCTCCTTCACGCGGTGAGAGTGTTGAGCGGCTCCATACCGGTGAAACGCGGGGAGTTCTACCTCCTCCAGCTCTTCTGGGTCTTCGTCACCTTCAGGTAAGTGAGGCATCCTTGATAGGGCGTCCGCGTTGGCGTTGGTTTTGCCTGCCCGGTACTTGATCACGAAGTCATAGTTGGAGAGACGGGCCATCCACCGCTGTTCCAGGGCACCCAGTCTTGCATTGTCCAGGTGTGTCAACGGGTTGTTGTCCGTGTACACGGTGAACTTTGCGGAGGCCAGGTAATGCTTGAAGCGTTCCGTCACGGCCCACACCACCGCCAAGAATTCTAGCTTGAAGGAGCTGTAATTCTCCGGGTTCCTTTCGGTGGGCCTCAGCTTCCGGCTGGCGTATGCGATCACCTGTTATCTGCCCTGTTGGTTTTGGGACAATACGGCTCCCAGTCCCACATTACTGGCATCTGTGTGGAGAATGAAAGGCTGGCCATAATCAGGGTAGGCCAGGATCTCATCCCCTGTGAGGGCCATCTTTAGCTGGCGGAAGGACTCCTCTTCCGGTTTATCCCACTTGAAGGGCGGCTTTTGGCTCCTGGACTTAGACTGTCCGATCAGGAGGTCCTGCATAGGAGCTGCCATCTTGGTGAACCCGGGGATGAATCTTCGGTAGTAGCCTACCAACCCGAGAAACTGTCTCACCTCTTTGATGTTCGAGGGGCTTGGCCAGCTCTTGATTGCCGTGACCTTGTCAGGGTCGGGGGCCACTCCTTCCGCGCTTACCACGTGCCCTAGGTACTGGACCTTTGGTTTCAGCAGGTGACACTTCGATGGTTTCACCTTCAGGCCATAGCCTGCCAGGGCTTCGAACACCTCGGCCAGGTGCTTCAGATGGTCCTCGTAGGTCTTCGAATAGACGATCACGTCGTACAGGTAAAGGAGGACCGTCTCGAAGTTTCGGTGCCCTAGACAGCATTCCATCAGCCGCTGGAAGGTCCCTGGTGCGTTGCAGAGCCCGAAAGGCATGCAGTTGAATTCGCTCAGTCCCATCGGGGTGGTGAAGGCGGTCTTCTCCTTGTCAGCCTCTGCCACAGGAACCTGCCAGTACCCGCTAGTAAGGTCCAAAGTAGAAAAGAAGTTAGCTGATTTTAGTGCGGCTAAAGACTCCTCTATTCTAGGCAGCGGATATGCGTCTTTGTGAGTGATACGGTTGATTTGTCTATAGTCGACGCACATTCTCATGGTGCCGTCTTTCTTTTTGACCAGAACCAAGGGGGCTGCCCAGGGGCTACAGCTGTCTCTAATAACCCCAGCTTCTTTCATCTCTCTTAGCATGCCCCTTGCGTTCTGATAATGTGCAGGGGGTACAGGTCTGTGCCTCTCTTTTATCGGTGGGTGGCTCCCTGTGGGGATGTGGTGTTCTATCCCCTTTACTCTGCCGAAGTCTAGCGGGTGCTTACTAAAGACTCTCTCGTACTCCTGTACCACCCGGTAGACTCCTTGTTTTTGGTGCAGGGGAGTGGAGTCAGCACCCACGTGGAGTTTCTGGCACCAGTCCTCCTTTTGTTTCTGGGAGCCATTACTCTCCGCCTGTGGAGATGGAGGCAAAGGTTCCACGGCCCTGATAGCTTTGTGTTCGACAACAAACAGCTTGGCAAGTGTAGCGTACCTGGGTAAGTGTACCTCCCTCTCCCCAATGTTGAGGATGCGGACGGGCACCCTCCCATGACGGACATCAACCACCCCCCGGGCTGTCAAAATGGTGGGCCTGCTGTCTGAGTACACGGGTTCTACCATGTCTTGGTAGTCTCTACCTCTCAACCCAATTGCAGTCCGACACCAGATCATCATTTCACTTTTGGGAGGCATGGAAATGGGGAATGGGTCACTCAGTCTTACGCTACCGATCTCACCACCAGACAGTTCTACCTGCTGCCGTCTCATCAGGGCCTTTATCTCCTTGTTGAGGATTCTCTGTTGGCTGGAACTAGCATTCACCGCCACCTGTTGTAAGATTACAATTACCTCTGAAAGACAATTTTCAATTACGTTAGTACCCACAGTTATTTTAGGGTGACTTTCATGACGGTCAATGTCCACAATAATCACTCCCTGTGCCGGTAGTTCAACTTTACCAATCTTAATGGTCATCTCCTTGAACCCCATCTGCGGCACGGGTAAGCCATTACTGGCGATGATGCTCAAGTTACCGTCTGGATACCGTGTGATATCAGCATCAGTCCAATACTGCTTAAAAAGTACATAAGGGATAGTGGTTACTTGTGACCCAGTATCCAGCAAGGCGCTCATGGGGATACCGTCCAGCACCACGGGTAAAACCGGGCGCCCCCCAACGTACTTATTACGCCAATTGTAAGGGCCTGGTGATCTTATGCCTGGGGGTTGGCCCTCTGCCCCAGGTTGGACCCGTTTAAATTACAGTACCTGGAAATGTGTCCGGGCTGGTTGCATCGACGGCAAATGGGCTGTCCATCCTCTGCGTAGCGGTCTGTGGGCCTCCCTCGGAACGACGGGATCCTCCTCTGTCGACGCCATGGGACATTCTCCGGACTTGAAGCCAGCTCGATGGGTCTTGACGGGTCCACTTGCAACGCCTGGACGGTCCTGGTCAACGCCGCGATGCTCCTGGTCAGTTCCTGGACTTGGTGGTGCAGATCTTTCGACGGGGCTTGGTTCAGGGCCTGTGCATCAGCCTCCACGGAGTCCATAGAGGAGGGCGCCGCCTCCTGGTGGTAAGTGATAGCAGGGCGCTGGGGGTTTATAGCGCTACTGGTTGCAGATTCACGGAGCACCCTTATGGCCCTGTCCTTAAATTGGGCAAAGGTCAGGTCGGGGTTCTGAAAGAACATGAGGCGCAGTTGGGCCCTGTGGGCGCTAGACAGCAGACCTTCTATGAATTGTTCTGTTAGCAGCTTATCCGTTTCCTGCACACTGCCAGGGTCAGTTTGTTGAATAGCCCTCAAGGCTTCCTGCAGATTTAGGGCATAGTCTCTGATGCTGTCCTGTGCCCGCTGCTTACATCCATAGAACCTCATTTTAATCTCAGCGGAGGTACGTGTGTCAAAGGTACCCCGCAGCCGGGCCAGAATACCCTTCACAGTCCTTTTCTCCTCAGTGGGCCATGATTTTACCTCCCGCTGGGCTGCGCCAGTTAACTGCCCTGTTAATATGCTGACCTTCTGTGTCAGGGGGTAAACGTGGAACAAACTGTATAGCCTTTCCTTGAAGTCAGTTAGGGCATGGGGCTCCCCTGAGTATTTGGGCAGCCAGGCCGCTCCAGGGATGTAGGGCAAGGAAAAGGGCATCACCGCTGCTGCAGCTGCGTTGGTGGTAGTGGGCGCCTCTGTGTCCGTCATCTTCCTCCCCCCCTAGTTACGCGTGGCCTACCTTCCGACGATCCTCTTCTGTAGGCCGCGGCTCCGCTGCTGCTGCTATGGACGAGGACCTGGCGTCGCGTCCTGATGACGTCAGCGTCGCTCTCTCTCCCTTCCAGGACCTTGCGCAGCGTCGGTGCGTGGGGCGGAGCTTCGGATCTCGCGCGGTTTTGACGTCCACGCCCATCTTCTTCCCGCACGGCGTCCTGAAGATGGCGTCCGATGGCGGGAAGCAGCTGCGGATGGTGGGAAGGCGGCAGAAGACGGCGGGAAACGGTCCAAGATGGCGTCCGATGGCGGGAATCGGCTCCGGATGGCGGGAAACGACTCCGGACGGCGGGAAACTTTGCCACAGGTAAGTTACAAAAGTCTTTTTCAGGCACGCAGTACCCGGTGGTTGCGGGCACGAAATCCTGCCGACTATGCCAAAGCTGACTCGCCCCCTGGGCCGTGGGGCACTCGGATCCGGGCAATAGGGAGACGATGGGGGTAGTAGTGGTGACCCGGTTCCGTGGCTCAGGGTGGTCAGGCCAATGGTAGTCTGCTATGTTCTGCTGATAATGTCCGACTACGCCACCCGTGGATTGCGGTTATTAGGAACCGCCGCTGCATGCAGACCGCTGGGGCTGATGAGGTGTGCAGCTAGGGTAGTGTGACTCTCCACGGGAAGAGTGCGGCCCCAGGGCAGTATAATGGATGTTGGGAGTGATGGTAGTGGGAGTCCCAGTGCTGATAGTGCTGGAGGAGCAAGGAGCACACAGACAACAGGTTGCAGTCCAGGGTCTTTACTAAACAGGTAAACTGACCCACAAACAGTCCCGGCTAGGAGGGGACCTGGATGTCTGAGAGCAACGGGGAAATTGGCCCTGGTCAGGGTGAGGGTGTAGGCCTACCGTGCTTTCTGCGCTCCTTCTGGCTATCTCCTCCTGATAGGGTAACAGCCCACGTTTCCGAGCTTTCCGTGTTTTCTCGCCTGTATGGCCTGCGACGTGGGTTCCTTTCTGCTCCCAGCCTTGTATGGCTTTACTGGTCCCTTCTGTTGTTGCAGAGCCTCCAGGCTTCTTAGGCCAAGGAATATACAGTCCCTTGCGGACTGGTTCTCTGCTGGGGGATGTGGAATCCTTCCAGCCTCAGACATCAAACTCTGGTAGATTAAGTCTGTTATCTGCCAAGACAGGCTCTCTTCGCCTCTTGTCTCTGGCTTGTGGCTCTCCTCCTGCCACACTTCCTCTTAGGTGCAGTGCAACTGTCTGTCCCTGCTCTGCTGAGACACGTCTCAGTCCTGAGACAGGTCATCTGGGTTCTCTCTAACCCTGACCTCAGCACCAGCTTTTATAGGGGCAGCCTGCTCCCCCTACTGGCCTGAGACAGGAGGCATTGCATGCTAATGTTCCCCTGACTAGAGAACCTCCCCCCTGCTCTCAGACACAGCTTTAATTACACTTGTGGCATCCAGGCCAGGGTGACACACATGTACACTTACACTACACACGTGGTCAAAACTGTTGGTACCCCTCGTTTAATGAAAGAAAAACCCACAATGGTCACAGAAATAACTTGAATCTGACAAAAGTAATAATAAATTAAAAATCTATGAAAATGAACAAATGAAAGTCAGACATTGCTTTTCTGCTTCCACAGAATAAAAAAAATAAAATAAACTGATGAAACAGGCCTGGACAGAAATGATGGTTCTTCTTAACTTAATATTTTGCTGAACAACCTTTTGACGCAATCACTGCAATCAAACGACTCCTGTAACTGTCAATGAGACTTCTGCACCTCTCCACAGGTATTTTGGCCACTCCTCATGAGCAAACTGCTCCAGTTGTCTCATGGTTGAAGGTTGCCTTTTCCAGACGTCATGTTTCAGCTCTTTCCAAAGATGCTCAATAGGATTTAGGTCAGGGCTCATAGAAGGTCACTTCAGAATAGTCCAATGTTTTCCTCTTAGCCATTGTTGGGTGTTTTTAGCTGTGTGTTTTGGGTCATAATACTGTTGCAAGACCCATGACCTGCGACTGAGACCACGCTTTCTGACACTGGGCAGCACATTTCTCTCTAGAATCCCTTGATAGTCTTGAGATTTCATTGTACCCTGCACAGATTCAAGACACCCTGTGCCAGATGCGGCAGACCAGCCCCAAAACATAAAAGAGACTCCTCCATGTTTCACAGTAGGGACAGTGTTCTTATCTTGATATGCTTAATTTTTCCATCTGTGAACATAGATCTGATGTGCCTTGCCAAAAACTTCCATTTTTGTCTCATCTGTCCATAGGGCATTCTCCTAAAAGCTTTGTGACTTGTGAACATGTAGTTTGGCAAATTCCAGTCTGGCTTTTTTATGATTTTTTTTCAACAATGGTGTACTCCTTGGTCGTCTCCCATGAAGTCCACTTTAGATCAAACAACGACGGATGGTGCGATCTGACACTGATGTTCCTTGAGCTTGAAGTTCACCTTTAATCTCTTTAGAAGTTTTCCTGGGCTCTTTTGTTACCATTCATATTATTCGTCTCTTTGATTTGTTATCAATTTTCCTCCTGCGGCCACGTCCAGGGAGGTTGGCTACAGTCCCATGGATCTTAAATTTCTGAATAATATGTGCAACTGTAGTTACAGGAACATCAAGCTGCTTGGAGATGGTCTTATAACCTTTACCTTTAACATGCTTGTCTATAATTTTCTTTCTAATCTCCTGAGACAACTCTTTCCTTTGCTTCCTTTGGTCCATGTTGAGTGTGGTACACACCATGTCACCAAACAGCACAGTGAGTATCTGTAGCCCTATATACAGGCCCACTGACTGATTACAAGATTGTAGACACCTGTGATGCTAATTAGTGGACACAACTTGATTTAACATGTCCCTTTTGTCACATTATTTTCAGGGGTACCATCATTTCTGTCCAGGCCTATTTCAAGAGTTTAATTTTTTTTAAATTCTGTGGAAGCAGGGTTGAAAAGCAATGTCTGTCTTTCATTTGTTCATTTTCATCGATTTTTAATTTATTATTACTTTTGTCAGATTCAAGTTTTTTCTGTGACCATTGTGGGTTTTTCTTTCATTAAACGAGGGGTACCAACAATTTTGACCACGTGTGTATATAGTATATACAGAGCTCCTGTGTATGTCACTGGTGATCACTGTATTACCTATACACTATATACAGAGCTCCTGTCTATAATGTCACTGGTGATCACTGTGTTACCTGTACACTGACACTATATACAGAGCTCCTGTGTATAATGTCACTGGTGGTAATAACAGTGTTGTTAGTATTGTGGTTTTGTATTCATGATCAGTACTGTAGTATTTGGTCACCTTGGGGTGGTAATATATGGTCTGGTCATAGTTTGGCCATATTTGTTCCTTGTATGTGGTATTATTCAGTCACTATGTAGTGGTAATATGTGATCTAGTCAAGGTGTGGCGATATTTGTCCCTTTTGTATGTGGTATTATTGGTGTTGATATAGTGGACTGTGCTGTGTATGGCGGTCATTTTGTTCTCGCTGATCTTAACTAGGAAAAGATTTTTTTCCATTAGGCCACAGCCCCACCATCAGTATTTGGTCAGTATTTTTCTCAGGAGTGGCTGCCGAAACCAGGAATGGTTGATAAATGCAGAATTGGTGACTTGTTTCTATTATACCTTTTCTCTGATTGTTCATCACCTGTTTTGGCTCCCACTCCTGAGAAAAAATACTGACTGGATACTGACTGAATACTGATAGTAGGGCCGTGGCCTTAGCGATTAAATACTTGGACCAGAGCGGCAGAGATGCACTTACAGGGGTTCTCCGGTGAAAACAAGTAATCACCTCTCCACAGGATCATTGATAATATTGATTGGTGGGGGTCTGACTGCTTGCACACACCGGCAGAATGTGGAGCTTTTCTCCCCATTAGACTGGAGCGGCATGTGAGATGCGACCACTGATCCATTCATTCTCTCAGTGGCTGTGAGCGCTGCTCTTTTTTGCAAGTCTCTAAGAGAATGAATAGAGCTGCGGTCAGACGTCCCACCTGCCGCAGCATTTTAAAATAGGGATAAGTGTTCTGTCAGGGATAAAACTTCCCCATTCTTCCGATAGGTGCGTTTTCCAATGTTCGGACACAAATGCTCAATAAGTGATCACCTATCCTGTAGAGCCCATGGATCGGTGATAACTTGTTTTAACTAGTGTTGAGCGAGTATGTTCTGTCCGAGTATGCTCGGCCCGAGCTCCGAGTATTTACAGCTGCTCGGTGATATGGTTGAATCGCTCCCGTGTGCATGATTTGCAACTGTTTGACAGCTTTAACCCCTTAACGACATGTCACGTATTAGTACGCGCATGTCGTTATCCTCCGGTTCAGTGAGGGCTCCGGCGCTGAGCCCGCACTGAACCAAGCACATGTCAGCTGATTCTTACAGCTGACATGTGCCCGCAACAGGCGCGGGTGGAATTGCTATGAGCGCCATCTAGTGGTCGGTGCTCATAGGACAGGACCATTTCTGCTGCATACAGGGGATCTGCTGGTTCCCTGTATGTAGCAGAGGTGATCGGACAGTTGCTGCTTCAAGTCTCCTATGTAGAGTACAGAAGCATGCAAAAAGTGAAAAAAAAAGTTTTAAAAAATATGAAAAAAAATAAAAAAATTTAAAAGTTTAAATCACCCCCCTTTCGCCCCATTCAAAATAAAATCATAAAATAAACCCCACATACACATATTTGGTATTGCCGCGTTCAGAATCGCCTGATCTATCAATATAAAAATAGAATTAATGCGATCGGTAAATGGCGTAATGAGAAAAAAATTCTAAACGCCAGAATTACGTTTTTTGGTCACCGTAAAATTGCAATAAAATGCAATAACGGACGATCAAAACATCGGATCTACCCCAAAATAGCATCTATAAAAACTTCAGCTCGGTTCACAAAAAATAAGCCCTCACCCTGCCCCAGATCCCGAAAAATGGAGACGCTACGGGTCTCGGAAAATGGCACCATTTTTTTTTTTTTTTTTTTTTTTTACCAAACTTTGGATTTTTTTTTCATCACTTAAATAAAAAAGAACCTATACATGTTTGGTGTCTACGAGCTCTTAATGACATGGAGAATAATAATGGCAGGTCAGTTTTAGCATTCAGTGAACGTGGTAAAAAAAATAAAAAAAAACCTCAGTCGTATTGCACTTTTTTTGCAATTTCACGGCGCTTGGAATTTTTTTCCCGTTTTCCCGTACACGGCATGGTAAAACTAGTAATGGCGTTGAAAAGTACAACTCGTCCCGCAAAAAATAAGCCCTAACATGGCCATATTGACCAAAAAATAAAAACGCTATGGCTCTGGGAACAAGTGGAGCAAAAAGCGAAAATGCAAAAACGGAAAATGCTCCGCGGCTTAAGGGGTTAATACATGTGAGGAATGTCTATTTCTTACACATTCCTCACATGTATTAAAACCGTCAAACAGTCGCAAATCATGCACACGGGAGCGATTCAACCATATCACCGAGCAGCTATAAATACTCGGAGCTCGGCCCGAGCATACTCGCCGAAAGGGTTAACAGAACATACTCGCTCAACACTAGTTTTAACCAAAGAAGCCCTTTAATGCAAACATGTCCATCCCAGTTAGAGTGTCGCCCAGTAGATGTGCAGGAGCCGCCAGTCAATGCTCCACTATAACAGCGAGAGCGGATAACAGATATTTGCATCTTGCTGTAGGTGGGCCCCTAGAGTTAATTTCCCCTGTGGGCCCCAGACACCGCAGTCCGACCCTGGTCATCAATATCAGATCAGTGAGGTTCCAACACACGGCCCCCTCACCAATAAGACAGCAGCTGGAAATACTCAGCGTAGAGAGCCCAAACAGCACAGCGCTGTACACTGTGTAGTGGCCGATCTTGGTACTGCAGCTCCTATTGAAATGATTGTGATCTGAGCTGTAGTACCCGAAACCAGCCATTGCACAGTGTGCGGAGCTGTGCTATTCCAGCTCTTAACACTGTGTACATCATCTTGCAGAAGTAGCTGATGTCTGGGGATTTCAGGTGTCAGACCCCCACTAATCACTGTATGAGTTCTGCTCTACTCCTTTATTAAAGGGGTGGTCTTGTGTTCCTCTCATCAGAAGCTGAAGATTTACAGTTCTGGCCGGTGGCTTGGCTGAGCCGCTTGTCTGAATTGTGCCCTCTTGCATTCTGCGGGCAGAGGCGGCTTTGCCTCTGCAGAATGGGACAGGCACAGGGGCGCTGAAGTCCACCAGTCTGCAAGTGAGCGCTTCTTGCCAAGGAGACCAGCCACTTCTCAGGTGGTCAGTAACCATAGCAATGAGCTGTACACTGCAGAATTAAAAATCTTTTCCTTCTTGAGAACAGAGAAGATTTTGAATAAGAAGGAAATTGCAAAGTTTCTTGTTTTTACAAGCTCTTTGCAATCTTAGCCTTTTAATACATTCATTTTATTTAGTTATATATTTATTTTACTCTCTTATATAGCGCCGTTAGATTTCGTAGCACCTTACAGACATTATCATCACTGTCCCCATTGGGGCTCACAATATGAATTCCCTATCAGTATGTCTTTGGAGTGTGGGAGGAAACCAGAGAACCCGGAGGAAACCCATACAAACACGGGGGGGAACATACAAACTCCTTGCAGATGTTGTCCTTGCTATTATATGAACCCAGCCCCACAGCGTTAATCATTGACCCACCATGTTGCCCACATTCCTCGGCTTTTTTAAGATTTTCTGCAATGAATAAGAACACTGAAGAAAATCTAGATTGATCAACATTTCCTATCACAAATGCAGTTGCTGCAAAACTTGTCCATAGTCCTGTTCCCAGCTGAAAATTGGATACAATTGTATCTTGTGTAGACAATGCTCTGTGAGCTAAATAGCCGGGATCCACTGCTACAAGGCAGGAAACAGACAGATTCTGCTGATGGGTTCTGCTCCCAGAGCATTATTCAGCCCGGACATCTCAGCTCAGAGCAAAACCAGCTATAAGGCTGTGTGCACACCTAGCAGATTTGATGCAGATTTACATGCGTTTTTTCTGCCAGAGAGAAGCGTTTTCACATGCGTTTTTTCAAGCACTTTTCCAAGCAATTTTGAGCATCACTTGGAAAAGTGCTTGACAAGTTGATCACACAATATAAATCCATGCAACCGACATGGATCTATAATGTGTGAACAACTTAGATGCTTTAAATGCAGCATCTATAGTAAAAAAAAGAAAACGTTAATAAATAAAAAAAAACAACGGTATATTCACCTCTCCGGCGGCCCCCGGTCTGCTCTCCGGTCTCCTCCGGTCTGCTCCCGGCCGCGTCTTCTCTCTTCAGCGTCCTGCAGTGTACGGTCAGGACCTGCGGTGACGTCATTTAGTCAGCTGATGGTCACGCGACCATCACCTGATGCCGACGTCAGCTGTCATGCAACCATCACCTGACTAAATGACGTCACCGCAGGTCCTGACAGTACAGACAGCAGACCGGAGAGCAGACCGGGGGCCGCCGGAGAGGTGAATATACAGGTTTTGTTTGTTTTTAACTTTTTTATTTCTTTTTTTCACCGCGTGGTAGCCGGGATGAAGAGGAGTTGTAGTCTCGTCTTCCTCCCAGATACCACACGCATCGCGAATAAGCTTCAGCGTAATCGCAGTAGAAATGGTCATGCTGCGTTTTGCAAAGTAATGCGAATTCGGCGCGCAAATTAGCGCATCATGTGCACAGCACATCCGAATTCACATGGCTTTGCATGGCAGACTGTTCTACAAACGTTTTCGCGGCCGTAAAAATGCCGCAAAAATGCTACAAAAACGCTACGTGGGCACATGGCCTAAGGCTGTGTGCCCACAATGCGTTTTTTAAGCGTTTCGGCATGGCAAAAACGCTGCAGAAACGCTTAAAAACGCATGTTAGAAGGTCTGCCATGTTCCCCAATGATAGTTCGCATGTGCTGTGCACATGCTGCGGAAATTTCCACTGCGGATTATCATTGCGGAAAAAAACGCAGCACTACCAATTATTTCGCGTAAGCGCTGCTTTTTCGCCGCCATTGACTTGCATTGGAACAAATGGATTCCGCTTCACTAGATAAGCACATGCGGAATACATGCGTTCAATGTGCGGATGGTACCCGCGTGTGGAGGATGGGAGACTCTCCTCCGGACCCGGGTACCATAGAACCTGTCAAAAAAAAGAATAAAATATAAAATAAATGTTATATTTACCTTCTGACGGCCCCCGCTGCGCTCGTCCTCCCATGCCGGCAGCTCGCGATGGACTGAAGGACCTGCGCTGACGTCATAGTCATGTGACAGCAGGTCCTTCAGTGTACCGCGATCTGCCGGCAGCCAGGACGGAGCGAAGCAAGACTGCGGGGGCCATCGGAAGTTAAGTATAGATTTATAGATGGTGGCCTGATTCTAACGCATCGGGTATTCTAGAATATGTATGCGGCAGACCGGGCGCAATCAGAGCGGTGTTTAAATTTGGCGCCAAAATCGCTGATTGGTCGCGGCCAACAACCGCGACCAATCAGCAAAGCGGTGTTGAAATTTGGCGGCTATATCGCTGATTGGTCACGGCCGGCAGTCGCGACTAATCAGCAGGGCGGGGTTTAAATTTTGCGCCAATAATGCTGATTGGTCGCGGCCAGCGAACGTGACCAATCAGCAGAGCGGGGTTTAAATTTTGCGCCAATAATGCTGATTGGTTGCAGCCGCCGGTCGCGACCAATCAGCAAAGCGGTGTTTAAATTTGGCGCCAATAGTGGTGACTGGTCACGGCCACGACCATTCAGCAGAGCGGTGTTTAAATTTGGCGGCAATAATGCTGATTAGTCAAGGCCGGCAATTTGGCGCCAACAATACTGATTAGTCGCGGCCGGCAACCGCGACCAATCAGCAGAGCGGGGTTTAAGTTTGGCGCCAAAATTGCTGATTGGTGGCGGCCGGCTGTCTCGACCAATCAGCAGAGCGGGGTTTAAATTTGGCGCCAAGATCACTGATTGGTCGCGTGTGGAGAGCGAGACCAATCAGCGAATCGTATTGGTGAGGACCGGGGAGCGGAATCGTATTAGTGAGGACCGGGGAGCGCCGCTGCCTGTGCGGCTACTTCCGCTGCGAGAAGCCGGGAGATGAGCGACTGCTCGCAGCTGAAGTATCCGGACCCGCAGCGCCGCTCCCCGGTCCTCCCTTGACACCCTAGCCGCTGATGTCCCCACAGTATCCGCATTGTGTTACAAAGGTCCGGACATTTGTGTTAAAAATCGGTGATTGGTCGCTGGCGCTGCCCGCGACCAATCACCGATTTGGGCGCCAAATTTAAATATCGGCCGTGACCAATCACCGATCTTGGCTCCACATTTAAACACCGCTGTGCTGATTGGTCGCCGACGCTTGGCGCGACCAATCACCGATTTTGGCGCCACATTTAAATAGCGTCCGCGACCAATCAGTACAGCGGTGTTTAAATGTGGAGCCAAGATCGGTGATTGGTCGCGGCCGATATTTAAATTTGGCGCCCAAATCGGTGATTGGTCGCGGGCAGCGTCCGCGACCAATCAGCACAGTAGTGTTTAACTTTTGCGGCAAGATCAGTGATTGGTCGCGGGCCAAGACCGCGACCAATCACCGATTTGTGCGGCACATTTAAATAGCGGCTGCGACCAATTGGATGTCAGCGCCGCTCCCCGGTCCTCCCTTCACACCCTAGCCGCTGATGTCCCCACAGTATCCGCATGGTGTTACAAAGGTCCGGACAATTGTGTTAAAAATCGCTGATTGGTCGCCGACGCTGGGCGCGACCAATCACCGATTTTGGCGCCACATTTAAATAGCGTCGGCGACCAATCAGCGATTTTTAACACAAATGTCCGGACCTTTGTAACACCATGCAGATACTGTGGGGACATCAGCGGCTAGGGCGTGAAGGGAGGACCGGGGAGCGGCGCTGACATCCATGCGGCTAGGGTGTGAAGGGAGGACCGGGGAGCGGCGCTGACATCCATGCGGCTAGGGGGTGAAGGGAGGACCGGGGAGCGGCGCTGACATCCATGCGGCTAGGGTGTGAAGGGAGGACCGGGGAGCGGCGCTGACATCCATGCGGCTAGGGGGTGAAGGGAGGACCGGGGAGCGGCGCTGACATCCAATTGGTCGCGGCCGCTATTTAAATGTGCCGCACAAATCGGTGATTGGTCGCGGTCTTGGCCCGCGACCAATCACTGATCTTGCCGCAAAAGTTAAACACTACTGTACTGATTGGTCGCGGACGCTGCCCGCGACCAATCACCGATTTGGGCGCCAAATTTAAATATCGGCCGCGACCAATCACCGATCTTGGCTACACGATTTTGACTCCCGGCTGCATCTCCGTCCCGCAGATGGGTCCGGCGGTCGATGTCCTTCTGCTGGTACCGGCCGGGAGATGAGCGCCTCGCGGCGCTCATCTCCCGGCTGCATCGCCGCTGAGCTCCGTCCCGCAGATGAGCCGCTAACGGCCGCCATCTTTTTTCAGAAATCCCGCGGCGCTGATTGGCCGCTGCCGGACCAATGAGCAACGCGGGATTTCCAGGACAGACGGACAAACAGACAGACAGACAGACGGGATAAGACAATTATACAGTAGATTTTTTTATTTTTAACCAGTCTTTGGGGTCACACTATATAAATCCATGCCGTTTTCATGGATTTCTATAGTGTGACCAAATTGACAAGCACTTTCCAAGTGATGCTAAAATCGCTTGTAAAGCGCTTGTCAACCCGCATGTGGAAATGCATGTGAAGAACGCTTCACTTCTGCATGTCCCTGGCAGGAAAAACGCATGTACAATCCGCATGTACAATCCGCATGTACAATCCGCATATACAATCCGCATGTACAATCCGCATATACAATCCGCATGTACAATCCGCATGTACAATCCGCATATACAATCCGCATGTATAATCCGCATATACAATCCGCATATACAATCCGCATATACAATCCGCATGTACAATCCGCATATACAATCCGCATATACAATCCGCATGTACAATCCGCATATACAATCCGCATGTACAATCCGTGTGTACAATCCGCATATACAATCCGCATATACAATCCGCATGTACAATCCGCATATACAATCCACATGTACAATCCGCATGTACAATCCGCATGTACAATCCGCATGCGTTTTTTCTGCCAGGGAGATGCAGAAACGCTCAGGAAAAATCCGGAGCTTTTGTGCATCGTGGGCACATAGCCTAAGTCTCTGCATTTGTCTGCTTACACATCTGTACATTTCTGAACACATTCAGCAAAAATTGCAGTACATTTGTTAAAATTGGGCATATAGCATACTATAGGTGCTTCTCACAAAATTAGAATATCATCAAAAAGTTAATTTATTTCAGTTCTTCAATACAAAAAGTAAAACTCATATTATATAGAGTCATTACAGACAGAGTGATCTATTTTAAGTGTTTATTTCTGTTAATGCTATTATCTCAGTAAATTAGAATACTTTATAACACCAGCTTGAAAAATGTTTTTAAAATCTGAAATGTTATCCTACTGAAATGTATGTTCAGTAAATGCACTCAATACTTGGCCAGGCTCCTTTTGCATCAATTACTGCATCAATGCGGCAATGTGGCATGGAGGGATCAGCCTGTGGCACTGCTGAGGGGTTATGGAAGCCCAGGTGGCTTTGATAGAAGCCTTCAGCTCGTCTGCATTGTTGGGTCTGGTGTCTCTCATCTTTCTCTTGACAATACCCCATAGATTCTCTATAATAGATTCTCTATGGGGTTAAGGTCAGGTGAGTTTGCTGCCAATCAAGCACAGTGATACTGTTGTGTAAACCAGGTATTGGTACTTTTGGCCGTGTGGACAGGGGCCAAGTCCTGCTGGAAAATGACATTTCCATCTCCATAAAGCTTGTCGGCAGAGGGAAGCATGAAGTGCTCTACAATGTCCTGGTAGACGGCTGCGCTGACTTTGGTCTTGATAAAACACAGTGGACCTACACCAGCAGATGACATGGCTCCCCAAACCATCACCGATTGTGGAAACTTCACACGAGACCTCAAGCAGCTTGGATTGTGGCCTCTCCACTCTTCCTCCAGACTCTGGGACCTTGATTTCCAAATTAAATGCAAAATTTACTTTCATCGGAAAACAACACCTTGGACCACTGAGCAACAGTCCAGGTGTTTTTCTCCTTGGCCCAGGTAAGATGCTTCTGGCGTTGTCTATTGGTCATGAGTGGCTCGACACAAGGAATGTGACACTTGTAGCCCATGTCCTGGATACGTCTGTGTGTGG
Source organism: Phyllobates terribilis (assembly GCF_046119375.1). Classification (NCBI taxonomy): domain Eukaryota; kingdom Metazoa; phylum Chordata; class Amphibia; order Anura; family Dendrobatidae; genus Phyllobates; species Phyllobates terribilis. The sequence goes on along the minus strand of NW_027362961.1, from coordinate 3,405,086 downwards.
TGGCTCTTGAAGCAATGACTCCAGCAGCAGTCCACTCCTTGTGAATCTTCCCCAAATGTTTGAATGGCCTTTCCTTAACAATCTTTTCAAGGCTGCGGTTATCCCGGTTGCTTGTGCACCTCTTCCTACCACACTTTTTCTTTCCACTCAACTTTCCATAAATATGCTTGGATACAGCACTCTGTTAACAGCCAGCTTTTTTAGCAATGACCTTTTGTGGTTTACACTCCTTGTGGAGTGTGTCAATGACTGCCTTCTGGACATCTGTCAAGTCAGCAGTCTTCCCCATGATTGTGGAGCCTACTGAAACAGACAAAGGGACCTTTTTAAATGCGTAAGAAGCCTTTGCAGGTGATTTTTGTTAATTATTCTAATTTACTGAGATAATGACTTTGTGTTTTCATTGGCTGTAAGCCATCATTATCAACATTAACAGAAATAAACACTTGAAATAGATCACTCTGTAATGACTCTGTATAATATATGAGTTTTACTTTTTGGATTGAAGAACTGAAATAAATTAACTTTTTGATGATATTCTAATTTTGTGAGAAGCACCTGTATGTTTGATGCATCTCATTAGCTAAGCTCAACCTCTTCCTTGCTTCACCTCAATTTGAGCCATAAATTGTGATATTTCATTTTGGTGCATTTTATGACTCCTTTTTGTCTCACTTTTCTCATAACTATTTTTTTTATAACTGAGGGAAAATAACAAAATCTTATTTGTTGTACTCAAGTTTTCACAGAAACATCTGATAAAGTGTTGACTTAATTTTCTGAGTTAAACTCTTCCTTTTGGCCCTCTATATATTTGAGTTTGACAGCCCTGATGTAGATGGATGATGATGTGGCAAGAAGGGGCAGAGGGGCAGAGCCTCCTGGCTCTCAGCTTCGCTCTCCACTGCTCACAGGAGACAGCAGTTACTTCACAAATGTAACTGATAGAAAAGATGTCACGTAAGAGGGGATCAGGGGAGCGATGTGCTGCAGGAAGAGGAGGATTAGGCAGGGAGCGCTGTGCTGCAGGAAGAGGAGGATTAGGCAGGGGAGTGATGTAAGGCAGGAGGGGGAGGCTTAGGCAGGGAAGCGATGTGCTGCAGGAAGAGGAGGATTAGGCAGGGAGCGCTGTGCTGCAGGAAGAGGAGGATTAGGCAGGGGAGTGATGTAATGCAGGAGGGGGAGGCTTAGGCAGGGAAGCGATGTGCTGCAGGAAGAGGTGGCTTATGCAGGGGAGTGATGTAATGCAATAGGAGAGGATTAGGCAGGGAGCGATATGCTGCAGGAAGTGCAGGATTTGGCAGTGGGCGATGTGGTGCAAGAGGGGATTTGGCAGTGGGTGATGTGGTGCAGGAAGGGGGAGATTTAGAAAGGGCACAATGTGCTGCAAGGAGGGGAGGATTAGACGGGAGCAATGTGCCGCAAGAGGGGGAGGTTTAGACAGGGGAGTGATGTGCTGCAGGAGTGGGAGAATTAAGCGGTGAGAAACATGCTGCAGGACGGGGAGGGTTAGGCAGGGGAGCAATGTGCTGCAGGTGGAAGGAGAATCTGTGACTACAGCCCAGTGTTTAAGGTTTATTGGAGCCTGTCTTTTATATATTTTATTGTTTTTTTTTCTGACAAAACTGCATAACATCTGACATGAAGTCCGCTTAGCAGTCACTGTCCCTGTAGATTGTTACTGTCCAGGTTCACCGCTGTCTCTTTTTGTTTTTAGTGCCAATCTGACAGCAGTGAAGGTTCCGCTGATAATGGCGGTCGGGTTCCGAATAGAATGTTCATGTCTGTTCTCATTGTAGTAACATCACGGAATATGCTAATTTCTTCTGACCACACCCGATGACTGAATAAAGGCGCCTCACCCACTTGTCTATGTCATCACTTTGTGGTGTCACAATGATCTAAGGGGATAAAAAAACGCTCCTGGCAGCTTTACAGTCATTCGTCCCTTCGTGTTAAAGGAGCAGGATGATAGAGCCGCACCATGCCAGCCAGAAGAAAAGAAAGTGGAGCCCTTCAAGATGATGAAGCAAGAAAGCAGACTGTGGAAGGCCATCCAGGACCAAGAGCATCATGAGGGCCTGGTAACGTATACTACACAACTGTTCTGTATATGCTCATGCCATGTACACCTATGGTGGCCGATTCATCAAGGCTGGTGGATTTCTATACCAGCATTCATGAAGCGCCTATTGGAGGAACGTGCACCAAATTCATTAAAAAGACTAAACCTCTTAATGAACTTGACTCATCCTTAAAGGGGTTGTTCCCTTTCAATAAATGAATGTCCCTAGCTGCAGGTCATTTAATTAAAAAAAAGAGGTTCCACCATCTCAGAGCTGCAGCAGCTCAGTGCGCTCAGCTGGGCAGTCCGTCTGATTACATTTGTTGGCTGCGGCAGTATTGAGGTGATGTCAGTGCCATACACAATCCCAGGAATGGGTCAGGACAGCACAGTTTGATTCTTTATACCTGCAGCCAGGGTCATTCATTTATTGAAATATCCCCTTAAAGCTGACGTACTACACCTCAAGAAATGTACTCCAGTCAAAAGATGGAGTCAATTTCAGTCCTAATTTACACCACTTTTCCAGCCTAATTTGTAATAAGTTTTCAGGTAAAGCTAAGCCACAAGCGGTCCAGATAAGCTCTGTTCACTATTTAAGAAGTTAAAAGAGTGGGTGTAAAAAGGTCAGAGTATTTAAATGTAAGTTGCGCAGGAATTTACTGCGATTCAAACAGTTGTGCAACACATTTCCGGTGAAAACTGCTTGATGAAAAATGTTCCTTGAATAATATAACATTTCAGGTTAGTGGTAATAGATTTTATTATGGGACGTTGATCCAGGGAACTAGTCTGATTGCCATATGTGGAGTCGGGAAGGAATTTTTCCCCTAAAATGGGGCAATTAGCATCTGCCTCATGGGGTTTTTGCCTTCCTCTGGATCAACACATTAGCTTTTAGGTTGAACTTGATGGACTTGTGTCTTTCAACCTTAAAACTATGAAACTGTCCCTGTATTGAGGTTCAAGGGTGAAGCCCAGGGTTCATTTGGTACCATCAGAAATGGTGTGTTTTGCGCCCAGTCTGTCCAAGGAAGCCTGTTTGAGCCAACGGCCTCAGAAATATCCTAATATTTCAGAAAGTAGCAATAGTTAAGGTGGCTGAACCATTCTAGCCTTAAGTTTGCCCCTCCAGTCAGCATCTACTATGTAGATGCAATCAAGGCCATGTAATAAGTCTTTATCGCTGTACAGGGCTGTAAGAGTGAAGGCCAGAGTTCCTTTGGAACCTGTAGGATAGACTGGCTTTTGCCAAGTCTTTCCAAAGAAGCTTTTTTGAGCCATAGGCCTCAGACAGGTCCTAACAAGAAAGTGGCATTAGATAGCTTTTTCTTTAGTTAGGATTGATTCAACTACTCAAGCCTCAAGCGCACTCCTCCGGCCAGCAGCTACTCTGTAGATGCAACCCTGGGCCTATGGTAAGTATCTATCCCTGTACAGGGGTGTAATGGTAAAAACCTGGGTTCCCTTGGGATCTGCAGAATGGAGTAGCTTGCGCCAAGTCTGTCCGAGGAAGTCTGTTTGAGCCAACAGCCTTAAACAGATCCCAGTATTTAGGAAAAAAAAAAGCTTCAGTTAGAGTTGAATCAACCACTATAGCCTCAAGCTCGCTCCTCCGGCCAGCAGCTACTCTGTAGATGCAGCCCTGGGCCTATGGTAAGTATCTATCCATGTACAGGCGTGTAATGGTAAAGGCCAGGGTTCCCTTGGGATCTGCAGAATGGAGTAGCTTGCGCCAAGTCTGTCCGAGAAAGCCTTTTTGAGCTGATGGATTTAAACAAATTTCAACATTTAGGAAAAAAGCATTAATCTATTTCAGTTAGAGTTAATTCAATTACTCTAGCATAAAGATCCTAATTCACTTTGTCTAAAGGAAGTTAGTTGTCAAATTTTTATTGTGTGAGCAATGAGGTTATGGAACTCTCTACCACATGAACTTGAAATACTTAATTTTCTAAAAAAAATTCAAGGAGGGCATATGTGTGCCTTTCTTGAATAATATAAAATTGCAGGTTATCCGTACTAGATTTTGTTATGGGACGTTGATCCAGGGAACTAGTCTGATTGCCATATGTGGAGTCGGGAAGGAATTTTTCCTCTAATATGGGGCAATTAGCATCTGCCTCATGGGGTTTTTGCCTTCCTCTGGATCAACACATTAGCTTTTAGGTTGAACTTGATGGACTTGTGTCTTTCAACCTTAAAACTATGAAACTGTCCATGTATTGAGGTTCAAGGGTGAAGCCCAGGGTTCATTTGGAACCATCAGAAATGGTGTGTTTTGCACCCAGTCTGTCCAAGGAAGCCTGTTTGAGCCAACGGCCTCAGAAATATCCTAACATTTAAGAAAGTAGCAATAGTTAGGGTTGGCTGAACCATTCTAGCCTTAAGTTTGCCCCTCCAGTCAGTATCTACTATGTAGATGCAATCAAGGCCCTGCAATAAGTCTTTATCGCTGTACAGAGCTGAAAGAGTGAAGGCCAGAGTTCCTTTGGAACCTGTAGGATAGACTGGCTTTTGCCAAGTCTTTCCAAAGAAGCTTTTTTGAGCCATAGGCCTCAGACAGGTCCTAACAAGAAAGTGGCATTAGATAGGTTTTTCTTTAGTTAGGATTGATTCAACTACTCAAGCTTCAAGCGCACTCCTCCGGCCAGCAGCTACTCTGTAGATGCAACCCTGGGCCTATGGTAAGTATCTATCCCTGTACAGGGGTGTAATGGTAAAAACCAGGGTTCCCTTGGGATCTGCAGAATGGAGTAGCTTGCGCCAAGTTTGTCCGAGGAAGTCTGTTTGAGCCAACAGCCTTAAACAGATCCCAGTATTTAGGAAAAAAAAGCTTTAGTTAGAGTTGAATCAACCACTATAGCCTCAAGCTCGCTCCTCCGGCCAGCAGCTACTCTGTAGATGCAGCCCTGGGCCTATGGTAAGTATCTATCCTTGTACAGTGGTGTAATGGTAAAGGCCAGGGTTCCCTTGGGATCTGCAGAATGGAGTAGCTTGCGCCAAGTCTGTCCGAGAAAGCCTTTTTGAGCTGATGGATTTAAACAAATTTCAACATTTAGGAAAAAAGCATTAATCTATTTCAGTTAGAGTTAATTCAATTACTCTAGCATAAAGATCCTAATTCACTTTGTCTAAAGGAAGTTAGTTGGCAAATTTTTATTGTGTGAGCAATGAGGTTATGAAACTCTCTACCACATGAAATTGAAATACTTAATTTTCTAAAAAAAATTCAAGGAGGGCATGTGTGTGCCTTTCTTGAATAATATAAAATTGCAGGTTATCCGTACTAGATTTTGTTATGGGACGTTGATCCAGGGAACTAGTCTGATTGCCATATGTGGAGTCGGGAAGGAATTTTTCCCCTAATATGGGGCAATTAGCATCTGCCTCATGGGGTTTTTGCCTTCCTCTGGATCAACACATTAGCTTTTAGGTTGAACTTGATGGACTTGTGTCTTTCAACCTTAAAACTATGAAACGGTCCCTGTATAGAGGTTCAAGGGTGAAGCCCAGGGTTCATTTGGAAACATCAGAAATGGTGTGTTTTGCGCCCAGTCTGTCCAAGGAAGCCTGTTTGAGCCAACGGCCTCAGAAATATCTTAACATTTAAGAAAGTAGCAATAGTTAGGGTTGGCTGAACCATTCTAGCCTTAAGTTTGCCCCTCCAGTCAGCATCTACTATGTAGATGCAATCAAGGCCCTGTAATAAGTCTTTATCGCTGTACAGGGCTGTAAGAGTGAAGGCCAGAGTTCCTTTGGAACCTGTAGGATAGACTGGCTTTTGCCAAGTCTTTCCAAAGAAGCTTTTTTGAGCCATAGGCCTCAGACAGGTCCTAACAAGAAAGTGGCATTAGATAGGTTTTTCTTTAGTTAGGATTGGTTCAACTACTCATGCCTCAAGCGCACTCCTCCGGCCAGCAGCTACTCTGTAGATGCAACCCTGGGCCTATGGTAAGTATCTATCCCTGTACAGGGGTGTAATGGTAAAAACCAGGGTTCCCTTGGGATCTGCAGAATGGAGTAGCTTGCGCCAAGTCTGTCCGAGGAAGTCTGTTTGAGCCAACAGCCTTAAACAGATCCCAGTATTTAGGAAAAAAAAGCTTTAGTTAGAGTTGAATCAACCACTATAGCCTCAAGCTCGCTCCTCCGGCCAGCAGCTACTCTGTAGATGCAGCCCTGGGCCTATGGTAAGTATCTATCCCTGTACAGGGGTGTAATGGTAAAGGCCAGGGTTCCCTTGGGATCTGCAGAATGGAGTAGCTTGCGCCAAGTCTGTCCGAGAAAGCCATTTTGAGCTGATGGATTTAAACAAATTTCAACATTTAGGAAAAAAGCATTAATCTATTTCAGTTAGAGTTAATTCAATTACTCTAGCATAAAGATCCTAATTCACTTTGTCTAAAGGAAGTTATTTGGCAAATTTTTATTGTGTGAGCAATGAGGTTATGAAACTCTCTACCACATGAAATTGAAATACTTAATTTTCTAAAAAAAATTCAAGGAGGGCATGTGTGTGCCTTTCTTAAATAATATAAAATTGCAGGTTATCCGTATTAGATTTTGTTATGGGACGTTGATCCAGGGAACTAGTCTGATTGCCATATGTGGAGTCGGGAAGGAATTTTTCCCCTAATATGGGGCAATTAGCATCTGCCTCATGTGGTTTTTGCCTTCCTCTGGATCAACACATTAGCTTTTAGGTTGAACTTGACAGACTTGTGTCTTTCAACCTTAAAACTATGAAACAGTCCCTGTATAGAGGTTCAAGGGTGAAGCCCAGGGTTCATTTGGAAACATCAGAAATGGTGTGTTTTGCGCCAAGTCTGTCCAAGGAAGCCTGTTTGAGCCAATGGCCTCAGAAATATCCTAACATTTAAGAAAGTAGCAATAGTTAGGGTTGGCTGAACCATTCTAGCCTTAAGTTTGCCCCTCCAGTCAGCATCTACTATGTAGATGCAATCAAGGCCCTGTAATAAGTCTTTATCACTGTACAGGGCTGTAAGAGTGAAGGCCAGAGTTCCTTTGGAACCTGTAGGATAGACTGGCTTTTGCCAAGTCTTTCCAAAGAAGCTTTTTTGAGCCATAGGCCTCAGACAGGTCCTAACAAGAAAGTGGCATTAGATAGGTTTTTCTTTAGTTAGGATTGATTCAACTACTCAAGCCTCAAGCGCACTCCTCCGGCCAGCAGCTACTCTGTAGATGCAACCCTGGGCCTATGGTAAGTATCTATCCCTGTACAGGTGTGTAATGGTAAAAACCAGGGTTCCCTTGGGATCTGCAGAATGGAGTAGCTTGCGCCAAGTCTGTCCGAGGAAGTCTGTTTGAGCCAACAGCCTTAAACAGATCCCAGTATTTAGGAAAAAAAAGCTTTAGTTAGAGTTGAATCAACCACTATAGCCTCAAGCTCGCTCCTCCGGCCAGCAGCTACTCTGTAGATGCAGCCCTGGGCCTATGGTAAGTATCTATCCCTGTACAGGGGTGTAATGGTAAAGGCCAGGGTTCCCTTGGGATCTGCAGAATGGAGTAGCTTGCGCCAAGTCTGTCCGAGAAAGCCTTTTTGAGCTGATGGATTTAAACAAATTTCAACATTTAGGAAAAAAGCATTAATCTATTTCAGTTAGAGTTAATTCAATTACTCTAGCATAAAGATCCTAATTCACTTTGTCTAAAGGAAGTTAGTTGGCAAATTTTTATTGTGTGAGCAATGAGGTTATGAAACTCTCTACCACATGAAATTGAAATACTTAATTTTCTAAAAAAAATTCAAGGAGGGCATGTGTGTGCCTTTCTTGAATAATATAAAATTGCAGGTTATCCGTACTAGATTTTGTTATGGGACGTTGATCCAGAGAACTAGTCTGATTGCCATATGTGGAGTCGGGAAGGAATTTTTCCCCTAATATGGGGCAATTAGCATCTGCCTCATGCGGTTTTTGCCTTCCTCTGGATCAACACATTAGCTTTTAGGTTGAACTTGATGGACTTGTGTCTTTCAACCTTAAAACTATGAAACGGTCCCTGTATAGAGGTTCAAGGGTGAAGCCCAGGGTTCATTTGGAAACATCAGAAATGGTGTGTTTTGCGCCAAGTCTGTCCAAGGAAGCCTGTTTGAGCCAACGGCCTCAGAAATATCCTAACATTTAAGAAAGTAGCAATAGTTAGGGTTGGCTGAACCATTCTAACCTTAAGTTTGCCCCTCCAGTCAGCATCTACTATGTAGATGCAATCAAGGCCCTGTAATAAGTCTTTATCACTGTACAGGGCTGTAAGAGTGAAGGTCAGAGTTCCTTTGGAACCTGTAGGATAGACTGGCTTTTGCCAAGTTTTTCCAAAGAAGCTTTTTTGAGCCATAGGCCTCAGACAGGTCCTAACAAGAAAGTGTCATTAGATAGGTTTTTCTTTAGTTAGGATTGACTCAACTACTCAAGCCTCAAGCGCACTCCTTCGGCCAGCAGCTACTCTGTAGATGCAACCCTGGGCCTATGGTAAGTATCTATCCCTGTACAGGGGTGTAATGGTAAAAACCAGGGTTCCCTTGGGATCTGCAGAATGGAGTAGCTTGCGCCAAGTCTGTCCGAGGAAGTCTGTTTGAGCCAACAGCCTTAAACAGATCCCAGTATTTAGGAAAAAAAAGCTTTAGTTAGAGTTGAATCAACCACTATAGCCTCAAGCTCGCTCCTCCGGCCAGCAGCTACTCTGTAGATGCAACTCTGGGCCTATGGTAAGTATCTATCCCTGTACAGGGGTGTAATGGTAAAGGCCAGGGTTCCCTTGGGATCTGCAGAATGGAGTAGCTTGCGCCAAGTCTGTCCGAGGAAGCCTTTTTGAGCCAATGGCCTTAGACAGAACCCATCATTTAGTAATAAAAAAACTTTAGTTAGAGTTATAGCCTCAAGCTCGCTCCTCTGGCCAGCAGCTACTCTGTAGATGCAACCCTGAGCATGTGGTAAGTCTCCATTCCTGTAAAGGGGTGTAATGGTAAAGATCAGGGTTCCTTTTGACCTGCTTATGCCAAGTCTGTCAAAGGAAGCCTTTTTGAGCTGATGGCTCTACACAGATCCTAATGTTTAGGAAAAAAGCTTATGTGTATTTCAGTTAGATTAAAAGTAAAGCCAACAAAAGAGAATTTAACTTTCCTCAAAAAATCAATTATTAATATAGCATTTACCTGCCCAGATCTCAGAACTAATGCACTATTAGGATGTAGCAATCCCATATAATTTTGTGTGCAGTTTTAATACTATGTAATCACCCCCCTCCATTAATTGGTAATATGTGAGTGGTTGTCACATCAGTATTTTGCACCTGTGTTGCTGTCATCGTTATTATATGGTATGATTAGTACTGAGACCTAGGCAGGTAAACACTGTTGCCCTTTTTTCCTGTGTTAATTCTTGAATTTTGGTGGGAATTTAAATTTGTCTTTGCTTTTAATGTTAGTGTAGGGACTCGCAAGTATGAGGACCCTTGACGCGGGTTGCGAGCTTGTGTATTTTGGCCAAAATATTTACTAATACCTCATATATATCATATATATCATATATATTTTTTGCACGTTATTTTTATTCAGGGTGCAGCCAGACCCATCAATGTTGGCCTTGTAAACTAGGGTGTCTGTCTTCATGGGGTGTACTTAAAAAGTGCTGGGCAGCCCGCCTAATAGTTTGGGCTTCACTAATAGGCTGTAAGCCAGACATTGTGCACTACCTGTGTGTGACCAGTGCCCTATACAAGGCTTATTTGTGTGCAGTTTTAATACTAAGCAATCACCCCCTCCATGAATTGGTAGGTTGTGAGTGGTTGTCTCATCAATATTTTGCACCTGTGTTGCTGACTTCTTCATTATATGGGTTTGCTGCATCCTTGTAATTATTGTTGCTGTATTTGCTGTGTTAATTCTTGAATTTTGGTGGGAACTTTAATTCCTTGTTTTGTGACTTTGCTTTTAATGTTAGTGTAGGGACTCGCAAGTATGAGGACCCTTGAGCAGGTTGCGAGCTTGTATATTTTGGCCAAAATATCGACCAATACCTCATATATATCATATATATTTTTTACATGCTATTTTTATTCAGGGTGCAGCCAAGCCCATCTACAGGTGCATCTCACAAAATTAGAATATCACCAGAAAAGTTAATTTATTTCAGTTCTTCAATACAAAACGTGAAACTCATATATTATATAGAGCCATTACACACAGAGTGATCTATTTCACGTGTTTATTTCTGTTAATGTTGATGATTATGGCTTACAGCCAATGAAAACTCAAAAGTCATTATTTCAATTAATTAGAATACCTTATAACAACAGCTTGAAAAATGTTTTCAAAATCCAAAATGTTATCCTACTGAAATGTATGTTCAATAAATGCCCTCAATACTTGGTCGGGGATCCTTTTACATCAATTACTGCATCAATGCGGCAATGTGGCATGGAGGGATCAGCCTGTGGCACTGCTGAGGGGTTATGGAAGCCCAGGTGGCTTTGATAGAAGCCTTCAGCTCGTCTGCATTGTTGGGTCTGGTGTCTCTCATTTTCCTCTTGACAATACCCCATAGATTCTCTATAATAGATTCTTTATGGGGTTAAGGTCAGGTGAGTTTGCTGCCAATCAAGCACAGTGATACTGTTGTGTGTAAACCAGGTATTAGTACTTTTGTCAGTGTGGACAGGGGCCAAGTCTTGCTGGAGAATGAAATTTCCATCTCCAAAAAGCTTGGCGTAGCTAAGGTTTTGGTTCAGGGGGCCGAAACTTCTGAGTGGGCCTCTAACCAGGTAACCCTGATTCCAACTATAGCGGCGCACCCAGATAGTTGATGTAGGAAAACCTCAGCAGATGACCGCGCTGTTACTAAAAATAATCTCTATACAAAGACCAGCACTGATATTACCGCCATATGGTGACATATATTGATAGATGCCAGTCCTGCAGAACATATAAGAGATCACAGCTCAGTTATATATAGTACCTTACAGCTGACGTTCTTTCTGATTAAATTGTTCACTTTTCCCGTCTTTTCCATCTGGCCCAGACCGACACGACAACTTCTCCAGCCAGGGCTCAGAGTCTCAGGTCTGCAGAGATCACAACAAAGACACATTTGACTCCTTACATTTCAGGCACTGACCAGATCTATCCCCAACCTGCACAAACTTCTCATCCTGCTGATACCCCAATACTGAGCCTCTGCTGCAAAATGTGTCCCTATTACTGCACCTACTGTGTGCCCTCTAGATGGTAAAACAAACCTCTAAAATAAAGTAATGCCGTGTGCAAGTGTCCTAGAAAACAGTGCCCACATTGTGCCCCCTAGAAAGTAATAATGCCCCTTCGACAGTCACGATAACCTGAGTTCCCCTATAACAATAAGTGCCCACCTAAGATTTAATAATGTCCTGAGTCTCCCCCCATGTAGAGCTCCGCTCTAACCAGTATGATGTTCTCCTATTCACGATATAATTCCCCCTCACTGTATAGTACCCCCACAAAGTATACTGACCCCTTAGTAGCCCCCAAGCTGATGGCTCCAACACTGTATGATGGCCTCCACACTATACAAAGACCCCACATTATCTCCCACACTGTATGATGGCCCCCACGCTGTTCAAAGAACCCACATTATCTCCCACACTGTATAAATAGCCTACATATAGTATAATGCACCAGATAGTCCTCAATATAGTATAATGCACTCCCCATAGTCCTTCGTATAGTATAATGCGCCCCTATAGGCAGAGTCTGTAGTAAAATGCTCCCCCCATTGACAGAGTCTGTAGTATAAAGCTCCCCCCCATAGGCAGAGTCTGTAGTATAATGCTCCCCCCCTCCTCATAGGCAGAGTCTGTGGTATAATGCCCCCCCATAGGCAGAGTCTGCAGTATAATGCCCCCCCCATAGGCAGAGTCTGTAGTATAATGCTCCCCCCTCCTCATAGGCAGAGTCTGTGGTATAATGCCCCCCCATAGGCAGAGTCTGTAGTATAATGCTCCCCCCTCCTCATAGGCAGAGTCTGTAGTATAATGCCCCCCCCTCCTCATAGGCAGAATCTGTAGTATAATGCCCCCCCCCCATCTCATAGGCAGAGTCTGTAGTGTAATGTGCCCCCCCTCCTCATAGGCAGAGTCTGTGGTATAATGCCCCCCCCATCTCATAGGCAGCGTCTGTAGTATAATGCCCCACCTATAGGCAGAGTCTGTAGTAAAATGCACCCCCCATAGGCAGAGTCTGTAGTATAATGCTCCCCCTCTTATAGGCAGAGTCTGTAGTACAATGTCCCCCCCATAGGCAGAGTCTGTAGTATAATGCTCCCCCCCTCCTCATAGGCAGAGTCTGTAGTATAATGCCCCCCCATAGGCAGAGTCTGCAGTATAATGCCCCCCCATAGGCAAAGTCTGTAGTATAATGCTCCCCCCTCCTCATAGTCAGAGTCTGTAGTATAATCCCCCCCCTCCTCATAGTCAGAATCTGTAGTATATTGCCCCCCCATCTCATAGGCAGAGTCTGTAGTGTAATGTGCCCCCCCTCCTCATAGGCAGAGTCTGTGATATAATACCCCCCCATCTCATAGGCAGCGTCTGTAGTATAATGCCCCACCTATAGGCAGAGTCTGTAGTAAAATGCACCCCCCATAGGCAGAGTCTGTAGTATAATGCTCCCCCTCTTATAGGCAGAGTCTGTAGTACAATGTCCCCCCATAGGCAGAGTCTGTAGTCTACTGCTCTCCCCTGCTCATAAACAGAGTCTGTAGTATAATGCCCCCCCATAGGCAGAGTCTGTAGTAGAATGCCCCCCATAGACAGAGGCTTTAGTATAATGCTCCCCCCCTCCCCATAGACAGTCTGTAGTATAATGCCCCCCCTCCCCATAGGCAGAGTCTTTAGTATAATGCCCCCCCTCTCTGTGGGCAGAGTCTTTAGGATAATGCTCCCCCATAGGCAGAGTCTGTAGTATAATGCACCTCCCCCTTCCCATAGGCAGAGTCTGTAATATAATGCCGCCCCCCACCCGGCAAAAAATAAATAAACAGTACTCATCTCTCCTCCTGGTTCCCTCGCTGCTCAGAGCACCCAGCACGCACACATCTTCAGCACAGCGGGCTGGGCGCCAAGTGATGATGTCAGAGACGTCAGTCACAGAAGGGACTAATGGGAGAGAGATCCGCGCTCCCTCTCTCATCAGTAAACTTGTGGCGGTGGCGGGCAGTGGGGCCCGATGCTGGCACCAGGGGCATGCTAGATACAGTTACACTGGCGTAGCCCTGGATGGGCCCCCTAAGAGCGAGGGGCCCGGGGCCACCGCCCCCTTTGCCCCCCTGGTAGCTTGATACTGTGGCAGAGGGAAGCATGAAGTGCTCTAAAATTTCCTGGTAGACGGCTGCGCTGACTTTGGTGTTGAAAAAACACAGTGGACCTACACCAGCAGATGACACGGCTCCCCAAACCATCACTGATTGTGGAAACTTCACACTAGACCTCAAGCAGCTTGGATTGTGGCCTCTCCACTCTTCTTCCAGACTCTGGGACCTTGATTTCAAATGAAAATTGGAACTCTGGACATCTGTCAAGTCAGCAGTCTTCACCATGATTGTCATGATTGTGGAGCCTACTAAAACAGACTAAGGGACCTTTTTAAATGCTTAGGAAGTCTTTGCAGGTGTTTTTTGTTAATTATTTTAATTTACTGAGTTAATGACTTTTGTGTTTTCATTGGCTATAAGCCATAATCATCAACATTAACAGAAATAAACACTTGAAATAGATCACTGTGTTTGTAATGACTCTATATAATATATGAGGTTCACTTTTTGCATTGAAGAACTGAAATAAATTAACTTTTTGATGATATTCTAATTTTGTGAGATGCACCTATATGTTATGGCCTTGTAAATTAGAGTGTCTATCTTCATGGGGTGCACTTAAATAGTGCTGGGCAGCCCGTGTTCTGGCCTCAGCAGCGAATTTAGCTATCCAGGGAATCTAGTCACTTTATGTGTATATCAGTTCTGACATTATGTTGCTTGCATTTGAATCCTGTCTCTTTTTTATTGTTTGATAACGGCACTGTCTGCTAGTGATTTAATGTATTTGCTCTAGTTTCAATTTGCAATGCATTATGGGAAAGTTCCAAGAGCATTGTGAGACAGTTCTTGTTGCATTGTGGTCCTGTTCTTGTCACAGTTTGGGCAGCGACCATTATTTCCTCTTCTCTTCTGATGGAGAAGTTCCCTTATCACTCATCTTGTAAAGTGGCACAGAGCGGTAGTCGTGACTGAACGTCGGTCTGATTTCGCTCTGGCACTTTACAGACAATGGGTGTCCCAGTCCCAGTGTGCTCTAGGGTGTGGGGTGCAGCACATTCTCTTGTAGGCCGCAGGCCTCCACTGCCTTCAGGCTTCTGTCCTCAGAAGCCGCCGCACACAATTTAGGGAACACGAAGTTCTTTGTAACAGTCAAACATATACTTGACAGTTCAAGTTCATCAGGTGGGTACAGATGGGATAAGGCACAGCAATTCACATTATCCTCCTTCTTAGCATAACTCCTCTTCAGCCCTGTTGCTAGCTCATCCTGTATTTCTCGTCCACCTCTGCAGTGCACCCGGGACTGGCCTTCAACTTCCATCTATGCAGGTCCCTGTCCATCTTCCTTTGTACTTCAGAGCACACAAAGTGTCCGGCAGCTCCTATGCCAGACCTTAGGCTCTGGACGTGACTGGAGCGACTGCTCTGGATCCCAGTAATGCCTCCCACTGCCTGGAACATTGAGTACTATATACAGTGGGTACGGAAAGCATTCAGACCCCTTTACATCTTTCACTCTTTGTTTCATTGCAGCCATTTGGTAAATTCTAAAAAGTTCTTTTTTTTTTCTCATTAAAGTACACTGTGCACCCCATCTTGACTGAAAAAAAAACAGAAATGTAGAAATTTTTGCAAATTTATTAAAAAAGGAAAACTGAAATATCACATGGTCATAAGTATTCAGACCCTTTGCTCATATTTAAGTCACATGCTGTCCATTTCTTGTGATCCTCCTTGAGATGGTTCTACTCTTTCATTGGAGTCCAGCTGTGTTTAATTAAACTGATAGGACTTGATTTGGAAAGGCACACACCTGTCTATATAAGACCTCACAGCTCACAGTGCATGTCAGACCAAATGAGAATCATGAGCTCAAAGGAACTGCCTGTTACGATGTTAGTAGATACCCTGAAGTCCAATGGCGTGGGCCAAAAGCAGAGACTGAGACAAGAGTAGTGTGAAAGTCTATTTTAAACTCAAGTGCAAAAGATCACAGCAAACAGTTTATGAAGGTAAGTTCATTCCAAACAATACTTCTTAGAACCTAATCTGTAAGGCACGGCCTTCATTACTATTAGGGTATGTAAACGTTAACGATAGTCCAAGTTTACTTAGGTACAGTAATATGCAAACAGAAATAAGGATAGTAAGCAGACGTAGGTATTCCTCAGTTGATTGTGGACTCACGTAGTGCAGAAGAGAAGACAAACTGGAATATGGATCTGGATATTGAAGAATGCAGGAGGTGCAGCGGAGGAAACAGCGATGTCTTAAGCAGAGCTGGAGCCGGGTATTTAAACACAGAGCAAGATGGTGACTATACCAGAGGTGTAGAGATCCAGGAGAAGTTTTCTTCAGGAAGACAAAAGTTCAGAGATCCCAGCATGAGTGAACAACAGCCAGTGGTTCCTTTCAGCAGAAGTCCCCTTAGCAGAGGATTCAGGCAGCAATCCTTTCAGCGGATGACTAGGAGTAAACACAAGGTCAGCAAGACTCTATTCAGAGGGCTAGCACAGGTGAGTAGAAAGCTAAAAGCACACAATACTCAGGCAAGGCATGATTGCAACACATGCAGTTTAAGTAGGTCCACAGGCAGGAAACACATGACCCCAGTGAGGCAATGGAAGCCATCTTGGCTAAGGGAAAAACTACTGGCAAAGTAAAATTAAACCTGGCATCCTGACACTGCCCAAGGAGCTTAGAGACAGAATTGTGGCAAGGCACAGATCTGGCCAAGTTTACAAAAGAATTTCTGCATTAGTCAAGGGTCCTAAGAACACAGTGGCCTCCATAATCCTTAAGTGGAAGAAGTTTGGGACCACCAGAAGTCTTCCTAGACCTGGTCGTCCAGCTAAACTGAGCAATCGTGGGAGAAGAGCCTTGGTGAGAGAGGTAAAGATGAACCCCAAGATCACTGTGGCTCAGCTCCAAAGATGCAGTAGGGAGATGGGAGAAAGTTGCATAAAGTCAACTATCACTGCAGCCCTCCACAAGTCGAGCCTTTATGGCAGAGTGGCCCAACGGAAGCCTCTCCTCAGTGCAAGACATATGAAAGCCTGCACAGAGTTTGCTTAAAAACACATGAAGGACTCCCAGTCTATGAGAAATAAGATTCTTTGGTCTGATGAGACTAAGATAGAACTTTTTGGTGATAATTCTAAGGGGTATGTGTGGAAAAAACCAGGCACTGCTCATCACCTGCCCAATACAATCCCAACAGTGAAACATGGTGGTGGCAGCATCATGGGGGTGTTTTTCAGCTGCAGGGACAGGACGACTGGTTGGAATTGAAAGAAACATGAATGCGGCCAAGTACACAGATATCCTGGATGAAAACCTCTTCCAGAGTGCTCTGGACCTCAGACTTGGCCGAAGGTTCACCTTCCAACAAGACAATGACCCTAAGCACACAGTTAAACCTCAGACTTGGCCGAAGGTTCACCTTCCAACAAGACAATGACCCTAAGCACACAGTTAAAATAACAAAGGAGTGGCTTCAGAACAACTCTGTGACCATTCTAGACTGGCCCAGCCAGAGCCCTGACCTAAACCCAATTGAACATCTCTGGAGAGACCTGAAAATGGCTGTCCACCAACGTTCACCATCCAACCTGACAGAACTGGAGAGGATCTGCAAGGAAGAATGGCAGAGGAACCCCAAATCCAGGTGTGAAAAACTTGTTGCATCATTCCCAAGAAGACTCATGGATGCACTAGCTCAAAAGGGGGCTTCTACTCAATACTGGTCATTTGGTCTGACATGCACTGTGAGCTGTGAGGTCTTATATAGACAGGTGTGTGCCTTTCCAAATCAAGTCCTATCAGTTTAATTAAACACAGCTGGACTCCAATGAAAGAGTAGAACCATCTCAAGGAGGATCACAAGGAAATGGACAGCATGTTGTAGTGCCGGCGTCCCTGCCCTCTGCTAGGCAGGGACGCTGTTCCCCTCACCGCTCTGCTCCGTGCCCGGCGTCCCTCTCCCGCTCTGCTGGCAGCGCGCGCTCCTTCCCGGCCACTGTGCTTAGGGCGCGCGCGCGCGCCCTCCCTCCCTCTTAAAGGGGCCGCGCGCGCCGTCCTAAGGAGTCCCCGGCCAATGGCCGGAGGACTTTACCATATATAAGGCACCTCCTCCAAAATGGAGGTGCCCGAGCAATGTTGTTGCACCGTTCTACTCTGCTTCAGCCCTCAGGTCCCGTTGCCAGTTACCTGCCAGATTCCTGCCAGCTTGCTGTCCTAATCCTGCCTGATTTCCTGTTACCTGCCTGCCTGCCTGAGGTCCGACGGTCTGCCTTACAACTCCGGTCAGTCTGTCTAAGGACCAACTTGCCCGCTCACCTGGGAGCGCACATCAGCTACCTGCCTGCTTGCCTGAGGTCCGACGGTCTGCCTTACAACTCCGGTCAGTCTGTCTATGGACCAGCTTGCCCGCTCACCTGGGAGCGCTTCTCCGCTACCTGCCTGCTTGCCTGCCCGGAGGCTCCGCTGTCACGTGCTGTGACCACCAGCTATTCCAGACTCTTGCTCGCTCACCTGGGAGCGCTTCTCCGCTACCTGCCTGCTTGCCAGCCCGGAGGCTCCGCTGTCACGTGCTGTGACCACCAGCTATTCCAGACTCTTGCCCGCTCACCTGGGAGCGCTTCTCCGCTACCTGCCTGCTTGCCAGCCCGGAGGCTCCGCTGTCACGTGCTGTGACCACCAGCTATTCCAGAGACTCTTGCCCGCTCACCTGGGAGCGCTTCTCCGCTACCTGCCTGCTTGCCTACCTGGAGGCTCCGCCGTCACGTGCTGTGACCACCTGCTATTCCAGAGACTCTCGCTTGCTCACCTGGGAGCACACATCCTCCATCTGCCTTGCTAGCCTACCTGGAGGTTCAGCCATCACAGGTCGTACCTACCCTTTACTTAGAGACTGCCCCGGTCACTTGCCGTGACCTCCAGCCCGTTCTTCCAGAGACTGCCCGGTCACTTGCCGTGACCTCCAGCCCGTTCTTCCAGAGACTGCCTCGATCACTTGCCGTGACCTCCTGCCCGTACACCCAGAGACTGTCCCGGTCACCTGCTGTGATTGCCTGCCTGGTCGCCACCCGCTCCCTTACAAGGACCACCCCCTTGTATAGTAGCCCAGAGGTTCCGCCTCCCAGACCCGTTACACATGTGACTTAAATATGAGCAAAGGGTCTGAATACTTATGACCATGTGATATTTCAGTTTTCCTTTTTTAATAAATTTGCAAAAATTTCTACATTTCTGTTTTTTTCAGTCAAGATGGGGTGCAGAGTGTACTTTAATGAGAAAAAAATGAACTTTTTAGAATTTACCAAATGGCTGCAATGAAACAAAGAGTGAAAAATTTAAAGGGGTCTGAATGCTTTCCGTACCCACTGTACTTCAATAAAACTCACCCTATAGATACCCTAGCCTGAACCTGCATGTCAACGGAGATGGGCATCCTACATATAGATGACAATGGCACCCTTGCTGAACGGCAGCTGCCCCTAGACCCTAAAAGTCCCTTATTCGTACTTATGACGCGCCCCTGGGCCTGTGTCGCGCAGCGTTGCGCACGCGGGAGCTTACCCGGAGCCGGATCTGGTGAGGGTTGTAGTCTCGTGGCGGTGACCCGGTCCGTGCCCAGGGAGTCAGACTAAGTGGCGCTGTATTAGCGGTAGATGTTGGACGACTACGCCACCCGTTGAGTGCAGCTAAGGAGCTGCTGCTGCAGGGCAGACCGCTGAGGCCGGTGGAAGGATTGTGCAGCGTGATAGTATAACCCCCAACGGGAGGGGTATGGCCTCAGGGCAGCCGACGTGGATGATGGGGGTAGCAGGAACCACTCGGAGACGGTACACTACGGTGTAGTTCAGGGTCTTTACTGGTGACAAAGACAGACCCTCCCGGAGTACTGGCTAGCGATTGGGGCCTGGTCAGTCCTTGAGCAGATGGGATCTCCCCTGGCCAGGCGGAGTTGTAGGCCTCCCAAACTAACGTTACTCTTCTGGCTACCTTGCTAGAGGCGGGTATAAGTAGCCCACGTCCCTGAGTGTACCGTGTGGTGCTCACCCGTATGGCCGGTGACTCGGGGCCTTCTAGTAGCTTCCGCTCCACGACGGCGGTGCTGGTCCCACGCGTGTGACCGTGCCTTCGGGTTTCTGGGCCAGAGGACCTGCAATCCCCTGCCGGTCGGTTTCTGCTGCTGGATAGGAGTTAGTCCCCACAGCCTCGGACTCCGGGTCCGGTGATAGCTTCTCAGTCAGGGCGAGCTCTGCAGCTGCCAGCCCCTGACTCCTTGTAGCACTGCTCCCACAGAGCTCCTGTTGTTTCTTCCCATAGCTGCTTCTCTTCTCTGTCTCTACTTCTGGCATGGCCCAGGAGCTGGGCCCAGCCGGAGCCACAGCTCCCTGTCAGCCCTCCTGGCTGAACTCTCCCTTTGAACTCTCTAACCCTGCCTCAGCCCCAGGTTTATATAGGGGAAGTCCTTCCCCTCCCAGGACTGGGCAGGAGGTGTGGCATGCATAGGATTCCTGACCAAGAGACCTCCCACCTGCTCTCAGACATAACATTGCTGTTACTGTGGAAACCAGACCCCTGGGGTGCCACATTCCCCCCTAGTGAAATTTAGTACTCCGGGACTAAACAATTTTTTTTTTGAAAAACATAATAAGGTATAAACAATAATAATACAACAAGAAAAACACATAAAGATGGTCACGGCGTGTCCGCAACCGGGTGCAGTCTTTGAAGAAAAGCAAGGTGTCCATTTCACCAAAACAGGGAGACGTAACCAGGTAGGGGTCTGTCCTGCCCCGAGTCCTTAACAGTCTTTAGTCCATCCCTAGGTTACGCTCCAACTATGTACACAGGATTCCCGGTAAATCCACCAAAGACTCCTATAAATTACTAGAGACACATAATTATTTACAAGATATGGCCGCTCTCAGTCCTCGGCCAGTGGGGATAAGGATTGGCTGCTCACAGTCCTCAGCCTGGTAAGGGATAGGGGATGGCTGCTCACAGTCCTCAGCCTGGTAAGGGATAGGGACACACGGGGAACAATTCACTAATCCCAACGGGGACCATATTTTAATTAGCATCAGTTCTCATACCCTGACGGGTAACGATATACAGTTCTTTGTTTATGCTACTTCCCTTCAGTAGCGGTGTCCTCTTTGTGCTCCCTCCTGAGGGTAGTCCTCAGACCCGTCCGGGTCCTCTTGGCTTTCCTCGTATTGGTAGCACTGCAGCCCCTCCTTGGTTAGCCGGGCTAGTATCTCTGCGACAGTCCTCCTCCCAGGTGGCCAGGACTTTACCTCCCTTTGGGCTGCCCCGGTTAATTGGGCCACCAGGATGCTCACTTTTTGCTCTTCTGTGAGGGGGTACACCTGGAAGAGGCTATCCCGCTTTTCTCTAAAGTCCTGCAGGGTATGTGACTCCCCTGAGTACTGGGGTAGCCAGGCTGCCCCCGGGATATAGGGCATGGTGAAAGGCATGACCGCAACAGCGGTGGCGCTGGCGGGGGTTGGAGCGGTGAAGCTCTCCTCCGTATCCGACATCCTTCTCCCCCCTAGTGGACCGTGGCCTACCTTGCGATGATCCTCTTCCGTAGGCCGCGGCTCCGCAGTGGATCGTCAGGGTTGAGGACCTTCCGTCGCGCTCCTGTGACGTCGGCGTCTGCTGGGCTCCTTCCAGGACCTTACGCAACGTCCGGACGTGAGGCGGGGCTTCAGTTCTCGCGCGCTTTCGGAGTCCACGCCCCTCTTCTTCCCGCGCGGCGTCCTCAAGATGGCGTCCAATGGCGGGAAACCTCCACGGAGGGCGGGAAGAAGGCCGAAGATGGCGCCGGATGGCGGGAATCTTCACCACTGGTAAGTTTGAACAGTCTTTTTCAGGCACGCAGTACCCGGTGGTTGCGGGCACGAGATCCTGCCGACTACGCCAAAAGTTGACGCGCCCCTGGGCCTGTGTCGCGCAGCGTTGCGCACGCGGGAGCTTACCCGGAGCCGGATCTGGTGAGGGTTGTAGTCTCGTGGCGGTGACCCGGTCCGTGCCCAGGGAGTCAGACTAAGTGGCGCTGTATTAGCGGTAGATGTTGGACGACTACGCCACCCGTTGAGTGCAGCTAAGGAGCTGCTGCTGCAGGGCAGACCGCTGAGGCCGGTGGTAGGATTGTGCAGCGTGATAGTATAACCCCCAACGGGAGGGGTATGGCCTCAGGGCAGCCGACGTGGATGATGGGGGTAGCAGGAACCACTCGGAGACGGTACGGTGTAGTTCAGGGTCTTTACTGGTGACAAAGACAGACCCTCCCGGAGTACTGGCTAGTGATTGGGGCCTGGTCAGTCCTTGAGCAGATGGGATCTCCCCTGGCCAGGCGGAGTTGTAGGCCTCCCAAACTAACGTTACTCTTCTGGCTACCTTGCTAGAGGCGGGTATAAGTAGCCCACGTCCCTGAGTGTACCGTGTGGTGCTCACCCGTATGGCCGGTGACTCGGGGCCTTCTAGTAGCTTCCGCTCCACGACGGCGGTGCTGGTCCCACGCGTGTGACCGTGCCTTCGGGTTTCTGGGCCAGAGGACCTGCAATCCCCTGCCGGTCGGTTTCTGCTGCTGGATAGGAGTTAGTCCCCACAGCCTCGGACTCCGGGTCCGGTGATAGCTTCTCAGTCAGGGTGAGCTCTGCAGCTGCCAGCCCCTGACTCCTTGTAGCACTGCTCCCACAGAGCTCCTGTTGTTTCTTCCCATAGCTGCTTCTCTTCTCTGTCTCTACTTCTGGCATGGCCCAGGAGCTAGGCCCAGCCGGAGCCACAGCTCCCTGTCAGCCCTCCTGGCTGAACTCTCCCTTTGAACTCTCTAACCCTGCCTCAGCCCCAGGTTTATATAGGGGAAGTCCTTCCCCTCCCAGGACTGGGCAGGAGGTGTGGCATGCATAGGATTCCTGACCAAGAGACCTCCCACCTGCTCTCAGACATAACATTGCTGTTACTGTGGAAACCAGACCCCTGGGGTGCCACACTTACATAGACCAAAGATCTAACAGTCTACCAGAAACTGGTACAGATATCACATCAAACAATCAATCCTCAGTGTGTACTAAATGATTAAAGTGACAACAGTGAATAAAGTGACAATGTGCAAATTTATAAAAACACCCAAGAACGTTCCTAATATCTTTGGACCTCCAAGCCAAAGGATACATTCGGGCATCCAAACAAAGGCTACAATCAGCCCTGTTCAACACCCTAGATGCTGATTACCTGCCTTATAGTGGAGGGTGACACCCTAGTTAATGTTGACACTGTGGCGCCCCCGCTCCACGGCGGCTATCCCTGGATAACCCTAGCCAGCCCTGGAATTAATCACCCATAGAGGTATCAATGACATAAATGATCACAAGACTAAACAATAAAAGGAACTTATCTTGATAAAGTGCAATACTGATGCGTATCATCTTTATGCCGCATGTCCCGATTTTAAAGAGATTTAATAAAATTTGTATTTTAGGGTTTATGTTATACTTATG
This sequence comes from Phyllobates terribilis, assembly GCF_046119375.1. Taxonomy (NCBI): domain Eukaryota; kingdom Metazoa; phylum Chordata; class Amphibia; order Anura; family Dendrobatidae; genus Phyllobates; species Phyllobates terribilis. Next base: position 3,382,200 of record NW_027362961.1, on the reverse strand, counting down.
TCTTATGGTATCCTAAGCTTATCTTATGCTATACTCACATTATGCATTAACACTTCACATGCTGTTACATCACCATTATACATTACATAAGACACATATCACTTTTAGATATAAAACCGCAAGACAGTATTCACATGACGCGTTTGTTGTCTTCAGGGGCAGGAACAGGGTAAGACAGTCCACATCCCTACAGTTTTGTATCTTGAGCTCTGTGCACACAGCCTGCTCCAAGCTTAGCCGGTAAGAGCCCTATCTATGTGGTACAATACTGGGGTTCATCGTATGTTTTCCGCATCTACTGTATGGAGGTTTCTCTACTATCAATAAAGAGAAGGTTTTTCGCAGCCTTATTCTTAAGCAGACAGGGGGTTTAGCTCCATGTCACACTACACACCGTGGTAAGGTGTATGAGGGGAGCATAGCCTGCCTAATCTAATAGTATGGGCGTCACTAATAGGCTGTAAACCAGACACTGTGCGTGACCAGCGCCAAAATATCTACCAGTACCTCATATATAGATTTTGCACGTTATTTTTATTCAGGGTTCAGACAAGCCCATCAATGCTGGATTTGTAAACTAGGGGGTCTGTCCTCATGGGGTGCACTTAGATAGTGCTTTGCAGCCTGCCTAATCTAACAGTATGAGGGTCACTAATAGGCTGTAAGCCCTATATTGAGCACTATCTGTGTTAGGCGTCAGGTGTTTTCTGGATCCGAAATGGGTTCAGAATCATCAGTGGATTCTGTGGTCTCCCATTCCGGTCCAGATGCTTCTCAGCATCATCGTCAGTCCCAACGCCTAGCTGGTGCACGAGATGTACAAGTTGTCTCTCGGGTCTTTGTTCCTAGCAACATGAAGGATAGGTTGCGGAGGGAAACAGGGCTGTTACAGCCTAAGTCCAGGATACACTGCACTGAGCATGCCCGTGACATGGCGGACCGTGATTGGTGGTTTGGGAGTCAGCTGATCCGGTGACCTGGCACCGCCTGATTGGTCGCGGGTGACGTCACCAATAATGTGACGATGGGCAGGGCTTAATATTTAAATAGCACGCCCACAAACATGGCGGCGCACTCTGATCATTGAGCTGAGTTGGTGTTATTGTGTGGACGCTTGGTCGTTTCGGCTCCACGTGTGCTTTTGCTGTTATAGCTTCTGACAGGCAGGTTTAGCAGGGGATAGACAGCCTTAGATGGAGGGAGGCAGGTAGCTTCGTCTGACACTCTGGCTCCAACAAGGGGGTCGCTATACACCCCGAGCAGACTGCGGACTCCGTATTCCCGGCACCGCCTGTTAGCCACGTGGAGAGATACTCCTCAGTCCGGTAGCAAGCCGGCTGGGAGCACGTATAAGCCAGCGTGAATCACACACGCATCCGAGCGCCTGCTGCGTAGCCTCTGTGCAGTTAACAGGGCTACGGCTCCATTATTTGTCGCACATCTCTCGTGCAGTTAATGGAGATAGTGCGAATCCCTATTACCGTTCCGGTGTGCAGTAACACGGGGGGGATTGTTATTTCAGTTGGTTGTTTTACCTTCTTACCCGGAAGGTGTTCGTCCACAGTCCTCCAGGCTGCATCACGGACCCCGGGTTCGTTTGCTTTCCATTATTTAATAAAGTTGTTTGCAACCATTCCCCTAACAATCTGTGTGTGACCAGTGACCTATACAAGCCATTTTTTTGTGTGCAGTTTTAATACTAAGCAATGACCCCCTCCAAGAATTGGTAGGTTATGAGTTGGTTGTCTCATCAGTATTTTGCACCTGTGCTGCCCCTGCCTTTATTATATGGTTTGCTTCATCCTGATTAGTGCATTAGTTTTGAGACCTGGGCTGGAGAATAAATACTGTTCCTCTTTTTTGCTGTGTTAATAATTTTTTTCAGTTTTAATTCAACTACTCTAGCATCAAGCTCCTAATTCGCTTTGTCTAAAGGAAGTTAGATGGCAATGTTTTATTGTGTGAGGTATGGAACTCTCTACCACATGACCTTGTAATACTTAATTCTCTAAAAAAAAGTTCAAGGAGGTCCTGTGTGACTTTCTTGAATAACATTACAGGTTATTCATACTAGATTTTATTATGGGACGTTGATCCAAGCAACTAGTCTGATTGCCATATGTGGAGTCGGGAAGGAATTTTTCCCCTAATTTTGGGCAAGCAGCATCTGCCTCATGTTTTTTTTTGACTTCCTCTGGATCAACACATAAGCTTTTCACAGGTCTCTATATATAGTGTGATGGCTCCCACAGCTCTTTATATACAGTACTAGATGGTGGCCCGATTCTAACGCATCGGGTATTCTAGAATCTGTATGCGGCCGACCAGGCGCAATCAACAGAGTGGTGTTTAAATGTGGCGCCAAAATCGCTGATTGGTCGCGGCCGCCGGCCACGACCAATCAGCAGAGCGGTGTTTAAATTTGGCGCCAGTATCGCTGATTGGTCGCGGCGCCAATATCGCTGATTCCGACCAATCAGCGAATCGTATTACTGAGGACCGGGCAGCGACGCTACCTGTGCGGGTACTTCCGCTGCAAGGAACCGGGAGATGGCCGGCTGCTCACAGCCGAAGTATCCCGACTGGCGGCGCCGCTCCCCGGTCCTCGCTTCACACTTGCCGTCGGGAGATCAGCGGCGCCGCCGGTCGCGGTACTTCTGCTGCGAGCAGCCGGGAGATGAGCGGCTAGCGCCGGTCATCTCCCGGCTGCATCGCCGCTGACCTCCGTGCGGCAGATGAGCTGCTAACGGCCGCCATCTTTTTCTGAAATCCCGCGTCGCTGATTGGCCGCGGCTGGACCAATCAGCGACGCAGGATTTCCTGGACAGAAGGACAGACAGACAGACGGATAAGACGATTATATACAGTACAGACCAAAAGTTTGGACACACCTTCTCATTTCAAGATTTTTCTGTATTTTCATGACTATGAAAATTGTACATTCACACTGAAGGCATCAAAACTATGAATTAACACATGTGGAATTATATACTTAACAAAAAAGTGTGAAACAACTGAAAATATGTCTTATATTCTAGGTTCTTCAAAGTAGCCACCTTTTGCTTTGATGACTGCTTTGCACACTCTTGGCATTCTCTTGATGAGCTTCAAGAGGTAGTCAATGGAAATGGTCTTCCAACAATCTTGAAGGAGTTCCCAGAGATGCTTAGCACTTGTTGGCCCTTTTGCCTTCACTCTGCGGTCCAGCTCACCCCAAATCATCTCGATTGGGTTCAGGTCTGGTGACTGTGGAGGCCAGGTCATCTGGCGTAGCACCCCATCATTCTCCTTCTTGGTCAAATAGCCCTTACACAGCCTGGAGGTGTGTTTGGGGTCATTGTCCTGTTGAAAAATAAATGATGGTCCAACTAAACGCAAACCGGATGGAATAGCATGCCGCTGCAAGATGCTGTTGTAGCCATGCTGGTTCAGTATGCCTTCAATTTTGAATAAATCCCCAACAGTGTCACCAGCAAAGCACCCCCACACCATCACACCTCCTCCTCCATGCTTCTCGGTGGGAACCAGACATGTAGAGTCCATCCGTTCACCTTTTCTGCATCGCACAAAGACACGGTGGTTGGAACCAAAGATTTCAAATTTAGACTCATCAGACCAAAGCACAGATTTCCACTGGTCTAATGTCCATTCCTTGTGTTCTTTAGCCCAAATAAGTCTCTTCTGCTTGTTGCCTGTCCTTAGCAGTGGTTTCCTAGCAGCTATTTTACCATGAAGGCCTGCTGCACAAAGTCTCCTCTTAACAGTTGTTGAAGAGATGTGTCTGCTGCTAGAACTCTGTGTGGCATTGACCTGGTCTCTAATCTGAGCTGCTGTTAACCTGCGATTTCTGAGGCTGGTGACTCGGATAAACTTATCCTCAGAAGCAGAGGTGACTCTTGGTCTTCCTTTCCTGGGGCAGTCCTCATGTGAGCCAGTTTCTTGCAGCGCTTGATGGTTTTTGCATCTGCACTTGGGGACACTTTCAAAGTTTTACCAATTTTTTGCATTGACTGACCTTCATTTCTTAAAGTAATGATGGCCACTCATTTTTCTTTACTTAGCTGCTTTTTTCTTGCCATAATACAAATTCTAACAGTCTATTTAGTAGGACTATCAGCTGTGTATCCACCAGACTTCTGCACAACACAGCTGATGATCCGAACCCCATTTATAAGGCAAGAACTCCCACTTATTAAACCTGACAGGGCACACCTGTGAAGTGAAAACCATTTCCGGTGACTACCTCTTGAAGCTCATCAAGAGAATGCCAAGAGTGTGCAAAGCAGTCATCAAAGCAAAAGGTGGCTACTTTGAAGAACCTAGAATATAAGACATATTTTCAGTTGTTTCACACTTTTTTTGTTAAGTATATAATTCCACATGTGGTAATTCATAGTTTTGATGCCTTCAGTGTGAATGTACAATTTTCATAGTCATGAAAATACAGAAAAATCTTTAAATGAGAAGGTGTGTCCAAACTTTTGGTCTGTACTGTATATTAGATGATGACCCCACAGACCCTTTACACAGCATTATGTTTCCACAGCTCCTTGTATACAGTATGATTCCCTCATTGTTCCCTAAATACAGTATGATGTGCTCACAGCTCCATATACACCGTATGATGTCCCCACACATGCAGATACACAATATGATACCTATACACAATATGATGCCCCTACATCTCCCTATACACAATATGATGCCCCTACATCTCCCTCCATCTGAACAAGTCTCTCCAGCTTCAGAAAGATTATGGACGCATCACATTTTTTTTTACGGACAGGGAAAAAAGTGCCCTATTTTTATGGACTGTCCAAGAATTTCTGGACAGTTGGCAACCCTGCTATTAGTTCCACTGGGGTGGCAGCCTAGGTGGATGCTGGAAGCACAACCGTCTCTCCCTAAGATTCGGAGAGGGAAGGCCACCGATTCCTGACCCTTGCTGTGGCCTTTTCGTTGAGAGGGATGGTTTATTGAGGGCCCATATATACACACAGTCATGGCTGGAAGTGTTTAGCAACCTTGAGATTGTTCCAGAAAGTGAAGTATTTCTCCCAGAAAATTATTACAATTACACGTTTTGTTATACATTTGTTATAATATTTATTTCCTTTGTGTGTATTGAAACAGCACAAAAAATGGGAAAAAAAGGCAAATTGGACATAATTTCACATAAAACTCCAAAAATGGGCCGGACAAAATTGTTGGCACTTTTCCAAAATTGTGGAAAAACAACTTTGCTTCAAGCATGTGATGCTCGTTAAAACTCACCTGTGGCAAGTAACAGTCGTGGGTAATATGAAAGTCATACCTGAGACCAGATAAAAAGTGGAGAAGATAGATAGATATGAGATTGATAGATAGATAGATATGAGATAGATAGATGGATATGTGGCACCCCAGGGTCTGGTTACCACTGTAATAGAAATATTATGTCTGAGAGCAAGTGGGAGGTTTCCTGGTTCGGAGCCCTTAAACATGCAACACCTCCTGTCCCAGACCAGATAGGGGAGGAACCTGCCCTATATAAACTGGATCTGGGGCGGGGTTAGTGAAGTCAGAGCCTGGAGTTAGTTCCAGACACAGGGAAAGTAACAGCGAGGAGCTCTGTAGGAGCAGGAGCTGAAGACCAGGGACTTGAGCTAAGCGGAGTTCGTCCTGGCAGAAGACTCTGAGAACCGGACACAGGAGTCCGAGGTTGCGGGGACTTATATATACCCAGCAGCAGAAACCCGCCGGCAGGGGATTTCAAGTCCTCTGGCCATAGAAGCCCGGAGGCTCAGTCACGAGCAAGGGACCAGCACTGCAATCGAGGAGCGGGGGCTATCAGAAGGCCCCAAGTCACCAGCCATACAGGTGAGCACCACACGGAACACTCAGGGACGTGGGCTACTTCCACTCGCTTACAGCAAGGTAGCCAGGAAGAGTGCAGATAGTCGGGGAGGCCTACAACTCCACCTGGCCAGGGGAACTCCAGTTTGCTCACAGACTGACCAGGCCTCTTATGCTAGCCAGTACTCCCGGGAGGGTCTGCCTTATCACCATCAGTAAAGACCCTGAACTGCACTGCAAAGCCTCTGAGTCGTTCCTGCTGCGCTCGTGCACCATCACTCCTATCATCCACACTCACTAGCCTGAGGCTATACTCCTCCCGTGGGGAGTTATACTACACTCTGCTGCCCTCACAACATCAGCCTCAGAGGTCTGCTCAGCAGCGGCGGTTCTTATTGACCGCAATCCACGGGTGGCGTAGTCGGACATTGCATTATACTGATACAGAGACTGCCACAATATTGGTCTGGCCACCCTGAGCCACGGGACCGGGTCGCCACTACTACTCCCAGCATTGCCCTGAAGTCCGGTCCCGGGTGCCCCATGGCCCAGGGGGCGCGTCATATAGATAATAGATAGATGATAGATAGTCCTATGATATGAGATAGAGGTCGTTATAGACAGGTTTATACACTCTCTCCCGAAGTCGGTAAAATCCTGGGTTGCCCAGGGAGATCCCTATAATGCTGATGACTTGGTGGGGTTGGTGGAAAGATACCAGGCGGTTGAGAGTCCGTTGGGCAAACAAGGGGTCGTAGCCTCTCAATACTGGGGTTCCCAAAAGGTGGCGGACACCCAAAAGAAGCGAGCTAGCGCCACACCTGGGGGGCATCCTAGAGTTCAGGAGGGGTCTGAGTTGCTGCCCAAGGTCCCACCCCATAATATAGTGTGTTGGAGATGTCATACCCCTGGCCATATTGCCTCCCGGTGTCCCATAACCTCTGAACCAATGGACTGTAACATGGGCCGGCGTTGCTCTTATTTTGCCTACCCCGCCTGCAGCGCGGTTCGTCAACATGGCGAGGGCCCTCAGTCATGCTCAGTGTCAGTTAACGGGGCACAAGTCTCTGGACTATTGGTCTCAGGAAGTTTGGTGACCCTGATAAGGGCCACACTCCCACATCGGCTGGTTTCTGGGAAGGTGGTGGATGTCCGGTGTATCCATGGGGACGCTAAGAACTATCCTGTGGCCCAGGTGGATGTAAACACAGACTGTGGCACCACATCTCATGAAGTGGCGGTCGTTAAGGACCTATTGCATCCCATAATAATTGGACGTTACTTTGCATTATTCTGGGAAATGTGGGGGAAAGCGGGGACACCTGGTTGCTTGGACGACAGCCAGATCGCCCCTAAGGAAACTTACTGTTATGCACACGCCCGGGCTAAGCGGCGTGTGCGTGTGATTGGTAGTGATTCCACTGGACCGTGCCGGAGAGTGAATGCCTGGAGGGGCGTGACTAAGTATTCACCCGATCCGACCAGGGTCGCACGACGGCATACGACGCCAGTGCACCAAGGAGGAACCGAGCAGAGGGACCAGGTGCTACTCCAGGACAGACCCCGGACACGGCTGTTGACCCACACAGGGGAATACAGGAACAGGCTGGTAGGCTGGCACACAGACTGGAGGGTATAGGCAGGCACGACTGGTATGCAGGCAGGCGGGTATGCAGGCAGGGGGGTAAAGGCAAGCACAGCTAGAGTGCAGACAGGGAGGCACTAGCAGGTAGGAACACAGGCGGGATAGGACCCAGTACACACCGGGACTCAGGAACAATACAGGCAGAGGGTTACAGGCAAGCACAGCTAGAGTGCAGACAAGGCTGAGAAGGGAGGACAGGGCTCTGTACACACGGAACAGACAGGAAGGGAAAGACAGAGCCAGATACTCACACAGTACTTGCAGAGACAACAAGCAGGAGTTAGGTACGAGTTCAGACTCTGCAGAAAAAGGAAGGGAACGGACATAGAGGCAAAACAGGTAAAGGACAGGAGAGAGTTCAGACTGGAACTGAGTGTACGGAGGAGACCGACACTGCAGAGGGATACAGGAGCGGGTCTGGGAATACGGCCCCCAGAGAGGCGGAACGAACAGGCAAGGAGCGTGTTCAGACAGGACAGACCAGACGCAGGAGCGGGTCTAGGAAATCGGCCACTAGAAGGCGGAACGAACGGGCAAGGAGCGTGTTCAGACAGGACAGACCAGACACAGGAGCGGGTCTAGGAAATCGGCCACTAGAAGGCGAGAGGAACAGGCTAGGAGCGTGTTCAGACAGGACAGACAAGAGAACACAGAAAGGAGTCAGTTCAGACACGGGAGCTGATACCGCAAAGCAGGAGACATACAGGACTCAGTTCAGACACGGGAACTGATACAAAAAGCAGGAGACAAGAGACGGGACCTGGCACCTTCAGAGTGCAAGCACACACTGAAGGAAACACTATGCTCAGGCAGGGATAGAAGGGAGCTGCTGAGCTATATACCAAGTGACAGACAGCAATAGGCTGAGGACGCACAAGGGGTGTGACCCACAGCAGGTACAAAAGGCAGGAAGTGATCGGGCGCCGCCCTTAAGCAGCAGAAACAGACACAAACAGACAGCATGGAGGGAAGCCAGAGAGACATTCTGGACAGGAGATCAAGTGCGCCCTCTTGCACAGTGGGAGATGGACCACCATGCAAGGACGCCGCCAGGTATGTTACAGTACCTCCCCCCTTACGCCCCCTCTTCTTCAGGCCTGCCAGAATCTTCCGCAGGGAATTCGAGGACCAGTCGTTCACTGGGTTGGAGGGGGACAGAGACTTAAGGGTAATCTCTGCTTCGAGGTACATCTTGTCAAGCTCACAGGAAGAAATAGACGGGTTATCAGGTACATAATGAGGAAAAGTCACTGTCTCTTTGTTATCTGGTGGTATCCCGGAGGATTCAGGAAACAACTGGAGGTCCTCCGCCGGGTCAGAAGAGTGCAGAGGCTCAGAGAAAACAACTGCTTCAGAGTACACTAGGTCGGACTCACTGGAGGAAGCAGGCGAGGTATCGGGTACCGAGTATAGGAAAGTCTCTGTCCATTCACCACCAGGTGGCACCCCGAAGGGTTCTGGAGACAGCTGGCGGTTCTCCGCCTGGTCAGAGGGGTGTAGAGACTCACGGGTAACCTCTGCTTCAGAGTACACTAGGTCGGACTCACTGGACGAAGCAAGCGAGGTATCAGATCCAGGATATAGGAAAGTCTCTGTCCATTCACCACCAGGTGGCACCCCGAAGGATTCTGAACACAACTGGAGGTCCTCCGCCTGGTCGGAGGGGTGTAGAGACTCAGGAGTAACCTCTGCTTCGGAGTACACTAGGTTGGACTCACTGGACGAAGCGAGCGAGGTATCAGGTACAGAGTATAGGAAAGTCTCTGTCCATTCACCACCAGGTGGCACCCCGAAGGATTCTGAACACAACTGGAGGTCCTCCGCCTGGTCGGAGGGGTGTAGAGACTCAGGAGTAACCTCTGCTTCGGAGTACACTAGGTTGGACTCACTGGACGAAGCGAGCGAGGTATCAGGTACAGAGTATAGGAGAGTCTCTGTCCTTTCGCTACCAGGTAGCACCCCGAAGGGTTCAGGAGACAACTGGAGGTCCTCCGCCTGGTCGGAGGGGTGTAGAGACTCGGAGGTAACTACCACTTTGGGGTACCCATTGTCAGGCTCACAGGACGAAGCGGACAAAGTATTGAGTACCGGGTGTAGAGAAGTCTCTCTCCATTTGTCATCGAGTGGTATCCCGGAGGGTTCAGGAGGCAACAGGGGATCCTCCGCCAGGTAGTAGAGGTGCACAGACTCTGAGGTAACCACAGCTTTGGAGCATCCTTGGACATGCACACCGGTTAAAGAGAAAGAAGCATCTGATGCCGGGTGCAGGAAGTTCTCCTGTGTGGAGTCTGGATGGGCAGAAGTCTCTTCGGCCAGGAGAACTGGTGCACTACCCATGCACATTACCCATTGGGGTTTCTCCGGGATACAGGGAGATGAAGCTTCAGTAGGGACTTCAAGGTTGGGGTCAGGAGGTCTCAGGGAGGACAGACCCTGGCGTGACGGCTTGCCTCTAAGTCTAGCACGTCTGGACTGCCTCTTGAGGTTGAGAGAAGTATTCCGGAAAGCGTAGTCACCCTGTGAGGATTCTGGGTGGGCAGTAGTCTCATTGGGCTGGAGGACTATTGCGCTACCCACACACATTACCCGTCGGGGCTGCTCCGGGATATTGGGAAGTGAAGCTTCAGCAGGGGCTTCAGAGTTAGGGTCCTCGAAGACCATACGAAAGGCCACCAGGAAGGCCTGCAGGTCAAGGATGACAGGATCCCATGCTTCCCATAGGGGGGTGACCCATTTCAAGGCATCACCCGCTAGGTAGTCAATCATAAAGGCCACTTTAGCCCAATCGGAAGGAAAATAGAGAGGGTAGGCCTTAAAGTGTAGCATGCATTGCTCCACAAATGCACGACACTGTCTTGGATCCCCATAGTAACGTGGCGGATCCGCAGGAACGAGAGCTGATAGATCCATCTGGACGGGTGCGTAATTCGCCTGGAACTCAGCTAAAGGGGGGAAAAAAATGTATTTATTTATTTTAATGCATGTATTCGCTGGAAAAACTTCTCAAAGAGCGAAGGCCGTGGGGCTCAACGGGAACCATGGCCTGAGCATGCTGTTATGCACACGCCCGGGCTAAGCGGCGTGTGCGTGTGATTGGTAGTGATTCCACTGGACCGTGCCGGAGAGTGAATGCCTGGAGGGGCGTGACTAAGTATTCACCCGATCCGACCAGGGTCGCACGACGGCATACGACGCCAGTGCACCAAGGAGGAACCGAGCAGAGGGACCAGGTGCTACTCCAGGACAGACCCCGGACACGGCTGTTGACCCACACAGGGGAATACAGGAACAGGCTGGTAGGCTGGCACACAGACTGGAGGGTATAGGCAGGCACGACTGGTATGCAGGCAGGCGGGTATGCAGGCAGGGGGGTAAAGGCAAGCACAGCTAGAGTGCAGACAGGGAGGCACTAGCAGGTAGGAACACAGGCGGGATAGGACCCAGTACACACCGGGACTCAGGAACAATACAGGCAGAGGGTTACAGGCAAGCACAGCTAGAGTGCAGACAAGGCTGAGAAGGGAGGACAGGGCTCTGTACACACGGAACAGACAGGAAGGGAAAGACAGAGCCAGATACTCACACAGTACTTGCAGAGACAACAAGCAGGAGTTAGGTACGAGTTCAGACTCTGCAGAAAAAGGAAGGGAACGGACATAGAGGCAAAACAGGTAAAGGACAGGAGAGAGTTCAGACTGGAACTGAGTGTACGGAGGAGACCGACACTGCAGAGGGATACAGGAGCGGGTCTGGGAATACGGCCCCCAGAGAGGCGGAACGAACAGGCAAGGAGCGTGTTCAGACAGGACAGACCAGACGCAGGAGCGGGTCTAGGAAATCGGCCACTAGAAGGCGGAACGAACGGGCAAGGAGCGTGTTCAGACAGGACAGACCAGACACAGGAGCGGGTCTAGGAAATCGGCCACTAGAAGGCGAGAGGAACAGGCTAGGAGCGTGTTCAGACAGGACAGACAAGAGAACACAGAAAGGAGTCAGTTCAGACACGGGAGCTGATACCGCAAAGCAGGAGACATACAGGACTCAGTTCAGACACGGGAACTGATACAAAAAGCAGGAGACAAGAGACGGGACCTGGCACCTTCAGAGTGCAAGCACACACTGAAGGAAACACTATGCTCAGGCAGGGATAGAAGGGAGCTGCTGAGCTATATACCAAGTGACAGACAGCAATAGGCTGAGGACGCACAAGAGGTGTGACCCACAGCAGGTACAAAAGGCAGGAAGTGATCGGGCGCCGCCCTTAAGCAGCAGAAACAGACACAAACAGACAGCATGGAGGGAAGCCAGAGAGACATTCTGGACAGGAGATCAAGTGCGCCCTCTTGCACAGTGGGAGATGGACCACCATGCAAGGACGCCGCCAGGTATGTTACACTTACCCGCAGAACATAGTAGATGAGTTTCCCATGTGTGTGCTGGTGGGCAATGAGGATGAAGTAGCATCCCCTGAGTCCAATATCCCTGAGCTGGAGGTGTCCGAGGGAAACTTTGGAACTGCCCAACTCAGGGATTTAACTCTGAAAGGGCCTTTGAAAATGTTACTGTGTTAAATGGGGTGCCTCAGGAACCGGGGGCTGACACTAGGTTCCCTCATTTTGCTGTGAATGGGGATTTGCTGTACAGAATAACCAAGCCAAGGGGTGAGGTAATAGAACAGTTGCTGGTGCCAGGGCCCTATAGACGCAGGGTGTTAGACATGGCTCATTCTCATGTGTTGGGTGGTCACCTGGGTGCAGACAAGATTCAAGAACGGATCCTCCAAAGATTCTACTGGCCAGGTTGCTATAGAGAAATATAGAGTTATTGTCGTTCCTGCCCCACATGCCAGATAACCTCCCCAGTGGCCCACTTCCGCAGTCCCCTAGTGCCACTACCAGTCATCGAGGTTCCATTCGAACGCATAGCAATGGATCTAGTGGGGCCTCTGGTCAAGTCCGCCCAAGGGCATCAGTATATCCTGGTGGTATTAGATTATGCTACATGGTATCTGGAGGCCGTACCACTACGAAACTCCTCCACCAGGTGTATAGCCCGGGAGTTAGTCCACATGTTTTCAAGAACCGGGTTGCCTAACGAGATCCTAACAGACCAAGGAACTCCATTTATGTCGAAGGTCATGAGGGAATTGTGCAAGACACTGCAGATTGCACAACTGAGAACCTCCGTGTACTCTCCCCAGACGGACGGACTGGTAGAGAGGTTTAACAAAACCTTGAAAGCAATGTTGAGGAAAGCAGTGGAAAAGGATGGCCGAGACTGGGACTATATGTTGTTCGCCATGAGGGAAGTTCCCAAAGCTTCCACAGGTTTCTCCCCGTTTGAACCACTCTATGGACGACACCCTCAGGACTCCTGGAGGTGGAGAAAGAGTCCTGGGAAGCTGAGACCACTCCCTATAGGAGAGTGGTGGAGCACGTTGCCCAGATGCAAGAGAGGATTGCCCATGTGATGCCCATTGTGAGGGAGCACCTCCTCAAGGCACAAGAGGCACAGTCCAGGGTGTATAATAGGTCGGCCAGGGTGAGATCGTTCAACCCAGGAGATCAAGTGCTTGTGCTAGTCCCACAGTGGAGAGCAAGTTCATGGCCAAGTGGCAGGGCCCCTATGAGGTGGTAGAGAAAGTGGGGGAAGTCAACTTTAAGATCCACCAACCAGGGAAGAGGAAGCCCTACCAAATTTACCATGTTAACTTGATTAAGCCATGGCAAGATAGAGAGCCTGCGGAAGCTCCCTGTTTAGTGGCTGAGGCTGAGGCCGATGTGAAAGAGGTCAAGGTGGCAGAGTCACTGTCACATGCCCAAAAGCAACAGTGCAAAGAGTTGTTACAGCGAAATAAAGACATGTTTTCGGAGTTGCCAGGACTCACTCAGGTCATAGAGCATGAGGTTCTCACAGAGCCTCATGTTCGCGTCAATCTAAAACCATACCGGATCCCCGAAGCCCGCAGAGAGGTGATCTCTAAAGAAGTAAGGCGGATGCTAAACCTGGGAGTCATTGAAGAGTCCAAAAGTGGATGGTCCAGTCCTATAGTCTTAGTGCCGAAACCAGATGGGGAATGGCGGTTTTGCAACGACTATAGGAAGCTGAAGGAGGTCTCAAAGTTCGACGCCTACCCAATGCCTAGGGTAGATGAGCTTATCGAAAGGCTAGGACGGGCTCGGTACATCACCACTCTGGACCTCACCAAAGGATATTGGCAAATTCCCCTGTCCAAAGAGGCTAAGGAGAAGACAGCCTTCTCGACGCCAATACGTCAGGATGCCGTTTGGGTTGAAGGGAGCTCCGGCCACCTTCCAGAGAGCCATGGACCGGATCTTAGCACCCCACAAACAGTATGCAGCGGCCTACCTAGATGCTATCGTCATATTTAGCCAGGACTGGGAAAGTCATCTGGACAAAGTTCAAGCCATACTTGATGCCCTAAGGAAGGCGGGCTTTACTATCAACCCGAAGAAATGTGCCATGGGGATGGAGGAAGCCAAGTACCTAGGGTACGTGGTTGGTAGAGGGGAAATTAAACCACAAATAAATAAGGTCGAGGCGATCTTGAACTGGCCACAGCCCCTCTCGAAGAAGCAGGTCAGGGCGTTTCTAGGCATTGTGGGCTACTATCGAAGATTTGTCCTTAACTTTGCCCTGATAGCAGCCCCACTGATGGATCTTCTGAAAGGGATGAAGTCAGCTATGGCCAAGTGGTCCCCGGAAGCAGAAGCGACCTGCCAGGAATTGAAACTGGTCCTCTGTAAACAACCAGTCTTGGTGGCACCCAGCTTCTCCAAGGAGTTTGTGGTCCAGATGGATGCATCGGATGTCGGGCTGGGAGCAGTCTTGTCCCAGGAGATTAACGGAGAAGAACACCCTGTAAAATACCTCAGTCTGAAGCTCTCCGCTTGTGAGAAGGACTACTCCATTGTAGAAAAAGAATGTTTGGCCATTAAGTGGGCGTTAGACACTCTGAGGTATTACCTATTAGGTAGAAGGTTCAGGTTAGTGTCAGACCATGCCCCATTGAGGTGGATGCGAGAAAAGAAGGGAAACAATGCCAGAGTGACTAGGTGGTTCCTGGCTCTACAAGATTTTAGTTTCCAGGTAGAGCATAGGCCTGGGAAACAACATGGGAATGCCGCTGCCTTGTCAAGGATTTATTGTATGGTGACAGAAGGTGCCAAGCCCTACGGCTTTGGACAGAGGGGGGGTGTATGTAAGGTTGCTGCCGGACAGATCGTGGACGGGAGGTATGTGTCCTCGAAGTGCCATGCTTCGGTGATGTAGGATCCGGAGAAGCAGGCTCCAGCACACATAGTGCTGAGAGGAATTTAATGGGTCCGGATTACAGGGCCGGGTTTTATGAGCAGCTGAAAGAGCTGGGGGGGAACAGCTGCTCACTTACCTCCAGTCCGGTCTTGGAAGGCTAATTTAAGACAGCTGCGCCTGTCTCTGTCTGTCTGTGTTTGCTGGGCAAGGTGAGCAGACCTTGCAGGTGCTTCTTAGACTCTGCAGGAGGCAGAGAAAAGCACCTTGTTTAAACGGCTGAATCCGTGCTGCATGGACTTGTTATTTTGAGCTTTGTTCTGTTATTCCTTTTTGTGCCAGGAAAAGGCTGTAACTTTTGTTTCTTAACTGGTGTATGGACACTAAAATAAGCCACCAGTTTGTTTGAACCCGTGGACTGCATCACTGTGTGAACCTGTGCCTACCTCCAACGCGGCTCAGTGAGTACAAATCCCTACACTATCTATCTATCTATTTATCTATCTATCCATCTATCTATCCATCTATTTATTCATCTATCCATCTATCTATCCATCCATCATACATGGATAGATAGAAAGATAGATAGATACATATATGGATAGATAGATGGATAGATAGATATGAAATAGAGAATATAAGGATAGATAGATGATAGATAATCCTATGATATGATAGGTTTGATCGTGCATTTCCAATGTCTCTTACCACTGCGGCCATGATAGAGCATTTTCTACACTTTCTCGGTTCCCTCTTCCATTGCTGGAGGCTAACTTCTGCCGCATGAAATACAGTGGTGGCCAAAAGTATTGGCACCCCGGCAATTCTGTCAGATAATACTCAGTTTCTTCCTGAAAATGATTGCAATCACAAATTCTTTGGTATTATTATCTTCATTTAATTTGTCTTCAATGAAAAAACACAAATAGAATTGTCCTAAAGCCAAATTGGATATAATTCCACATCAAACCTAAAAAAGGGGATGGACAAAAGTATTGGCACTGTTTGAAAAATCATGTGATGCTTCTCTAATTTGTGTAATTAACAGCACCTGTAACTTACCTGTGGCACCTAACAGGTGTTGGCAATAACTAAATCACACTTGCAGCCAGTTAACATGGATTAAAGTTGACTCAACCTCTGTCCTGTGTCCTTGTGTGTACCACATTGAGCATGGAGAAAAGAAAGAAGACCAAAGAATTGTCTGAGGACTTGTGAAACCAAATTGTGAGGAAGCATGAGCAATCTGAAGGCTACAAGTCCGTCTCCAAAGACCTGAATGTTCCTGTGTCTTCCGTGCGCAGTGTCATCAAGAAATTTAAAGCCCATGGCACTGTGGCTAACCTCCCTACATGTGGACGGAAAAGAAAAATTGACGAGAGATTTCAGCGCAAGATTGTGCGGATGGTGGATAAAGAACCTCGACTAACATCCAAACAAGTTCAAGCTGCCCTGCAGTCTGAGGGTACAACAGTGTCAACCCGTACTATCCGTCGGCGTCTGAATGAAAAGGGACTGTATGGTAGGATACCCAGGAAGACCCCACTTCTTACCCCGAGACATAAAAAAGCCAGGCTGGAGTTTGCCAAAACTTACCTGATAAAGCCTAGAACTGGAAGTGCATTGAGGTGAAGGTGAAGAGGTATTGGGAATCCTGCAGAAAATACCTGTGTGAATTGCGTGAAGAGGTATTGGGAATCCTGCAGAAAATACCTGTGTGAATTGCGTGAAGAGGTATTGGGAATCCTGCAGAAAATACCTGTGTGAATTGCGTGAAGAGGTATTGGGAATCCTGCAGAAAATACCTGTGTGAATTGCGGTGAGTGCTGCATTGTGATCTGCTGAGTGCTTTTCTACCTGTTTAGATTTATTGGGCTTTTTAAAATCTATTTTCTCACTACAGTTTTAGTTTCTTAGTTTACTACCTGTGTATTTAAAGGTTAACTACATTGCACTAAAATCCTGAGGTGTAGATTTACTCACAAGGGGTTAATTAAGGGGAAGGGGTCATAATTAAGGGTTTATAAGGGGCAGCTGGTTGGGCATAAAGTCCTTTGGAAGTGCATTGAGGTGAAGGGTACATTGCTGGAAAAGGAAAAAAAAAAAAAAAACACTTTAAATCTCTTAGTTTGCGAGTGTGAACGAGCTGCGTGTGTCCGGAGCGTAAGTGCGAACGAAAGTAAGTGTGTGACTTGTTTTTCAGTGACTTTGGATTCAGGGAGTTTGGAAGGGAGGACTTAGGACTGAATTGCTGACTGTATTTCATTCTTTCTTTACTTTACTTTTTACTTAATTAATCCACCTGACCTACTTAGCTGATTCCCCCGTCCATACTTGATGCTTAATTGATCCCCCGTCCATACTTAACTGATCCCCTGTCAATATCTAATTGATACACTTGCACATCCCTAATTGATCCCCGTCCATACACCTATATATAAATAATTGTGTTTTGTACTTGTATATATATACTGACTGTATCCCCATATTTAGAATGACGTCCATGTTGGACGGAGC
This sequence comes from Phyllobates terribilis, assembly GCF_046119375.1. Classification (NCBI taxonomy): domain Eukaryota; kingdom Metazoa; phylum Chordata; class Amphibia; order Anura; family Dendrobatidae; genus Phyllobates; species Phyllobates terribilis. The sequence continues at coordinate 3,364,931 of NW_027362961.1, read as the reverse complement.
CGTGCAGTGTACATCTTGCGCAATGTATGCATTCCGTGAGCACCCACTCGAGGATCCATACTGCTGCGAGAGATGTGAGCATATCGTGCACTTGGAAGCCCAAATTCTGGATCTAAGTGCTCAGATAGCGGTACTGAGGAGCATCGACAACATAGAACGGAGTTTGCTGCTCACCGAGCAGACACTCAATGGGTCAATACTGGGGGTGGAGCATAGAGGGGAAGTGCAGGCTGAACAGGCAGGGAGCTGGATAACAGTAAGGAGGGATAGAGGGAAGAAGTATAGGAAGGCTGGTTCAGAACCGGCATTATTGGAGCATGACAGATCCTCTGACCGCCGGGGGAGTGTATGCTCCAGTAATGAGGGGGAGGGGGGAAGTGTAGGGCAGGCAAGACAGGTTCTGGTAGTGGGTGACTCTATTATTAGGGGGACAGACAGGGCAATCTGTCACAAAGACCGGGATCGCCGAACGGTGTGCTGCCTCCCTGGCGCTCGAGTCCGGCACATCGCGGATCGGGTTGACAGGTTACTGGGTGGGGCTGGCGAAGACCCAGCGGTCATGGTCCACATCGGCACCAATGACAAAGTGAGTGGTAGATGGAGGGTCCTTAAAAATGATTTCAGGGACCTAGGTAGGAAGCTTAGGGCAAGGACCTCCAAGGTAGTTTTCTCAGAAATACTACCAATCCCGCGAGCCACACAGGAGCGCCAACAGGAAGTTAGGGAGGTGAATAAGTGGCTAAAGAGTTGGTGCAAGGCAGAAGGGTTTGGGTTCATGGAGAACTGGGCCGACTTCGCGGTCGGATACAGGCTCTACCGTAGGGACGGGCTGCACCTCAATGGGGAGGGTGCAGCGGTGCTGGGGAAGAAGATAGCTAATAGGTTGGAGGAGTTTTTAAACTAGAGACGGGGGGGGAAACCAAGGAAATAGGTGGGATGTGAGGCAAGCAAGGGGGAAGGGGAGAAGTGAATATAATGAGGGTGGAGAGGGGGGTGGGGATAGTACAGTTAGATCGTTAGAGAAGAATAGGATGCTAAATAACCCCAAAGTTTTATCTTGCATGCTGACCAACGCAAGAAGCCTGACCAATAAGGCAGATGAGCTGCGGGCGCTTATATGGGAGGAGAGGTATGACATCGTAGGTATAACAGAGACTTGGCTAGACGATAGCTACGACTGGGCGGTAAATTTATTAGATTATAGTTTATTTAGAAGGGACCAGAAACAGGGGAAAGGCGGAGGAGTCTGCTTATATGTAAAGTCATGTCTAAAACCCAGACTAAGGGAAGATATAGGAGAGGGAGAAGAGGGGGTCGAGTCCATGTGGGTAGAGATAGAGGGAACTAAAAATAATAATAAAATATTACTGGGGGTCTGCTATAAGCCACCCAATATAACAGAGGAGAATGAGAATCTGCTATTAGGACAAATAGACAAAGTAGCAAAACATAATGAAGTGATTGTAATGGGGGATTTCAACTACCCGGATATTGACTGGGAAACAGAAACCTGTAGATCTCAGAAAGGAAAAAGGTTCTTGACAAATATTAAGGATAATTATCTCTCCCAACTAGTGCAGGAACCAACGAGAGGGAAGGCCGTGTTGGACTTAATATTGACTAATAGGCCTGATAGAATAACTGAGGTACAGATAGGGGGGCACCTAGGTAATAGCGACCATAATATTATCGACTTCAAAATGCCCTTCAGTAGGGTTATCAATAAGGGAACAACAAAAACATTAAACTTTAGGAGGGCGAAGTTTGATCAGCTGAAAGAAAGCCTTCAACTTATTGACTGGGACAAAGTACTTAATCAATGGAATACGAATAGTAAATGGGAAACCTTCAAAAGAATTCTGAATACTCAGTGCGAGAGGTATATACCGTATGGGAATAAAAGGGCCAGAAATAAGAGGAAACCAATATGGTTGAACAAGAACGTAAAAGGGGCGTTAAATAGCAAAAAAGAGGCATTCAAGAGATTAAAACAGGAAAACAGTAAGGAGGCACTAATGTGTTACAAGGAAAAAACGAGAACCTGTAAAAAACAAATAAAAATAGCGAAGGAGGAAACAGAGAGACGTATTGCTAGGGAAAGTAGATCAAATCCCAAACTGTTCTTTACGTATATAAATAGTAAAAGGATTAAATCGGATAATATTGGACCAATAAAAAGTGAGGAAGGCAAAATCATAGAGAAAGATGAGGATAAAGCTAATCTATTAAATAATTTTTTTTCGACAACTTTCACAAAGGAAATCAAACTAACAGGAGAAATGAGAAGTGACAAGCTTAATCCTCCACTAAGTATGACAAATCTAACCCAAGTTGAGGTACAGAAACGCCTCAGTAACATTAAAATAAACAAATCACCAGAACCTGATGGCATACACCCACGGGTACTAAGGGAACTAAGTAATGTGATAGACAGACCGTTATATCTTATATTTAAGGACTCTGTTGAGACTGGGTCTGTGCCACTTGATTGGCGACAGGCGAATGTAGTGCCAATATTCAAAAAGGGAGCGAAAAGTGACGCCGGAAACTATCGGCCGGTGAGTCTGACGTCCGTTGTGGGCAAAATTTTTGAAAGCTTCATTAAAGAGGCAATTACGGAGCATCTTGATGCTAATAATCTTTTAATCCCGAACCAACATGGATTCATGAGGAATCGCTCCTGCCAAACAAACCTGATTGACTTCTACGAGGAGGTTAGCTCTCGAGTAGATCAGGGGGAACCAGTGGATGTCGTGTATCTCGACTTCTCAAAAGCTTTCGATAGCGTGCCACATAATAGGTTGGTATACAAAATGAGAATGATGGGGCTGGGGGAAAATGTCTGCAAGTGGGTAGCTAACTGGCTAAGGGATAGAAGGCAGAGGGTGGTTATAAATGGAATATACTCAGATTGGGTAAGCGTCACTAGAGGCGTTCTTTACGGTAAGAGCAGTGAGAATATGGATTTCACAGAGTGAGGAGACGGTGATGTCAGATTCACTACACCAGTTCAAGCGGGGACTGGATGCATTTCTAGATACCAGGCAGATTTCAGCATATACTTAAAAATAAAATAAAATAGTAAGTTGATACAGGGATTTATTCTGACTGCTGGTTTCAGAGTCAGGAGGGAATTTTTCCTCAGGTGAAGATTGGCCAAATCATTTGGGGTTTTTGCCCTCCTCTGGATCAACTTTACCAATTACAGAACTAACAGGTCGAACTTGATGGACGCAAGTCTTTATTCGGCTTTACTAACTATGTTTACAAACTATGTTACTATGTTTTGGAAGAATGTTCTCTGGTCAGATGAGACAAAAGTCGAGCTTTTTGGGAAAAACCATCAACATAGAGTGTACAGGAAAAAAAAAGAGGCATTCAAAGAAAAGAACATGGTCCCTACAGTCAAACATGGCGGAGGTTCCCTGATGTTTTGGGGTTGCTTTGCTGCCTCTGGCACTGGACTGCTTGACCGTGTGCATGGCATTATGAAGTCTGAAGACTACCAACAAATTTTGCAGCATAATGTAGGGCCCAGTGTGAGAAAGCTGGGTCGCCCTTAGAGGTCATGGGTCTTCCAGCAGGACAATGACCCAAAACACACTTCCAAAAGCACTATAAAATGGTTTTAGAGAAAGCACTGGAGACTTCTAAGGTGGCCAGCAATGAGTCCAGACCTGAATCCCATAGAACACCTGTGGAGAGATCACAAAATGGCAGTTTGGAGAAGGCACCCTTCAAATATCAGGGACCTGGAGCAGTTTTCCAAAGAAGAATGGTCTACAATTCCAGCAGAGCATTGTAAGAAACTCATTGATGGTTACCGGAAGTGGCTGTTCGCAGTTATTTTGGCTAAAGGTTGTGCAACCAAGTATTAGGCTGAGGGTGCCAATACTTTTGTCTGGCCCATTTTTGGAGTTTTGTGTGAAATGATCAATGATTTGATTTTTGCTTCATTCTCTTTTGTGTTTTTTCCTTGCAAGCAAATTAAATGAAGATAATAATACCAAAGAATTTGTGATTGCAATCATTTTCAGGAAGAAACTGAGTATTATCTGATAGAATTGCAGGGGTGCCAATACTTTTGGCCACCACTGTAATAAGTGAGCTGTCATTTATTCATAAGACGCTCTATTCTTCAGAGCTGAGACTGTAAAATAAAAAGTGAAGAATAAAATATCTGATGACTGTTCTTTCACTGTGAGTAAGAAACAGATAATAAAATTAAAGGAAAAATAACTGAGGGGAGAACCCTGCAGGTTTATTGTCCTTCTATAGCTGTATGGTGGCAGGATGGTGACACTGCTGGAGTCCTGGTGAGGATCTGCATGATATTCATTTCTGTTGACTTTTTATTGCCAACATATTCTGCAGTGATGTACATATAGTCCCTGCCCACAATGCGGTACACATGAGGGACAATTTCATATTAAGCCAAGTAACCTATGATGTCAAGGTCTCATATTTACAACGTGCTTATTGGCAATCTGAGCCGGCGAATGGCTCTGTGTCCGTATATTCGCTATATACTGCCCGCAATATCTTGTAGAAAGCTCACAGTGACTAAAATGTATAAATAGTTCTCTTTGGAGAATTTAATTAGATCCATTCATACCTTACCTTATAATGAGGACTTAAAGGGCTTTTATAACTAGGTAAAACAAGCTTAACGGGACTGTCCAGGACTTATATATTAATGACCGATTTTAGGATAAGTCATCAACAGGGTGGGACTGGGCTGGCGGGGTACCCTTCTGCAGAGGAGAGGGGGAGAAGAGAATGAAAAAATAAAAAAACCTGCGGTTTTAAGGGGCACGGGCCCTTTAAAAGCGCAGGCACAGTGTATGCAGGGACGCGCGTACGCGGCGTTCATTACCTGAACCGCCGCGACACACGTCCCAGTGAAGCAGCTGAAGCTGCGCGTCTCCCTTCCCCGGCCGGCGTATGACGTCACCGGAGAAGGAGGACACCGCACGGGAGAGCAGGAAGGTAAGAGGTGTCTGTGTGTGTGTCTGTGTGTATATGAGTGGATGCAGAATGGGATGGGCCCCTGGCTGGACACACAAGGGGGGGCCCGGCTAGACACACAAGGGGGGACCCTGGCTGGACACACAAGGGGGGGCCCGGATGGACACACAAGGGGGGCCTTGCTGGACACACAAGGGGGAGCCCTGGCTGGACACACAAGGGGGAGCCCTGGCTGGACACACAAGGAGAAGCCCTGGCTGGACACACAAGGGGGAGCCCTGACTGGACACACAAGGGGGAGCCCTGACTGGACACACAAGAGGGAACCCTGGCTGGACACACAAGGGGGAGCCCTGGCTGGACACACAAGGGGGAGCCCTGGCTGGACACACAAGGGGGAGCCCTGACTGGACACACAAGGGGGAGCCCTGGCTGGACACACAAGGGGGGAGCTGGATGGACACACAAGGGGGAACCCTGGCTGGACCCACAAGGGGGAGCCCTGGCTGGACACACAAGGGGAAGCCCTGACTGGACACACAAGAGGGAACCCTGGCTGGACACACAAGGGGGAACCCTGGCTGGACACACAAGGGGGAACACTGGCTGGACACACAAGGGTGAGAGCCTGGCTGGACACACAAGGGGGAACCCTGGCTGGACACACAAGGGGGGGAGCCTGGCTGGACACATAAGGGGGGGAGCCTGGCTGGACACATGGGAAAGGGTGGGCAGGATGGCTATATGGTGGGGCAGGCTGGACACATGGAGGCCAGGATGGATATGTGAGGGGGATGGATATATGGGGGGGCCGGATATATGGGGGGCGGGGCAGGCTGGACACATGATGGCCAGGATGGATATGTGGGGGGCAGGCTGGACACATGGGGGGCTAGGATAGATATGTGGAGGGGCAGGCTTGATACACGTGGGATAGGATAAATATATGGAGGGGCCACGCTGGACATATGGGGGCCAGTATGGATATATGGGGGGGTGTCAGGATGGATATATGCAGGGGGGAAGGGCAGGATGGATATATGAGGGGGAGGCTGGACACATGGAGGCCAGGATGGATATATGGGGGGCAGGCTGGAAACATGGAGGCCAGGATGGATATATTGTGGGGGGCAGGCTGGACACATGGAGGCCAGGAAGGATATGTAGGGGGGGCATGCTGGACACATGGAGGCCAGGATGGATATATGGGGGGCAGGCTTGACACATGGGGCTTTAGGACAGATATATGGGAGGGGGCAGGCTGGACACATGGAGGCCAGGACAGATATATGGGGGGGCAGGCTGGAAACATGGAGGCCAGGATGGATATGTGGGGGGGCAGGCTGGACACATGGAGGCCAGGATGGATATATGGGGGGAACAGGAGGGCCACATGGGGGACTAGGATGGGTATATGGGAGGGGGCAGGCTCGATACACGTGGGCTAGGATAAATATATGGAGGGGTCACACTGGACATATGGGGGCCAGAAGGGATATATGGGGGGTGTCAGGATGGATATATGCAGGGAAGGGGGGCCAGGATGGATATATGGGGGTGCCAGGCTGAACAAGGGACTTAATTACTGTTTGGGGCCAGATTGAGGAACATACTTTATTAGTTTATGGTGGCCAGTGAGGAACATTATTATTTTAGAGTCCAATTAGAGACATTATTACTTCTGTAATATAATTTACTTTTTAGGAAATTGTTTTCCATGGGATAGGACAAAAGCGGGCTCCTGTTACTGTGCAGGGCGGCACTATATCGCTTTTTTTCTTCAACTGGTGTAGTGTAGAAGTCGGGGGGTGGAGTGGGAATATTCCCTAGAAGAGATCAGTTATTGATAACTGTGTGTTATTTTCTGCAGAGATGATTCCTGGCTGGAAGAAGTGATGGCCGTCTGTGCCAGATGAAGAAGAAAAGCGAAGATGAAGGACTTCACCTAGAGACGTCACTGGTGAGTCAGTGTATTACATGTGACTCGCCCCCTGGGCCGTGGGGCACTCGGATCCGGGCAATAGGGAGACGATGGGGGTAGTAGTGGCGACCCGGTTCCGTGGCTCAGGGTGGTCAGGCCAATGGTAGTCTGCTATGTTCTGCTGATAATGTCCGACTACGCCACCCGTGGATTGCGGTTATTAGGAACCGCCGCTGCATGCAGACCGCTGGGGCTGATGAGGTGTGCAGCTAGGGTAGTGTGACTCTCCACGGGAAGAGTGCGGCCCCAGGGCAGTATAATGGATGTTGGGAGTGATGGTAGTGGGAGTCCCAGTGCTGATAGTGCTGGAGGAGCAAGGAGCACACAGACAACAGGTTGCAGTCCAGGGTCTTTACTAAACAGGTAAACTGACCCACAAACAGTCCCGGCTAGGAGGGGACCTGGATGTCTGAGAGCAACGGGGAAATTGGCCCTGGTCAGGGTGAGGGTGTAGGCCTACCGTGCTTTCTGCGCTCCTTCTGGCTATCTCCTCCTGATAGGGTAACAGCCCACGTTTCCGAGCTTTCCGTGTTTTCTCGCCTGTATGGCCTGCGACGTGGGTTCCTTTCTCCTCCCAGCCTTGTATGGCTTTACTGGTCCCTTCTGTTGTGGCAGGGCCTCCAGGCTTCTTAGGCCAAGGAATATACAGTCCCTTGCGGACTGGTTCTCTGCTGGGGGATGTGGAATCCTTCCAGCCTCAGACACCAAAGTCTGGTAGATTAAGTCTGTTATCTGCCAAGACAGGCTTGCTTCACCTCTTGTCTCTGGCTTGTGGCTCTCCTCCTGCCACACTTCCTCTTAGGTGCAGTGCAACTGTCTGTCCCTGCTCTGCTGAGACACGTCTCAGTCCTGAGACAGGTCATCTGGGTTCTCTCTAACCCTGCCCCCAGCACCAGCTTTTATAGGGGCAGCCTGCTCCCCCTACTGGCCTGAGACAGGAGGCATTGCATGCTAATGTTCCCCTGACTAGAGAACCTCCCCCCTGCTCTCAGACACAGCTTTAATTACACTTGTGGCATCCAGGCCAGGGTGACACATTCCCCCCTAGTGAAATTTAGTACTCCGGGACTAAACAGTAAACAAAGACAATATGCAAAACAATAAAACATTAATAGACAGACGACGCACAAATTGAGTTCTTAAGGTCACAGTGTGGCCTGTGACCGGGTGTCCATATCACCAGCACAACGGGGAACCTTAACCAGGTGGGGGTCTGTCCTATCCCAAGTCCTTCACAGTCTTAGTTCATTCCTGGGTTAGGCTCTGAACGCAGTCCATACAAGGTCCCGGTTATAAAAAGTCCATAACCTGTGAGTCCTTACGGTAGCTGCAAGAAACTGAAACAGAGTATTACCAAACATGCATGTAACTTTGCAAACAATTCAACATTTGGCAACAGGGTTATTTACAATTTTAGTACACTATATTCTCCAGCGAGCGGGTATCTGTCCTTTTGTGCTCCTGGTTGACCTACGTAGCCCACTGTCTGGTGGTGGACTGACTTGGCTTTCCCCACTAGCGTTAGGGGTGCAGCTACCAGCTGGGTGTACAGGTAGGGCAGGCAGCTGTCTGCGGGTCCTTTGGCTTACCGCAGGCATGGCAGGCTCACTGTCAGCAGAGGGTTGACTCTCCTGGGCTGCTGGTACAGGCTCTTCTGCCTCTGGAACTGCTTGCTCCTCTTCACCTTCCGACTCTGGTGTTGGTTGTTGCTGTGCCGGTTGCAGGAAATGCAGGACAAGTACCACTATGGCATCATTTATGCGAGTCCAGGACTGAGGAAACTCTCCGAGAACGGTGCTGATCATTTCTTCCTTGTCCTCTGCGGGTTCAAGGTCACTCTGATCCTCTTCTGCACTACGGAGTTGCTCGGGGCACCTTTTGAGATGGTCTCTGGAGACGACACTAGTGGTTTCTCCTCCGTCCTTGGTGATTACGCACACCTTTGGGTTGTCGTGGTCAGACTGCAGTACGGTGTAGGGTTCCCTTTCCCACTGGTCGTCCAACTTATGTAGCCTTCTTTTTCGCTTTAGGACTTGCTCACCAGGTTCTAGGGGACTAGCAGGGGCGTGTTGATTGAAGAGTCTTTCTTGCTTCTCTCTCACCTGGGCCAGGCTCTTCTCCACACTCTCCTGTACCTTCTTGTACTGCAGTTGCCTTTCCGTATCCCAGTCCGCATCCGGGGAGGTGTCCTCAGGTATTAGGACTCCCATCTCCAGGTCTACGGGCAGCTTTCCTGGTCTAGCTCGCATCAGGTAAGCCGGGGTGCAGTTTGTAGCATTCACCAGGATATTGTTGTATAGGTCTATCAGGTCCGGCAGTTTTTCTGGCCACAGGCTGCGTTCCTCCAGGGGCAACGTCTTCAGGAGATCAATGACTATATTGTTCATCTTCTCACACATCCCGTTGGTTTGGGGGTGGTAAGGCGTTGTACGAATCTTCTTACAGCCATAGAGGTTGCAGAACTCCTGGAAGATTTCAGCCTCGAACGCTGGACCCTGGTCTGTCAGGACCTGTTCCGGATACCCGTGTGGACGGCAGAAATATTGCTGGAAGGCTCTGGCCGCTGTTTGGGCTGTCAAGTCCTTTACCGGGACCACCACTAGAAAACGGGAATAGTGGTCCACGATTGTCAGGGCATAGATGTATCCTGACCGGCTGGGAGCCAATTTGACATGGTCCAGAGCTACCAGCTCAAGAGGCTGCGTGGTGATGATGGGCCTCAAGGGTGTCTTCTGGCTGGCACGGTCCTTCCTCCTTAGGTGACAAGGGCCACAGTCTCTGCACCATTTTTCTACAGCTCCTCTCATGCCGACCCAAAAGAATCTTCCTCTTAGTAGGAACTCCAGTTTCTTCCAACCGAAGTGTCCCGCTCTGTCATGGTAAGCCCCCAGGACCATAGCTGCATCCCTCCTTGGGACCACAACTTGCCAGGTCAGCTCGTGCGTCCGGTGGTTGACAATCCTTCTGCACAACTTGCCTTCGTAGAGGAACAGCTTGCTCTTCTCCTTCCATAGCTGCTTGGCTTCCTCTGGGGCATCTGGATCTAAGCGGGCGTCTTCCCGGGTCAGCAGATCTTTCACCAGGCGGACTGCAGGGTCACTATCTTGGGTCTCGGCCCAGCTGTGGTGAGGTAGGGGATTCATCATCACAGTTGTTAGATCCTCCTCCTTCACGCGGTGAGAGTGTTGAGCGGCTCCATACCTGTGAAACGCGGGGAGTTCTACCTCCTCCAGCTCTTCTGGGTCTTCGTCACCTTCAGGTAAGTGAGGCATCCTTGATAGGGCGTCCGCGTTGGAGTTGGTTTTGCCTGCCCGGTACTTGATCACGAAGTCATAGTTGGAGAGACGGGCCATCCACCGCTGTTCCAGGGCACCCAGTCTTGCATTGTCCAGGTGTGTCAACGGGTTGTTGTCCGTGTACATGGTGAACTTTGCGGAGGCCAGGTAATGCTTGAAGCGTTCCGTCACGGCCCACACCACCGCCAAGAATTCTAGCTTGAAGGAGCTGTAATTCTCCGGGTTCCTCTCGGTGGGCCTCAGCTTCCGGCTGGCGTATGCGATCACCCGTTCTCTGCCCTGTTGGTTTTGGGACAATACGGCTCCCAGTCCCACATTACTGGCATCTGTGTGGAGAATGAAAGGCTGGCCATAATCAGGGTAGGCCAGGATCTCATCCCCTGTGAGGGCCATCTTTAGCTGGCGGAAGGACTCCTCTTCCGGTTTATCCCACTTGAAGGGCGGCTTTTGCCTCCTGGACTTAGACTGTCCGATCAGGAGGTCCTGCATAGGAGCTGCCATCTTGGTGAACCCGGGGATGAATCTTCGGTAGTAGCCTACCAACCCGAGAAACTGTCTCACCTCTTTGATGTTCGAGGGGCTTGGCCAGCTCTTGATTGCCGCGACCTTGTCAGGGTCGGGGGCCACTCCTTCCGCGCTTACCACGTGCCCTAGGTACTGGACCTTTGGTTTCAGCAGGTGACACTTCGATGGTTTCACCTTCAGGCCATAGCCTGCCAGGGCTTCGAACACCTCGGCCAGGTGCTTCAGATGGTCCTCGTAGGTCTTCGAATAGACGATCACGTCGTCCAGGTAAAGGAGGACCGTCTCGAAGTTTGGTGCCCTAGACAGCATTCCATCAGCCGCTGGAAGGTCCCTGGTGCGTTGCAGAGCCCGAAAGGCATGCAGTTGAATTCGCTCAGTCCCATCGGGGTGGTGAAGGCGGTCTTCTCCTTGTCAGCCTCTGCCACAGGAACCTGCCAGTACCCGCTAGTAAGGTCCAAAGTAGAAAAGAAGTTAGCTGATTTTAGTGCGGCTAAAGACTCCTCTATTCTAGGCAGCGGATATGCGTCTTTGTGAGTGATACGGTTGATTTGTCTATAGTCGACGCACATTCTCATGGTGCCGTCTTTCTTTTTGACCAGAACCAAGGGGGCTGCCCAGGGGCTACAGCTGTCTCTAATAACCCCAGCTTCTTTCATCTCTCTTAGCATGCCCCTTGCGTTCTGATAATGTGCAGGGGGTACAGGTCTGTGCCTCTCTTTTATCGGTGGGTGGCTCCCTGTGGGGATGTGGTGTTCTATCCCCTTTACTCTGCCGAAGTCTAGCGGGTGCTTACTAAAGACTCTCTCGTACTCCTGTACCACCCGGTAGACTCCTTGTTTTTGGTGCAGGGGAGTGGAGTCAGCACCCACGTGGAGTTTCTGGCACCAGTCCTCCTTTTGTTTCTGGGAGCCATTACCCTCCGCCTGAGGAGATGGAGGCAAGGGTTCCACGGCCCTGATAGCTTTGTGTTCGACCACAAACAGCTTGGCGAGTGTAGCGTACCTGGGTAAGTGTACCTCCCTCTCCCCAATGTTGAGAATGCGGACGGGCACCCTCCCATGACGGACATCAACCACCCCCCGGGCTGTCAAAATGGTGGGCCTGCTGTCTGAGTACACGGGTTCTACCATGGCTTGGTAGTCTCTACCTCTCAACCCGATTGCAGTCCGACACCAGATCATCATTTCACTTTTGGGAGGCATGGAAATGGGGAATGGGTCACTCAGTCTTACGCTACCGATCTCACCACCAGACAGTTCTACCTGCTGCCGTCTCATCAGGGCTTTTATCTCCTTGTTGAGGACTCTCTGTTGGCTGGAACTAGCATTCACCGCCACCTGTTGTAAGATTACAATTACCTCTGAAAGACAATTTTCAATTACATTAGTACCCACAGTTATTTTAGGGTGACTTTCACGACGGTCAATGTCCACAATAATCACTCCCTGTGCCGGTAGTTCAACTTTACCAATCTTAATGGTCATCTCCTTGAACCCCATCTGCGGCACGGGTAAGCCATTACTGGCGATGATGCTCAAGTTACCGTCTGGATACCGTGTGATATCAGCATCAGTCCAATACTGCTTAAAAAGTACATAAGGGATAGTGGTTACTTGTGACCCAGTATCCAGCAAGGCGCTCATGGGGATACCGTCCAGCACCACGGGTAAAACCGGGCGCCCCCCAACGTACTTATTACGCCAATTGTAAGGGCCTGGTGATCTTATGCCTGGGGGTTGGCCCTCTGCCCCAGGTTGGACCCGTTTAAATTACAGTACCTGGAAATGTGTCCGGGCTGGTTGCATCGACAGCAAATGGGCTGTCCATCCTCTGCGTAGCGGTCTGTGGGCCTCCCTCGGAACGACGGGATCCTCCTCTGTCGACGCCATGGGACATCCTCCGGACTTGAAGCCAGCTCGATGGGTTTTGACGGGTCCACTTGCAACGCCTGGACGGTCCTGGTCAACGCCGCGACGCTCCTGGTCAGCTCCTGGACTTGTTGGTGCAGATCTTTCGACGGGGCTTGGTTCAGGGCCTGTGCATCAGCCTCCACGGAGTCCATAGAGGAGGGCGCCGCCTCCTGGTGGTAAGTGATAGCAGGGCGCCGGGGGTTTATAGCGCCACTGGTTGCAGATTCACGGAGCACCCTTATGGCCCTGTCCTTAAATTGGGCAAAGGTAAGGTCGAGGTTCTGAAAGAACATGAGGCGCAGTTGGGCCCTGTGGGCGCTAGACAGCAGACCTTCTATGAATTGTTCTGTTAGCAGCTTATCCGTTTCCTGCACACTGCCAGGGTCAGTTTGTTGAATAGCCCTCAAGGCTTCCTGCAGATTTAGGGCATAGTCTCTGATGCTGTCCTGTGCCCGCTGCTTACATCCATAGAACCTCATTTTAATCTCAGCGGAGGTTCGTGTGTCAAAGGTACCCCGCAGCCGGGCCAGAATACCCTTCACAGTCCTTTTCTCCTCAGTGGGCCATGATTTTACCTCCCGCTGGGCTGCGCCAGTTAACTGCCCTGTTAATATGCTGACCTTCTGTTCCTCTGTCAGGGGGTAAACGTGGAACAAACTGTATAGCCTTTCCTTGAAGTCAGTTAGGGCATGGGGCTCCCCTGAGTATTTGGGCAGCCAGGCCGCTCCAGGGATGTAGGGCAAGGAAAAGGGCATCACCGCTGCTGCAGTTGCGTTGGTGGTAGTGGGCGCCTCTGTGTCCGTCATCTTCCTCCCCCGCTAGTTACGCGTGGCCTACCTTCCGACGATCCTCTTCTGTAGGCCGCGGCTCCGCTGCTGCTGCTATGGACGAGGACCTGGCGTCGCGTCCTGATGACGTCAGCATCGCTCTCTCTCCCTTCCAGGACCTTGCGCAGCGTCGGTGCGTGAGGCGGAGCTTCGGATCTCGCGCGGTTTTGACGTCCACGCCCCTCTTCTTCCCGCGCGGCGTCCTGAAGATGGCGTCCGATGGCGGGAAGCAGCTGCGGATGGCGGGAAGGCGGCAGAAGACGGCGGGAAACGGTCCAAGATGGCGTCCGATGGCGGGAATCGGCTCCGGATGGCGGGAAAAGACTCCGGACGGCGGGAAACTTTGCCACAGGTAAGTTACAAAAGTCTTTTTCAGGCACGCAGTACCCGGTGGTTGCGGGCACGAAATCCTGCCGACTACGCCAAAGCTGACTCGCCCCCTGGGCCGTGCGGCACTCGGATCCGGGCAATAGGGAGATGATGGGGGTAGTAGTGGCGACCCGGTTCCGTGGCTCAGGGTGGTCAGGCCAATGGTAGTCTGCTGTGTTCTGCTGATAATGTCCGACTACGCCACCCATGGATTGCGGTTATTAGGAACCGCCGCTGCATGCAGACCGCTGGGGCTGATGAGGTGTGCAGCTAGGGTAGTGTGACTCTCCACGGGAAGAGTGCGGCCCCAGGGCAGTATAATGGATGTTGGGAGTGATGGTAGTGGGAGTCCCAGTGCTGATAGTGCTGGAGGAGCAAGGAGCACACAGACAACAGGTTGCAGTCTAGGGTCTTTACTAAACAGGTAAACTGACCCACAAACAGTCCCGGCTAGGAGGGGACCTGGATGTCTGAGAGCAACGGGGAAATTGGCCCTGGTCAGGGTGAGGGTGTAGGCCTACCGTGCTTTCTGCGCTCCTTCTGGCTATCTCCTCCTGATAGGGTAACAGCCCACGTTTCCGAGCTTTCCATGTTTTCTCGCTTGTATGGCCTGCAACGTGGGTTCCTTTCTGCTCCCAGCCTTGTATGGCTTTACTGGTCCCTTCTGTTGTGGCAGGGCCTCCAGGCTTCTTAGGCCAAGGAATATACAGTCCCTTGCGGACTGGTTCTCTGCTGGGGGATGTGGAATCCTTCCAGCCTCAGACACCAAACTCTGGTAGATTAAGTCTGTTATCTGCCAAGACAGGCTCTCTTCGCCTCTTGTCTCTGGCTTGTGGCTCTCCTCCTGCCACACTTCCTCTTAGGTGCAGTGCAACTGTCTGTCCCTGCTCTGCTGAGACACGTCTCAGTCCTGAGACAGGTCATCTGGGTTCTCTCTAACCCTGCCCTCAGCACCAGCTTTTATAGGGGCAGCCTGCTCCCCCTACTGGCCTGAGACAGGAGGCATTGCATGCTAATGTTCCCCTGACTAGAGAACCTCCCCCCTGCTCTCAGACACAGCTTTAATTACACTTGTGGCATCCAGGCCAGGGTGACACACATGTACACTTACACTACACACGTGGTCAAAACTGTTGGTACCCCTCGTTTAATGAAAGAAAAACCCACAATGGTCACAGAAATAACTTGAATCTGACAAAAGTAATAATAAATTAAAAATCTATGAAAATGAACAAATGAAAGTCAGACATTGCTTTTCTGCTTCCACAGAATAAAAAAAAAAAAAATAAACTGATAAAACAGGCCTGGACAGAAATGATGGTTCTTCTTAACTTTATATTTTGCTGAACAACCTTTTGAGGCAATCACTGCAATCAAACGACTCCTGTAACTGTCAATGAGACTTCTGCACCTCTCCACAGGTATTTTGGCCACTCCTCATGAGCAAACTGCTCCAGCTGTCTCGTGGTTGAAGGTTGCCTTTTCCAGACGGCATGTTTCAGCTCTTTCCAAAGATGCTCAATAGGATTTAGGTCAGGGCTCATAGAAGCCACTTCAGAATAGTCCAATGTTTTCCTCTTAGCCATTGTTGGGTGTTTTAGCTGTGTGTTTTGGGTCATAATACTGTTGCAAGACCCATGACCTGCGACTGAGACCATGCTTTCTGACACTGGGCAGCACATTTCTCTCTAGAATCCCTTGATAGTCTTGAGATTTCATTGTACCCTGCACAGATTCAAGACACCCTGTGCCAGATGCGGCAGACCAGCCCCAAAACATAAAAGAGACTCCTCCGTGTTTCACAGTAGGGACAGTGTTCTTATCTTGATATGCTTCATTTTTCCATCTGTGAACATAGATCTGATGTGCCTTGCCAAAAACTTCCATTTTTGTCTCATCTGTCCATAGGGCATTCTCCTAAAAGCTTTTTGACTTGTGAACATGTAGTTTGGCAAATTCCAGTCTGGCTTTTTTATGATTTTTTTTCAACAATTGTGTACTCCTTGGTCGTCTCCCATGAAGTCCACTTTAGATCAAACAACGACGGATGGTGCGATCTGACACTGATGTTCCTTGAGCTTGAAGTTTACCTTTAATCTCTTTAGAAGTTTTCCTGGGCTCTTTTGTTACCATTCATATTATTCGTCTCTTTGATTTGTTATCAATTTTCCTCCTGCGGCCACGTCCAGGGAGGTTGGCTACAGTCCCATGGATCTTAAATTTCTGAATAATATGTGCAACTGTAGTTACAGGAACATCAAGCTGCTTGGAGATGGTCTTATAACCTTTACCTTTAACATGCTTGTCTATAATTTTCTTTCTAATCTCCTGAGACAACTCTTTCCTTTGCTTCCTTTGGTCCATGTTGAGTGTGGTACACACCATGTCACCAAACAGCACAGTGAGTATCTGTAGCCCTATATACAGGCCCACTGACTGATTACAAGATTGTCGACACCTGTGATGCTAATTAGTGGACACAACTTGATTTAACATGTCCCTTTTGTCACATTATTTTCAGGGGTACCATCATTTCTGTCCAGGCCTATTTCAAGAGTTTAATTTTTTTTTAAATTCTGTGGAAGCAGGGTTGAAAAGCAATGTCTGACTTTCATTTGTTCATTTTCATCGATTTTTAATTTATTATTACTTTTGTCAGATTCAAGTTTTTTCTGTGACCATTGTGGGTTTTTCTTTCATTAAACGAGGGGTACCAACAATTTTGACCACGTGTGTATATAGTATATACAGAGCTCCTGTGTATGTCACTGGTGATCACTGTATTACCTATACACTATATACAGAGCTCCTGTCTATAATGTCACTGGTGATCACTGTGTTACCTGTACACTGACACTATATACAGAGCTCCTGTGTATAATGTTGCTGGTGGTAATAACAGTGTTGTTAGTATTGTGGTTTTGTATTCATGATCAGTATTGTAGTATTTGGTCACCTTGGGGTGGTAATATATGGTCTGGTCATAGTTTGGCCATATTTGTTCCTTGTATGTGGTATTATTCGGTCACTATGTAGTGGTAATATGTGATCTAGTCAAGGTGTGGCGATATTTGTCCCTTTTGTATGTGGTATTATTGGTGTTGATATAGTGGACTGTGTTGTGTATGGCGGTCATTTTATTCTCGCTGATCTTAACTAGGAAAAGATTTTTTTCCATTAGGCCACAGCCCCACCATCAGTATTTGGTCAGTATTTTTCTCAGGAGTGGCTGCCGAAACCAGGAATGGTTGATTAATGCAGAATTGGTGACTTGTTTCTATTATACCTTTTCTCTGATTGTTCATCACCTGTTTTGGCTCCCACTCCTGAGAAAAAATACTGACTGGACACTGACCGAATACTGATAGTAGGGCCGTGGCCTTAGCGATTAAATACTTGGACAAGAGCGGCAGAGATGCACTTACAGGGGTTCTCCGGTGAAAACAAGTAATCACCTCTCCACAGGATCATTGATAATATTGATTGGTGGGGGTCTGACTGCTTGCACACACCGGCAGAATGTGGAGCTTTTCTCCCCATTAGACTGGAGCGGCATGTGAGATGCGACCACTGATCCATTCATTCTCTCAGTGGCTGTGAGCGCTGCTCTTTTTTGCAAGTCTCTAAGAGAATGAATAGAGCTGCGGTCAGACGTCCCACCTGCCGCAGCATTTTAAAATAGGGATAAGTGTTCTGTCAGGGATAAAACTTCCCCATTCTTCCGATAGGTGCGTTTTCCAATGTTCGGACACAAATGCTCAATAAGTGATCACCTATCCTGTAGAGCCCATGGATCGGTGATAACTTGTTTTAACTAGTGTTGAGCGAGTATGTTCTGTCCGAGTATGCTCGGCCCGAGCTCCGAGTATTTACAGCTGCTCGGTGATATGGTTGAATCGCTCCCGTGTGCATGATTTGCAACTGTTTGACAGCTTTAACCCCTTAACGACATGTCACGTATTAGTACGCGCATGTCGTTATCCTCCGGTTCAGTGAGGGCTCCGGCGCTGAGCCCGCACTGAACCAAGCACATGTCAGCTGATTATTACAGCTGACATGTGCCCGCAACAGGCGCGGGTGGAATCGTGATCCACCAGCGGCTGTTAACATATTAAATGCCGCTGTCAATCTCTGACAGCGGCATTTAATGCGCGCTTCCTGGAAGCGCGTCACTTACCCCTCCCATCGGCAGCCCCGTCAGATGATCGTGGGTCGCCGATGGGTGGTCATGACAACCCTGGGTCTGCAGCAGACACCAGTGGTTGTAATGATCCTGTCGCTGTGAGCGCCACCTAGTGGTCGGCGCTCATAGCACAGGACCATTTCTGCTGCATACAGGGGATCTGATCGTCCCCTGTATGTAGCAGAGGCGATCGGACAGTTGCTGCTTCTAGTCTCCTATGGAAACTACAGAAGCAAGCAAAAAGTGAAAAAAAAAGTTTTAAAAAATATGAAAAAAAATAAAAAAATATAAAAGTTTAAATCACCCCCCTTTCGCCTCATTCAAAATAAAATCATAAAAAAAACCCCTACATACACATATTTGGTATCGCCGCATTTAGAATTGCCCTATCTATCAATATAAAAAAAGAATTAATGCGATCGGTAAATGGCGTAATGAGAAAAAAATTCTAAACGACAGAATTACGTTTTTTGGTCGCCGTAAAATTGCAATAAAATGCAATAACGGGCGATCAAAACATCGGATCTACCCCAAAATAGCATCTATAAAAACTTCAGCTCGGTTCACAAAAAATAAGCCCTCACCCTGTCCCAGATCCCGAAAAATGGAGACGCTACGGGTCTCGGAAAATGGCACCATTTTTTTTTTTTACCAAACTTTGGAATTTTTTTTCATCACTTAAATAAAAAAGAACCTATACATGTTTGGTGTCTTTGAACTCTTAATGACCTGGAGAATAATAATGGCAGGTCAGTTTTAGCATTCAGTGAACGTGGTAAAAAAAAATTAAAAAAAACCTCAGTGGTATTGCACTTTTTTTGGAATTTCACGGCGCTTGGAATTTTTTTCCCGTTTTCCCGTACACGGCATGGTAAAACTAGTAATGGCGTTGAAAAGTACAACTCGTCCCGCAAAAAATAAGCCCTAACATGGCCATATTGACCAAAAAATAAAAACGCTATGGCTCTGGGAACAAGTGGAGCAAAAAGCGAAAATGCAAAAACGGAAAATGCTCCGCGGCTTAAGGGGTTAATACATGTGAGGAATGTCTATTTCTTACACATTCGGAAAATTATTTGCTAACTAATAGTGATCACCAAAATGATGGCTCTTTAGACAGTGGTGTTTTTCCACTATTTTATGGTGTTTTATATGTTTGTTAGTTTGTTACTACATGTATATGTGTCAGGAAACATTTGTATTTAATAAATTGATATATTTTCATAGATTGATATTGCTATTGATCACTATTTATTTATTTTTTTCTTTATCATTTTGGTGATCACTATTAGTTAGCATCTCCTCTTTCCCAAAAATAATTTTCCACTTGTTAGTTCATGAGATGCTGCAGGTAGATCCCGTTTATTAGATGGTGCCCTCCTCATTTATGGTGGTTATTTCTTACACATTCCTCACATGTATTAAAACCGTCAAACAGTCGCAAATCATGCACACGGGAGCGATTCAACCATATCACCGAGCAGCTGTAAATACTCGGAGCTCGGCCCGAGCATACTCGCCGAAAGGGTTAACAGAACATACTCGCTCAACACTAGTTTTAACCAAAGAAGCCCTTTAATGCAAACATGTCCATCCCAGTTAGAGTGTCGCCCAGTAGATGTGCAGGAGCCGCCAGTCAATGCTCCACTATAACAGCGAGAGCGGATAACAGATATTTGCATCTTGCTGTAGGTGGGCCCCTAAAGTTAATTTCCCCTGTGGGCCCCAGACACCGCAGTCCGACCCTGGTCATCAATATCAGATCAGTGAGGTTCCAACACACGGCCCCCTCACCAATAAGACAGCAGCTGGAAATACTCAGCGTAGAGAGCCCAAACAGCACAGCGCTGTACACTGTGTAGTGGCCGATCTTGGTACTGCAGCTCCTATTGAAATGATTGTGATCTGAGCTGTAGTACCTGAAACCAGCCATTGCACAGTGTGCGGAGCTGTGCTATTCCAGCTCTTAACACTGTGTACATCATCTTGCAGAAGTAGCTGATGTCTGGGGATTTCAGGTGTCAGACCCCCACTAATCACTGTATGAGTTCTGCTCTACTCCTTTATTAAAGGGGTGGTCTTGTGTTCCTCTCATCAGAAGCTGAAGATTTACAGTTCTGGCCGGTGGCTTGGCTGAGCCGCTTGTCTGAATTGTGCCCTCTTGCATTCTGCGGGCAGAGGCGGCTTTGCCTCTGCAGAATGGGACAGGCACAGGGGCGCTGAAGTCCACCAGTCTGCAAGTGAGCGCTTCTTGCCAAGGAGACCAGCCACTTCTCAGGTGGTCAGTAACCATAGCAATGAGCTGTACACTGCAGAATTAAAAATCTTTTCCTTCTTGAGAACAGAGAAGATTTTGAATAAGAAGGAAATTGCAAAGTTTCTTGTTATTACAAGCTCTTTGCAATCTTAGCCTTTTAATACATTCATTTTATTTAGTTATATATTTATTTTACTCTCTTATATAGCGCCGTTAGATTTCGTAGCACCTTACAGACATTATCATCACTGTCCCCATTGGGGCTCACAATATGAATTCCCTATCAGTATGTCTTTGGAGTGTGGGAGGAAACCGGAGAACCCGGAGGAAACCCACACAAACACGGGGAGAACATACAAACTTCTTGCAGATGTTGTCCTTGCTATTATATGAACCCAGCCCCACAGCGTTAATCATTGACCCACCATGTTGCCCACATTCCTCGGCTTTTTTAAGATTTTCTGCAATGAATAAGAACACTGAAGAAAATCTAGATTGATCAACATTTCCTATCACAAATGCAGTTGCTGCAAAACTTGTCCATAGTCCTGTTCCCAGCTGAAAATTGGATACAATTGTATCTTGTGTAGACAATGCTCTGTGAGCTAAATAGCCGGGATCCACTGCTACAAGGCAGGAAACAGACAGATTCTGCTGATGGGTTCTGCTCCCAGAGCATTATTCAGCCTGGACATCTCAGCTCAGAGCAAAACCAGCTATAAGGCTGTGTGCACACCTAGCAGATTTGATGCAGATTTACATGCGTTTTTTCTGCCAGAGAGAAGCGTTTTCACATGCGTTTTTTCAAGCACTTTTCCAAGCAATTTTGAGCATCACTTGGAAAAGTGCTTGACAAGTTGATCACACAATATAAATCCATGCAACCGACATGGATCTATAATGTGTGAACAACTTAGATGCTTTAAATGCAGCATCTATAGTAAAAAAAAGAAAACGTTAATAAATAAAAAAAAACAACGGTATATTCACCTCTCCGGCGGCCCCCGGTCTGCTCTCCGGTCTCCTCCGGTCTGCTCCCGGCCGCGTCTTCTCTCTTCAGCGTCCTGCAGTGTACGGTCAGGACCTGCGGTGACGTCATTTAGTCAGCTGATGGTCACGCGACCATCACCTGATGCCGACGTCAGCTGTCATGCAACCATCACCTGACTAAATGACGTCACCGCAGGTCCTGACAGTACAGACAGCAGACCGGAGGAGACCGGAGAGCAGAGCGGGGGCCGCCGGAGAGGTGAATATACAGGTTTTGTTTGTTTTTAACTTTTTTATTTCTTTTTTTCACCGCGTGGTAGCCGGGATGAAGAGGAGTTGTAGTCTCGTCTTCCTCCCAGATACCACACGCATCGCGAATAAGCTTCAGCGTAATCGCAGTAGAAATGGTCATGCTGCGTTTTGCAAAGTAATGCGAATTCGGCGCGCAAATTAGCGCATCATGTGCACAGCACATCCGAATTCACATGGCTTTGCATGGCAGACTGTTCTACAAACGTTTTCGCGGCCGTAAAAATGCCGCAAAAATGCTACAAAAACGCTGCGTGGGCACATGGCCTAAGGCTGTGTGCCCACAATGCGTTTTTTAAGCGTTTCGGCATGGCAAAAACGCTGCAGAAACGCTTAAAAACGCATGTTAGAAGGTCTGCCATGTTCCCCAATGATAGTCCGCATGTGCTGTGCACATGCTGCGGAAATTTCCACTGCGGATTATCATTGCGGAAGAAAACGCAGCACTACCAATTATTTCGCGTAAGCGCTGCTTTTTCGCCGCCATTGACTTGCATTGGAACAAATGGATTCCGCTTCACTAGATAAGCACATGCGGAATACATGCGTTCAATGTGCGGATGGTACCCGCGTGTGGAGGATGGGAGACTCTCCTCCGGACCCGGGTACCATAGAACCTGTCAAAAAAAAGAATAAAATATAAAATAAATGTTATATTTACCTTCTGACGGCCCCCGCTGCGCTCGTCCTCCCATGCCGGCAGCTCGCGATGGACTGAAGGACCTGCGCTGACGTCATAGTCATGTGACAGCAGGTCCTTCAGTGTACCGCGATCTGCCGGCAGCCAGGACGGAGCGAAGCAAGACTGCGGGGGCCATCGGAAGTTAAGTATAGATTTATAGATGGTGGCCTGATTCTAACGCATCGGGTATTCTAGAATATGTATGCGGCAGACCGGGCGCAATCAGCAGAGCGGTGTTTAAATTTGGTGCCAAAATCGCTGATTGGTCGCGGCCAACAACCGCGACCAATCAGCAAAGCGGTGTTGAAATTTAGCGGCTATATCGCTGATTGGTCACGGCCGGCAGTCGTGACTAATCAGCAGGGCGGGGTTTAAATTTTGCGCCAATAATGCTGATTGGTCGCGGCCAGCGAACGTGACCAATCAGCAGAGCGGGGTTTAAATTTTGCGCCAATAATGCTGATTGGTTGCAGCCGCCGGTCGCGACCAATCAGCAAAGCGGTGTTTAAATTTGGCGCCAATAGTAGTGACTGGTCACGGCCACGACCATTCAGCAGAGCGGTGTTTAAATTTGGCGGCAATAATGCTGATTAGACGCGGCCGGCAATTTGGCGCCAACAATACTGATTAGTCACGGCCGGCAACCGCGACCAATCAGCAGAGCGGGGTTTAAATTTGGCGGCAAAATTGCTGATTGGTGGCGGCCGGCTGTCTCGACCAATCAGCAGAGCGGGGTTTAAATTTGGCGCCAATAATGCTGATTGGTCGCAATCGCCGCCCGCGACCAATCAGCAGAGCGGTGTTTAAATTTGGCGCCAATACTGCTGATTGGTCGCGGCCGGCAACCGCGACCAATCAGCAGAGCGGTGTTTAAATTTTGCGCCAATATTGCTGATTGTTCGTGGACGGCGACCGCGACTAATCAGCAGAGCGGTGTTTAAATTTGGCGCCAATACTGCTGATTGATCTCGGCCAGCGACCGCGATCAATCAGCAGAGCGGTGTTTAAATTTGGCGCCAGTAATGCTGATTAGTCGCGGCCGGCATCCGCGACCAACTAGCGGAGCGGGTTTAAATTTGGCGCCAAAATCGCTGATTGGTCGCGTCTGGCGTCCGCGACCAATCAGCACAGCAGTGTTTAAATGTGGCGGCAAGATCGGTGATTGGTCGCGGCCGCTATTTAAATGTGGCGCCCAAATCGGTGATTGGTCACGGGCAGCGGCCGCGACCAATCAGCAGAGCGGTGTTTAACTTTAGCGCCAAGATCACTGATTGGTCGCGTGTGGAGAGCGAGACCAATCAGTGAATCGTATTGGTGAGGACCGGGGAGCGGAATCGTATTAGTGAGGACCGGGTAGCGCCGCTGCCTGTGCGGCTACTTCCGCTGCGAGAAGCCGGGAGATGAGCGACTGCTCGCAGCAGAAGTATCCGGACCCGCAGCGCCGCTTCCCGGTCCTCCCTTGACACCCTAGCCGCTGATGTCCCCACAGTATCCGCATGGTGTTACAAAGGTCCGGACATTTGTGTTAAAAATCGGTGATTGGTCGCTGGCGCTGCCCGCGACCAATCACCGATTTGGGCGCCAAATTTAAATATCGGCCGCGACCAATCACCGATCTTGGCTCCACATTTAAACACCGCTGTGCTGATTGGTCGCCGACGCTTGGCGCGACCAATCACCGATTTTGGCGCCACATTTAAATAGCGTCCGCGACCAATCAGTACAGCGGTGTTTAAATGTGGAGCCAAGATCGGTGATTGGTCGCGGCCGATATTTAAATTTGGCGCCCAAATCGGTGATTGGTCGCGGGCAGCGTCCGCGACCAATCAGCACAGTAGTGTTTAACTTTTGCGGCAAGATCAGTGATTGGTCGCGGGCCAAGACCGCGACCAATCACCGATTTGTGCGGCACATTTAAATAGCGGCTGCGACCAATTGGATGTCAGCGCCGCTCCCCGGTCCTCCCTTCACACCCTAGCCGCTGATGTCCCCACAGTATCCGCATGATGTTACAAAGGTCCGGACAATTGTGTTAAAAATCGCTGATTGGTCGCCGACCCTGGGCGCGACCAATCACCGATTTTGGCGCCACATTTAAATAGCGTCGGCGACCAATCAGCGATTTTTAACACAAATGTCCGGACCTTTGTAACACCATGCAGATACTGTGGGGACATCAGCGGCTAGGGTGTGAAGGGAGGACCGGGGAGCGGCGCTGACATCCATGCGGCTAGGGTGTGAAGGGAGGACCGGGGAGCGGCGCTGACATCCATGCGGCTAGGGTGTGAAGGGAGGACCGTTGAGCGGCGCTGACATCCAATTGGTCGCGGCCGCTATTTAAATGTGCCGCACAAATCGGTGATTGGTCGCGGTCTTGGCCCGTGACCAATCACTGATCTTGCCGCAAAAGTTAAACACTACTGTACTGATTGGTCGCGGACGCTGCCCGCGACCAATCACCGATTTGGGCGCCAAATTTAAATATCGGCCGCGACCAATCACCGATCTTGGCTACACGATCTTGGCTCCCGGCTGCATCTCCGTCCCGCAGATGGGTCCGGCGGTCGATGTCCTTCTGCTGGTACCGGCCGGGAGATGAGCGCCTCGCGGCGCTCATCTCCCGGCTGCATCGCCGCTGAGCTCCGTCCCGCAGATGAGCCGCTAACGGCCGCCATCTTTTTTCAGAAATCCCGCGGCGCTGATTGGCCGCTGCCGGACCAATGAGCGACGCGGGATTTCCAGGACAGACGGACAAACAGACAGACAGACAGACGGGATAAGACAATTATACAGTAGATTTTTTTATTTTTAACCAGTCTTTGGGGTCACACTATATAAATCCATGCCGTTTTCATGGATTTCTATAGTGTGACCAAATTGACAAGCACTTTCCAAGTGATGCTAAAATCACTTGTAAAGCGCTTGTCAACCCGCATGTGGAAATGCATGTGAAGAACGCTTCACTTCTGCATGTCCCTGGCAGGAAAAAACGCATGTACAATCCGCATGTACAATCCGCATGTACAATCCGCATGTACAATCCGCATGTACAATCCGCATATACAATCCGCATGTACAATCCGCATGTACAATCCGCATGTACAATCCGCATGCACAATCCGCATGCACAATCCGCATGTACAATCCGCATATACAATCCGCATGTACAATCCGCATGTACAATCCGCATGTACAATCCGCATGCGTTTTTTCTGCCAGGGAGATGCAGAAACGCTCAGGAAAAATCCGGAGCTTTTGTGCATCGTGGGCACATAGCCTAAGTCTCTGCATTTGTCTGCTTACACATCTGTACATTTCTGAACACATTCAGCAAAAATTGCAGTACATTTGTTAAAATTGGGCATATAGCATACTATAGGTGCTTCTCACAAAATTAGAATATCATCAAAAAGTTAATTTATTTCAGTTCTTCAATACAAAAAGTAAAACTCATATTATATAGAGTCATTACAGACAGAGTGATCTATTTCAAGTGTTTATTTCTGTTAATGCTATTATCTCAGTAAATTAGAATACTTTATAACACCAGCTTGAAAAATGTTTTTAAAATCTGAAATGTTGTCCTACTGAAATGTATGTTCAGTAAATGCCCTCAATACTTGGCCAGGCTCCTTTTGCATCAATTACTGCATCAATGCGGCAATGTGGCATGGAGGCGATCAGCCTGTGACACTGCTGAGGTGTTATGGAAGCCCAGGTGGCTTTGATAGAAGCCTTCAGCTCGTCTGCATTGTTGGGTCTGGTGTCTCTCATCTTTCTCTTGACAATACCCCATAGATTCTCTATAATAGATTCTCTATGGGGTTAAGGTCAGGTGAGTTTGCTGCCAATCAAGCACAGTGATACTGTTGTGTAAACCAGGTATTGGTACTTTTGGCAATGTGAACAGGGGCCAAGTCCTGCTGGAGAATGACATTTCCATCTCCAAAAAGCTTGGCGTAGCTAAGGTTTTGGTTCAGGGGGCCGAAACTTCTGAGTGGGCCTCTAACCAGGTAACCCTGATTCCAACTATAGCGGCGCACCCAGATAGTTGATGTAGGAAAACCTCAGCAGATGACCGCGCTGTTACTAAAAATAATCTCTATACAAAGACCAGCACTGATATTACCGCCATATGGTGACATATATTGATAGATGCCAGTCCTGCAAAACATATAAGAGATCACAGCTCAGTTATATATAGTACCTTACAGCTGACGTTCTTTCTGATTAAATTGTTCACTTTTCCCGTCTTTTCCATCTGGCCCAGACCGACACGACAACTTCTCCAGCCAGGACTCAGAGTCTCAGGTATGCAGAGATCACAACAAAGACACATTTGACTCCTTACATTTCAGGCACTGACCACATCTATCCCCAACCTGCACAAACTTCTCATCCTGCTGATACCCCAATACTGAGCCTCTGCTGCAAAATGTGTCCCTATTACTGCACCTACTGTGTGCCCTCTAGATGGTAAAACAAACCTCTAAAATAAAGTAATGCCGTGTGCAAGTGTCCTAGAAAACAGTGCCCACATTGTGCCCCCTAGAAAGTAATAGTGCCCCTTCGACAGTCACGATAACCTGAGTTCCCCTATAACAATAAGTGCCCACCTAAGATTTAATAATGTCCTGAGTCTCCCCCCATGTAGAGCTCCGCTGGAAGGTCCCTGGTGCGTTGCAGAGCCCGAAAGGCATGCAGTTGAATTCGCTCAGTCCCATCGGGGTGGTGAAGGCGGTCTTCTCCTTGTCAGCCTCTGCCACAGGAACCTGCCAGTACCCGCTAGTAAGGTCCAAAGTAGAAAAGAAGTTAGCTGATTTTAGTGCGGCTAAAGACTCCTCTATTCTAGGCAGCGGATATGCGTCTTTGTGAGTGATACGGTTGATTTGTCTATAGTCGACGCACATTCTCATGGTGCCGTCTTTCTTTTTGACCAGAACCAAGGGGGCTGCCCAGGGGCTACAGCTGTCTCTAATAACCCCAGCTTCTTTCATCTCTCTTAGCATGCCCCTTGCGTTCTGATAATGTGCAGGGGGTACAGGTCTGTGCCTCTCTTTTATCGGTGGGTGGCTCCCTGTGGGGATGTGGTGTTCTATCCCCTTTACTCTGCCGAAGTCTAGCGGGTGCTTACTAAAGACTCTCTCGTACTCCTGTACCACCCGGTAGACTCCTTGTTTTTGGTGCAGGGGAGTGGAGTCAGCACCCACGTGGAGTTTCTGGCACCAGTCCTCCTTTTGTTTCTGGGAGCCATTACCCTCCGCCTGAGGAGATGGAGGCAAGGGTTCCACGGCCCTGATAGCTTTGTGTTCGACCACAAACAGCTTGGCGAGTGTAGCGTACCTGGGTAAGTGTACCTCCCTCTCCCCAATGTTGAGGATGCGGACGGGCACCCTCCCATGACGGACATCAACCACCCCCCGGGCTGTCAAAATGGTGGGCCTGCTGTCTGAGTACACGGGTTCTACCATGGCTTGGTAGTCTCTACCTCTCAACCCGATTGCAGTCCGACACCAGATCATCATTTCACTTTTGGGAGGCATGGAAATGGGGAATGGGTCACTCAGTCTTACGCTACCGATCTCACCACCAGACAGTTCTACCTGCTGCCGTCTCATCAGGGCCTTTATCTCCTTGTTGAGAACTCTCTGTTGGCTGGAACTAGCATTCACCGCCACCTGTTGTAAGATTACAATTACCTCTGAAAGACAATTTTCAATTACATTAGTACCCACAGTTATTTTAGGGTGACTTTCACGACGGTCAATGTCCACAATAATCACTCCCTGTGCCGGTAGTTCAACTTTACCAATCTTAATGGTCATCTCCTTGAACCCCATCTGCGGCACGGGTAAGCCATTACTGGCGATGATGCTCAAGTTACCGTCTGGATACCGTGTGATATCAGCATCAGTCCAATACTGCTTAAAAAGTACATAAGGGATAGTGGTTACTTGTGACCCAGTATCCAGCAAGGCGCTCATGGGGATACCGTCCAGCACCACGGGTAAAACCGGGCGCCCCCCAACGTACTTATTACGCCAATTGTAAGGGCCTGGTGATCTTATGCCTGGGGGTTGGCCCTCTGCCCCAGGTTGGACCCGTTTAAATTACAGTACCTGGAAATGTGTCCGGGCTGGTTGCATCGACGGCAAATGGGCTGTCCATCCTCTGCGTAGCGGTCTGTGGGCCTCCCTCGGAACGACGGGATCCTCCTCTGTCGACGCCATGGGACATCCTCCGGACTTGAAGCCAGCTCGATGGGTCTTGACGGGTCCACTTGCAATGCCTGGACGGTCCTGGTCAACGCCGCGACGCTCCTGGTCAGCTCCTGGACTTGTTGGTGCAGATCTTTCGACGGGGCTTGGTTCAGGGCCTGTGCATCAGTCTCCACAGAGTCCATAGAGGAGGGCGCCGCCTCCTGGTGGTAAGTGATAGCAGGGCGCCGGGGGTTTATAGCGCCACTGGTTGCAGATTCACGGAGCACCCTTATGGCCCTGTCCTTAAATTGGGCAAAGGTCAGGTCGAGGTTCTGAAAGAACATGAGGCGCAGTTGGGCCCTGTGGGCGCTAGACAGCAGACCTTCTATGAATTGTTCTGTTAGCAGCTTATCCGTTTCCTGCACACTGCCAGGGTCAGTTTGTTGAATAGCCCTCAAGGCTTCCTGCAGATTTAGGGCATAGTCTCTGATGCTGTCCTGTGCCCGCTGCTTACATCCATATAACCTCATTTTAATCTCAGCGGAGGTACGTGTGTCAAAGGTACCCCGCAGCCGGGCCAGAATACCCTTCACAGTCCTTTTCTCCTCAGTGGGCCATGATTTTACCTCCCGCTGGGCTGCGCCAGTTAACTGCCCTGTTAATATGCTGACCTTCTGTTCCTCTGTCAGGGGGTAAACGTGGAACAAACTGTATAGCCTTTCCTTGAAGTCAGTTAGGGCATGGGGCTCCCCTGAGTATTTGGGCAGCTAGGCCGCTCCAGGGATGTAGGGCAAGGAAAAGGGCATCACCGCTGCTGCAGTTGCGTTGGTGGTAGTGGGCGCCTCTGTGTCCGTCATCTTCCTCCTCCCCTAGTTACGCGTGGCCTACCTTCCGACGATCCTCTTCTGTAGGCCGCGGCTCCGCTGCTGCTGCTATGGACGAGGACCTGGCGTCGCGTCCTGATGACGTCAGCGTCGCTCTCTCTCCCTTCCAGGACCTTGCGCAGCGTCGGTGTGTGGGGCGGAGCTTCGGATCTCGCGCGGTTTTGACGTCCACGCCCCTCTTCTTCCCGCGCGGCGTCCTGAAGATGGCGTCCGATGGCGGGAAGCAGCTGCGGATGGCGGGAAGGCGGCAGAAGATGGCGGGAAACGGTCCAAGATGGCGTCCGATGGCGGGAATCGGCTCCGGATGGCGGGAAAAGACTCCGGACGGCGGGAAACTTTGCCACAGGTAAGTTACAAAAGTCTTTTTCAGGCACGCAGTACCCGGTGGTTGCGGGCACGAAATCCTGCCGACTACGCCAAAGCTGACTCGCCCCCTGGGCCATGCGGCACTCGGATCCGGGCAATAGGGAGACGATGGGGGTAGTAGTGGCGACCCGGTTCCGTGGCTCAGGGTGGTCAGGCCAATGGTAGTCTGCTATGTTCTGCTGATAATGTCCGACTACGCCACCCATGGATTGCGGTTATTAGGAACCGCCGCTGCATGCAGACCGCTGGGGCTGATGAGGTGTGCAGCTAGGGTAGTGTGACTCTCCACGGGAAGAGTGCGGCCCCAGGGCAGTATAATGGATGTTGGGAGTGATGGTAGTGGGAGTCCCAGTGCTGATAGTGCTGGAGGAGCAAGGAGCACACAGACAACAGGTTGCAGTCTAGGGTCTTTACTAAACAGGTAAACTGACCCACAAACAGTCCCGGCTAGGAGGGGACCTGGATGTCTGAGAGCAACGGGGAAATTGGCCCTGGTCAGGGTGAGGGTGTAGGCCTACCGTGCTTTCTGCGCTCCTTCTGGCTATCTCCTCCTGATAGGGTAACAGCCCACGTTTCCGAGCTTTCCATGTTTTCTTGCCTGTATGGCCTGCGACATGGGTTCCTTTCTCCTCCCAGCCTTGTATGGCTTTACTGGTCCCTTCTGTTGTGGCAGGGCCTCCAGGCTTCTTAGGCCAAGGAATATACAGTCCCTTGCGGACTGGTTCTCTGCTGGGGGATGTGGAATCCTTCCAGCCTCAGACACCAAACTCTGGTAGATTAAGTCTGTTATCTGCCAAGACAGGCTCTCTTCGCCTCTTGTCTCTGGCTTGTGGCTCTCCTCCTGCCACACTTCCTCTTAGGTGCAGTGCAACTGTCTGTCCCTGCTCTGCTGAGACACGTCTCAGTCCTGAGACAGGTCATCTGGGTTCTCTCTAACCCTGACCTCAGCACCAGCTTTTATAGGGGCAGCCTGCTCCCCCTACTGGCCTGAGACAGGAAGCATTGCATGCTAATGTTCCCCTGACTAGAGAACCTCCCCCCTGCTCTCAGACACAGCTTTAATTACACTTGTGGCATCCAGGCCAGGGTGACACACATGTACACTTACACTACACACGTGGTCAAAACTGTTGGTACCCCTCGTTTAATGAAAGAAAAACCCACAATGGTCACAGAAATAACTTGAATCTGACAAAAGTAATAATAAATTAAAAATCTATGAAAATGAACAAATGAAAGTCAGACATTGCTTTTCTGCTTCCACAGAATAAAAATAAATAAATAAACTGATGAAACAGGCCTGGACAGAAATGATGGTTCTTCTTAACTTTATATTTTGCTGAACAACCTTTTGAGGCAATCACTGCAATCAAACGACTCCTGTAACTGTCAATGAGACTTCTGCACCTCTCCACAGGTATTTTGGCCACTCCTCATGAGCAAACTGCTCCAGTTGTCTCATGGTTGAAGGTTGCCTTTTCCAGACGGCATGTTTCAGCTCTTTCCAAAGATGCTCAATAGGATTTAGGTCAGGGCTCATAGAAGCCACTTCAGAATAGTCCAATGTTTTCCTCTTAGCCATTGTTGGGTGTTTTTAGCTGTGTGTTTTGGGTCATAATACTGTTGCAAGACCCATGACCTGCGACTGAGACCACGCTTTCTGACACTGGGCAGCACATTTCTCTCTAGAATCCCTTGATAGTCTTGAGATTTCATTGTACCCTGCACAGATTCAAGACACCCTGTGCCAGATGCGGCAGACCAGCCCCAAAACATAAAAGAGACTCCTCCATGTTTCACAGTAGGGACAGTGTTCTTATCTTGATATGCTTCATTTTTCCATCTGTGAACATAGATCTGATGTGCCTTGCCAAAAACTTCCATTTTTGTCTCATCTGTCCATAGGGCATTCTCCTAAAAGCTTTGTGACTTGTGAACATGTAGTTTGGCAAATTCCAGTCTGGCTTTTTTATGATTTTTTTTCAACAATGGTGTACTCCTTGGTCGTCTCCCATGAAGTCCACTTTAGATCAAACAACGACGGATGGTGCGATCTGACACTGATGTTCCTTGAGCTTGAAGTTCACCTTTAATCTCTTTAGAAGTTTTCCTGGGCTCTTTTGTTACCATTCATATTATTCGTCTCTTTGATTTGTTATCAATTTTCCTCCTGCGGCCACGTCCAGGGAGGTTGGCTACAGTCCCATGGATCTTAAATTTCTGAATAATATGTGCAACTGTAGTTACAGGAACATCAAGCTGCTTGGAGATGGTCTTATAACCTTTACCTTTAACATGCTTGTCTATAATTTTCTTTCTAATCTCCTGAGACAACTCTTTCCTTTGCTTCCTTTGGTCCATGTTGAGTGTGGTACACACCATGTCACCAAACAGCACAGTGAGTATCTGTAGCCCTATATACAGGCCCACTGACTGATTACAAGATTGTCGACACCTGTGATGCTAATTAGTGGACACAACTTGATGTAACATGTCCATTTTGTCACATTATTTTCAGGGGTACCATCATTTCTGTCCAGGCCTATTTCAAGAGTTTAATTTTTTTTTAAATTCTGTGGAAGCAGGGTTGAAAAGCAATGTCTGTCTTTCATTTGTTCATTTTCATCGATTTTTAATTTATTATTACTTTTGTCAGATTCAAGTTTTTTCTGTGACCATTGTGAGTTTTTCTTTCATTAAACGAGGGGTACCAACAATTTTGACCACGTGTGTATATAGTATATACAGAGCTCCTGTGTATGTCACAGGTGATCACTGTATTACCTATACACTATATACAGAGCTCCTGTCTATAATGTCACTGGTGATCACTGTGTTACCTGTACACTGACACTATATACAGAGCTCCTGTGTATAATGTTCCTGGTGGTAATAACAGTGTTGTTAGTATTGTGGTTTTGTATTCATGATCAGTATTGTAGTATTTGGTCACCTTGGGGTGGTAATATATGGTCTGGTCATAGTTTGGCCATATTTGTTCCTTGTATGTGGTATTATTCGGTCACTATGTAGTGGTAATATGTGATCTAGTCAAGGTGTGGCGATATTTGTCCCTTTTGTATGTGGTATTATTGGTGTTGATATAGTGGACTGTGTTGTGTATGGCGGTCATTTTATTCTCGCTGATCTTAACTAGGAAAAGATTTTTTTCCATTAGGCCACAGCCCCACCATCAGTATTTGGTCAGTATTTTTCTCAGGAGTGGCTGCCGAAACCAGGAATGGTTGATTAATGCAGAATTGGTGACTTGTTTCTATTATACCTTTTCTCTGATTGTTCATCACCTGTTTTGGCTCCCACTCCTGAGAAAAAATACTGACTGGACACTGACCGAATACTGATAGTAGGGCCGTGGCCTTAGCGATTAAATACTTGGACCAGAGCAGCAGAGATGCACTTACAGGGGTTCTCCGGTGAAAACAAGTAATCACCTCTCCACAGGATCATTGATAATATTGATTGGTGGGGGTCTGACTGCTTGCACACACCGGCAGAATGTGGAGCTTTTCTCCCCATTAGACTGGAGCGGCATGTGAGATGCGACCACTGATCCATTCATTCTCTCAGTGGCTGTGAGCGCTGCTCTTTTTTGCAAGTCTCTAAGAGAATGAATAGAGCTGCGGTCAGACGTCCCACCTGCCGCAGCATTTTAAAATAGGGATAAGTGTTCTGTCAGGGATAAAACTTCCCCATTCTTCCGATAGGTGCGTTTTCCAATGTTCGGACACAAATGCTCAATAAGTGATCACCTATCCTGTAGAGCCCATGGATCGTTGGTAACTTGTTTTAACTAGTGTTGAGCGAGTATGTTCTGTCCGAGTATGCTCGGGCCGAGCGCCGAGTATTTACAGCTGCTCGGTGATATGGTTGAATCGCTCCCGTGTGCATGATTTGCAACTGTTTGACAGCTTTAACCCCTTAACGACATGTCACGTATTAGTACGCGCATGTCGTTATCCTCCGGTTCAGTGAGGGCTCCGGCGCTGAGCCCGCACTGAACCAAGCACATGTCAGCTGATTATTACAGCTGACATGTGCCCGCAACAGGCGCGGGTGGAATCGCGATCCACCAGCGGCTGTTAACATATTAAATGCCGCTGTCAATCTCCGACAGCGGCATTTAATGCGCGCTTCCTGGAAGCGCGTCACTTACCCCGCCCATCGGCGACCCCGTCACATGATCGCGGGTCGGCGATGTGTGGTCATGACAACCCTGGGTCTGCAGCAGACACCAGTGGTTGTAATGATCCTGTCGCTATGAGCGCCATCTAGTGGTCGGCGCTCATAGGACAGGACCATTTCTGCTGCATACAGGGGAACTGCTGGTCCCCTGTATGTAGCAGAGGCGATCGGACAGTTGCTGCTTCAAGTCTCCTATGGAGACTACAGAAGCAAGCAAAAAGTGAAAAAAAAAAGTTTTAAAAAATATGAAAAAAAATAAAAAAATGTAAAAGTTTAAATCACCCCCTAAAATCATAAAATAAACCCCACATACACATATTTGGCATTGACGCGTTCAGAATCGCCTGATCTATCAATATAAAAATAGAATTAATGCGATCGGTAAATGGCGTAATGAGAAAAAAATTCTAAACGCCAGAATTACGTTTTTTGGTCACCGTAAAATTGCAATAAAATGCAATAACGGGCGATCAAAACATCGGATCTACCCCAAAATAGCATCTATAAAAACTTCAGCTCGGTTCACAAAAAATAAGCCCTCACCCTGCCCCAGATCCCGAAAAATGGAGACGCTACGGGTCTCGGAAAATGGCACCATTTTTTTTTTTTTTACCAAACTTTGGAATTTTTTTTCATCACTTAAATAAAAAAGAACCTATACATGTTTGGTGTCTACGAACTCGTAATGACCTGGAGAATAATAATGGCAGGTCAGTTTTAGCATTCAGTGAACGTGGTAAAAAAAATAAAAAAAAACCCTCAGTGGTATTGCACTTTTTTTGCAATTTCACGGCGCTTGGAATTTTTTTCCCGTTTTCCCGTACACGGCATGGTAAAACTAGTAATGGCGTTAAAAAGTACAACTCGTCCCGCAAAAAATAAGCCCTAACATGGCCATATTGACTAAAAAATAAAAACGCTATGGCTCTGGGAACAAGTGGAGCAAAAAGCGAAAATGCAAAAACGGAAAATGCTCCGCGGCTTAAGGGGTTAATACATGTGAGGAATGTCTATTTCTTACACATTCCTCACATGCAGGGTCGGACTGGGGTGTCTGGGGCCCACAGGGAGAACTGACTCTAGGGGCCCACCTACAGCCATATGCAAATATCTGTTTTCCGCTATCCCTGTTATAGTGGAGCATTGACTGGCGGCTCCTGCACATCTACTGTGCACCACTATAACTGGGATGTGCAATTACGGTAGTTTGCATTAAAGGGCTTCTTTGGTTAAAACAAGTTATCACCGATCCATGGGATCCACAGGATCGGTGATCACTTATTGATCGTTTGGGTCCGAACATTGGAAAAGGCGCCTATCAGAAGAATGGGGAAGTTTCATCCCTGACAGGACACTTATCCCCATTTTAAAATGCAGCTTCCAAAAAAGAGCAGCGCTCACAGTCACTGAGGGAATGACTGGATGAGTGGTCGCATCTCACATGCCGCTCCAGTCTAATGGGGAGAAAAGCTCCACATTCTGCCGATTGTGTCCCAGCAGTCAGACCCCCACCAATCAATATCATCACTGATCCTGTGGAGAGGTGATTACTTGTTTTCACCGGAGAACCCCTGTAAGTGCATCTCTGCCGCTCTGGTCCAAGTATTTAATCTCTAAGGCTGCGGCCCTACTATCAGTATTTGGTCAGTATTCAGTCAGTATTTTTTCTCAGGAATGGGAGTCAAAACCAGGTGAGGAACAATCAGAGAAAAGGTATAATAGAAACAAGTCACCAATTCTGTATTTATCACCCACTCCTGGTTTTGGCAGCTACTCCTGAGAAAAAATACTGACCGAATACTGATGGTGGGGCTGTGGCCTAATGGAAAAAAATCTTTTCCTAGTTAATATCAGCAAGAACAAAATGACTGCCATACACAACACAGTCCACTATATCAACACCAATAATACCACATACAAAAGAGACAAATATCGCCACACCATGACTAGATCACATATTACCACCACATAGTGACCGAATAATACTACATACAAGGAACAAATACGGCCACACCATGACCAGACCACATATTACCACCCCAAAGTGACCAAATACTACAATACTGATCATGAATACAAACCACAATACTAACAACACTGTTATTACCACCAGTGACATTATACACAGGAGCTCTGTATATAGTGTCAGTGTACAGGTAATACAGGGATCACCAGTGACATTATACACAGGAGCTCTGTATATAGTGTCAGTGTACAGGTAATACAGGGATCACCAGTGACATTATACACAGGAGCTCTGTATATAGTGTACAGTGTACAGGCAATACAGTGACCACCAGTGACATTATACACTGGAGCTCAGTATATAGTGTCAGTGTACAGGTAATACAGGGTTCACCAGTGACATTATACACAGGAGCTCTGTATAGAGTGTCAGTGTACAGGTAATACAGTGATCACCAGTGACATTATACACTGGAGCTCTGTATTTAGTGTACAGGTATTACAGTGGTCACCAGTGACATTATACACAGGAGCTCTGTATATAGTGTACAGGTAATACAGTGGTCACCAGTGACATTATACACAGGAGCTCTGTATATATTGCACAGGTAATACAGTGGTCACAAGTGACATTATACACAGAAGCTCTGTATATAGTGTATACATAATATAGTGATCACCAGTGACATACACAGGAGTTCTGTATATACTATATACACACACGTGGTCAGAATTGTTGGTACCCCTCGTTTAATGAAAGAAAAACCCACAATGGTCACAGAAATAACTTGAATCTGACAAAAGTAATAATAAATTAAAAATCTATGAAAATGAACAAATGAAAGTCAGACATTGCTTTTCTGCTTCCACTGAATTAAAAAAAAAAATTAAACTCATGAAATCGGCCTGGACAGAAATGATGGTACCCCTGAAAATAATGTGACAAAAGGGACATGTTAAATAAAGTTGTGTCCACTAATTAGCATCACAGGTGTCTACAATCTTGTAATCAGTCAGTGGGCCTGTATATAGGGCTACAGATACTCACTGTGCTATATATAGGGCTGCAGATACTCACTGTGCCTGTATATAGGGCTACAGATACTCACTGTGCCTGTATATAGGGTTACAGATACTCACTGTGCCTGTATATAGGGTTACAGATACTCACTGTGCCTGTATATAGGGTTACAGATATTCACTGTGCCTGTATATAGGGTTACAGATACTCACTGTGCTTGTATATAGGGTTACAGATACTCACTGTGCCTGTATATAGGGTTACAGATATTCACTGTGCCTGTATATAGGGTTACAGATACTCACTGTGCTTGTATATAGGGCTACAGATACTCACTGTGCTTGTATATAGGGCTACAGATACTCACTGTGTTGTTTGGTGACATGGTGTGTACCACACTCAACATGGACCAGAAGAAGCAAAGGAAAGAGCTGTCTCAGGAGATTAGAAAGAAAATTATAGAAAAGCATGTTAAAAGGTAAAGGTTATAAGACCATCTCCAAGCAGCTTGATGTTTCTGTGACTACAGGTGCACATATTATTCAGAAATTTAAGATCCATGGGACTGTAGCCAACCTCCCTGGACGTGGCTGCAGGAGGAAAATTGATGACAAATCAAAGAGACGGATAATATGAATGGTAACAAAAGAGCCCAGAATAACTTCTAAAGAGATTAAAGGTGAACTTCAAGCTCAAGGAACATCAGTGTCAGATCGTACTATCCACCGTTGTTTGATCCAAAGTGAACTTCATGTAAGACGACCAAGGAGAACACCATTGTAGAAAAAAAAAATAGTAAAAAGGCCAGACTGGAATTTGCCAAACTACATGTTGACAAGCCACAAATCTTCTGGGAGAATGTACTATGGACAGATGAGACAAAAATTGAAGTTTTTGGCAAGGCACATCAGCTCTATGTTCACAGATGGAAAAATATCAAGAAAAGAACACTGTCCCTACTGTGAAACATGGTGGAGGCTCTGTTATGTTCTGGGGCTGCTTTGCTGCACCTGGCACAGGGTGTCTTGAATCTGTGCAGGGTACAATGAAATCTCAAGACTATCAAGGGATTCTAGAGAGAAATGTGCTGCCCAGTGTCAGAAAGCTTGGTCTCAGTCGCAGGTCTAGCAACAGGATAATGACCCAAAACACACACAGCTAAAAACACCCAAGAATGGCTAAGAGGAAAACATTGGACTATTCTGAAGTGGCTTGTATGAGCCCTGAACTAAATCCTATGGAGCATCTTTGGAAAGAGCTGAAACATTCTGGAAAAGGCAACCTTCAAACACGAGACAACTGGAGCAGTTTGCTCATGAGGAGTCGGCCAAAATACCTGTCGAGAGGCGCAGAAGTCTCATTGACAGTTACAGGAATCGTTTGATTGCAGTGATTGCCTCAAAAGGTTCAACAAAATATTAAGTTAAGAAGAAGAACCATCATTTCTGTCCAGGCCGATTTCATGAGGTTAATTTTTTTTTAAATTCTGTGGAAGCAGAAAATCAATGTCTGACCTTCATCTCTTCATTTTCAAAAATTTGTAATTTATCAGATTGAAGTTATTTCTGTGACCATTGTGGGTTTTTCTTTCATTAAACGAGGGGTACCAACAATTTTGACCACGTGTGTAGTGTAAGTGTACATGTAATACACTGACTCACCAGTGATGTCTCTAGGTGAAGTCCTTCATCTTCGCTTTTCTTCTTCATCTGGCACAGACGGCCATCACTTCTTCCAGCCAGGAATCATCTCTGCAGAAAATAACACACAGTTATTAATAACTGATCTCTTCTAGAGAATATTCCCACTTTCCCTCCCCCGACCTCTACACTACACCAGTTGAAGAAAAAAAGCAACATAGTGCCGTCCTGCACAGTAACAGGACTCCTCTTTTGTCCCATCCCATGGAAAACAATTTCCTAAAAAGTAAATTATATTACAGAAGTAATAATGTAATAATAATTGGAATCTAAAGTAATAATGTTCCCCACTGGTCACCATAAACTAATAAAGTATGTTCCTCAATCTGGCTCCCAAACAGTAATTAAGTCCCTTGTCTAGCCAGGCACCCCCATATGTCCCTTCTGGCCACCATTTGTCTAGTGTGACCCCTCCATATATTTATCCTAGCACATGTGTATCGAGCCTGCCCCCTCCCATATACCCATCCTAGCCCCCCCATGTGCCAGTCTGCCCCCCCACATATCCATCCTTGCTTCCATGTTTCCAGCCTGCGCCCCCATATGTCCCCCCCATATATCCTCCATGTGTCCAGCCTGCCCTCTACATATTCATCCTGGCCTCCATGTGTCCAGCCTCTCCCCTCATATATCCATACTGCCCTTACCCCCTGCATATATCCATCCTGACACCCCCCATATATCCAGCGTGCCCCTCCATATATTTACGCTAGCCCATGTGTATCGAGCCCGCCCCCCCCACATATTCATCCTAGCACCCCATGTGTCCAGCCTGTCCCCCCCCATATATCCATCCTGGCCTCCATGTGTTCAGCCTGCCCCCCCTCCCCCATATATCCATCCTGGCCTCCATAAGTCCAGCTTGCCCCCCCCCATATATCCATCCTGGCCTCCATATATCCATCTTGCCCCCCCATATATCCATCCTGCCCCCCCATATATCCATCCTGCCCCCCATATATCCATTCTGGCCTCCATGTGTCCAGCCTGCCCCCCATATACCCATCCTGCCCACCCCCCTTTGCCTGGGTCCACCTTGGTTCCCCCTTGTGTGTCCTGCCAGGGCTCCCCCTTGTGTGTCCAGCCAGGGCTCCTCTCCCTTGCGTGTCCAGCCAGGGCTCCCCCCTTGCATGTCCAGCCAAGGCTCCCCCCCTTGCGTGTCCAGCCAGGGCCCCCCCCCTTGCGTATCCAGCCAGGGTTCCCCCCTCGTGTGTCCAGCTGGGCCCCCCCTCGTGTGTCCGTCCAGCTGGGCCCCCCTCGTGTGTCCGTCCAGCTGGGCCCCCCCTCGTGTGTCCGTCCAGCTGGGCACCCCCTCGTATGTCCGTCCAGCTGGGCCCCCCCTCGTGTGTCCGTCCAGCTGGGCCCCCCCTCGTGTGTCTGTCCAGCTGGGCCCCCCCTCGTGTGTCTGTCCAGCTGGGCCCCCCCTCGTGTGTCTGTCCAGCTGGGTCCCCCCTCGTGTGTCTGTCCAGCTGGGCCCCCCCTTGTGTGTCTGTCCAGCTGGGCCCCCCCCTTGTGTGTCTGTCCAACTTGGCCCCCCCTTGTGTGTCTGTCCAGCTGGGCCCCCCCTTGTGTGTCTGTCCAGCTGGGCCCCCCCTCGTGTATCCGTCCAGCTGGGCCCCCCCTCGTGTGTCCGTCCAGCTGGGCCCCCCCTCGTGTGTCTGTCCAGCTGGGCCCCCCCTCGTGTGTCTGTCCAGCTGGGCCCCCCCTCGTGTGTCTGTCCAGCTGGGTCCCCCCTCGTGTGTCTGTCCAGCTGGGCCCCCCCTTGTGTGTCTGTCCAGCTGGGCCCCCCCCTTGTGTGTCTGTCCAACTT
The DNA here is from genome assembly GCF_046119375.1 of Phyllobates terribilis. Lineage (NCBI taxonomy): Eukaryota > Metazoa > Chordata > Amphibia > Anura > Dendrobatidae > Phyllobates > Phyllobates terribilis. Next base: position 3,324,485 of record NW_027362961.1, on the reverse strand, counting down.
GGCCCCCCCTTGTGTGTCTGTCCAGCTTGGCCCCCCCTTGTGTGTCTGTCCAGCTGGGCCTCCCTTGTGTGTCTGTCCAGCTGGGCCCCCCTTGTGTGTCTGTCCAGCTGGGCCCCCCTTGTGTGTCTGTCCAGCTGGGCCCCCCCTTGTGTGTCTGTCCAGCTGGGCCCCCCCTTGTGTGTCTGTCCAGCTGGGCCCCCCCTTGTGTGTCTGTCCAGCTGGGCCCCCCCTTGTGTGTCTGTCCAGCTGGGCCCCCCCTTGTGTGTCTGTCCAGCTGGGCCCCCCCTTGTGTGTCTGTCCAGCTGGGCCCCCCCTTGTGTGTCTCTCCAGCTGGGCCCCCCCTTGTGTGTCTGTCCAGCTGGGCCCCCCCTTGTGTGTCTGTCCAGCTGGGCCCCCCCTTGTGTGTCTGTCCAGCTGGGCCCACCCCTTGTGTGTCTGTCCAGCTTGGCCCCCCCTTGTGTGTCTGTCCAGCTGGGCCCCCCCTTGTGTGTCTGTCCAGCTGGGCCCCCCCCTTGTGTGTCTGTCCAGCTGGGCCCCCCCCCTTGTGGGTCTGTCCAGCTGGGCCCCCCCTTGTGTGTCCTGCTGGCCCCCGCCTTGTGTGTCCAGACCATTACACACACACACACACACACACACACACACCTCTTACCTTCCTGCGATCCCGTGCGGTGTCCTCCTTCTCCTGAGTTGCGCGCCTCCTTCACAGCAGGCGCATGACGATGACGTCATACGCCGGCCGGCGAAGGGAGACACGCAGCTTCAGCTGCTTCACAGGGACGTGCGCCGCGGTGGTTCAGGTAATGAACGCTGCGTGCGCGCGTCCCTGCATACACTATGCCTGCGCTTTTAAAGGGCCCGTGCCCCTTAAAACCGCAGGATTTTTTTTTGTTCTCTTCTCCCCCCTCTACTCTGCAGCAGGGGGCGGGGCCCACCGGGAAATTTCCCGGTATCCCGCCAGCCCAGACCGACCCTGCTCACATGTATTAAAACCGTCAAACAGTCGCAAATCATGCACACAGGAGCGATTCAACCATATCACCGAGGAGCTATAAATACTCGGAGCTCGGCCCGAGCATACTCGCCGAAAGGGTTAACAGAACATACTCGCTCAACACTAGTTTTAACCAAAGAAGCCCTTTAATGCAAACATGTCCATCCCAGTTAGAGTGTCGCCCAGTAGATGTGCAGGAGCCGCCAGTCAATGCTCCACTATAACAGGGAGAGCGGATAACAGATATTTGCATCTTGCTGTAGGTGGGCCCCTAGAGTTAATTTCCCCTGTGGGCCCCAGACACCGCAGTCCGACCCTGGTCATCAATATCAGATCAGTGAGGTTCCAACACACGGCCCCCTCACCAATAAGACAGCAGCTGGAAATACTCAGCGTAGAGAGCCCAAACAGCACAGCGCTGTACACTGTGTAGTGGCCGATCTTGGTACTGCAGCTCCTATTGAAATGATTGTGATCTGAGCTGTAGTACCTGAAACCAGCCATTGCACAGTGTGCGGAGCTGTGCTATTCCAGCTCTTAACACTGTGTACATCATCTTGCAGAAGTAGCTGATGTCTGGGGATTTCAGGTGTCAGACCCCCACTAATCACTGTATGAGTTCTGCTCTACTCCTTTATTAAAGGGGTGGTCTTGTGTTCCTCTCATCAGAAGCTGAAGATTTACAGTTCTGGCCGGTGGCTTGGCTGAGCCGCTTGTCTGAATTGTGCCCTCTTGCATTCTGCGGGCAGAGGCGGCTTTGCCTCTGCAGAATGGGACAGGCACAGGGGCGCTGAAGTCCACCAGTCTGCAAGTGAGCGCTTCTTGCCAAGGAGACCAGCCACTTCTCAGGTGGTCAGTAACCATAGCAATGAGCTGTACACTGCAGAATTAAAAATCTTTTCCTTCTTGAGAACAGAGAAGATTTTGAATAAGAAGGAAATTGCAAAGTTTCTTGTTTTTACAAGCTCTTTGCAATCTTAGCCTTTTAATACATTCATTTTATTTAGTTATATATTTATTTTACTCTCTTATATAGCGCCGTTAGATTTTGTAGCACCTTACAGACATTATCATCACTGTCCCCATTGGGGCTCACAATATGAATTCCCTATCAGTATGTCTTTGGAGTGTGGGAGGAAACCGGAGAACCCGGAGGAAACCCACACAAACACGGGGAGAACATACAAACTCCTTGCAGATGTTGTCCTTGCTATTATATGAACCCAGCCCCACAGCGTTAATCATTGACCCACCATGTTGCCCACATTCCTCGGCTTTTTTAAGATTTTCTGCAATGAATAAGAACACTGAAGAAAATCTAGATTGATCAACATTTAATATCACAAATGCAGTTGCTGCAAAACTTGTCCATAGTCCTGTTCCCAGCTGAAAATTGGATAGAATTGTATCTTGTGTAGACAATGCTCTGTGAGCTAAATAGCCGGGATCCACTGCTACAAGGCAGGAAACAGACAGATTCTGCTGATGGGTTCTGCTCCCAGAGCATTATTCAGCCTGGACATCTCAGCTCAGAGCAAAACCAGCTATAAGGCTGTGTGCACACCTAGCAGATTTGATGCAGATTTACATGCGTTTTTTCTGCTAGAGAGAAGCGTTTTCACATGCATTTTTTCAAGCAATTTTCCAAGCGATTTTGAGCATCACTTGGAAAAGTGCTTGATAAGTTGATCACACAATATAAATCCATGCAACCGAAATGGATCTATAATGTGTGAACAACTTAGATGCTTTAAATGCAGCATCTATAGTAAAAAAAAGAATCAAAACGTTAATAAATAAAAAAAAACAACTGTATATTCACCTCTCCGGCGGCCCCCGGTCTGCTCTCCGGTCTCCTCCGGTCTGCTCCCGGCCGCGTCTTCTCTCTTCAGCGTCCCGCAGTGTACGGTCAGGACCTGCGGTGACGTCATTTAGTCAGCTGATGGCCACGCGACCATCACCTGATGCCGACGTCAGCGGTCATGCGACCATCACCTGACTAAATGACGTCAGCGCAGGTCCTGACAGTACAGACAGCAGACCGGAGGAGACCGGAGAGCAGACCGGGGGCCGCCGGAGAGGTGAATATACAGGTTTTGTTTGCTTTTAACTTTTTTATTTCTTTTTTTCACCGCGTGGTAGCCGGGATGAAGAGGAGTTGTAGTCTCGTCTTCCTCCCAGATACCACATGCATCGCGAATAAGCTTCAGCGTAATCGCAGTAGAAATGGTCATGCTGCGTTTTGCAAAGTAATGCGAATTCGGCGCGCAAATTAGCGCATCATGTGCACAGCACATCCGAATTCACATGGCTTTGCATGGCAGACTGTTTTACAAGCATTTTCGCGGCCGTAAAAACGCCGCAAAAACGCTACAAAAACGCTACGTGGGCACATAGCCTAAGGCTGTGTGCCCACGACGCGTATTTTAAGCGTTTCCGCATGGCAAAAACGCTGCAGAAACGCTTAAAGACGCATGGTAGAAGGTCTGCCATGTTCCCCAATGATAGTCCGCATGTGCTGTGCACATGCTGCGGAAATTTCCGCTGCGGATTATCATTGCGGAAAAAAACGCAGCACTACCAATTATTTTGCGGAAGCGCAGCGTTTTCCTGGCCATTGACTTGCATTGGAACGCATGGATTCCGCTTCACTAGATAAGCACATGCGGAATACATGCGTTCAATGTGCGGATGGTACCCGGGTGTGGAGGATGGGAGACTCTCCTCCGGACCCGGGTACCATAGAACCTGTCAAAAAAAAGAATAAAATATAAAATAAATGTTATATTTACCTTCTGACGGCCCCCGCTGCGCTCGTCCTCCCATGTCGGCAGCTCGCGATGGACTGAAGGACCAGCGCTGACGTCATAGTCATGTGACGGCAGGTCCTTCAGTGTACCGCGATCTGCCGGCAGCCAGGACGGAGCGAAGCGAGACTGCGGGGGCCATCGGAAGGTAAGTATAGATTTATTTTTTTATTTTTAACCAGTCGTTGGGGTCACACTATATAAATCCATGCCGTTTTCATGGATTTCTATAGTGTGACCAAGTTGACAAGCACTTTCCAAGTGATGCTAAAATCGCTTGTAAAGCGCTTGTCAACCCGCATGCGGAAATGCATGTGAAGAACGCTCCACTTCTGCATGTCCCTGGCAGGAAAAACGCATGTACAATCCGCATATACAATCCGCATGTACAATCCGCGTGTACAATCCGCATATACAATCCGCATGTACAATCCGCATGTACAATCCGCGTGTACAATCCGCGTGTACAATCCGCATATACAATCCGCATGTACAATCCGCGTGTACAATCCGCATATACAATCCGCATGTACAATCCGCGTGTACAATCCGCATATACAATCCGCATGTACAATCCGCGCGTACATTCCGCGTGTACAATCCGCGTGTACAATCCGCATGTACAATCCGCATGTACAATCCGCATGCGTTTTTTCTGCCAGCGAGATGCAGAAACGCTCAGGAAAAATCCGGAGCATTTCTGCATCGTGGGCACATAGCCTAAGTCTCTGCATTTGTCTGCTTACACATCAGTACATTTCTGAACACATTCAGCAAAAATTGCAGTACATTTGTTAAAATTGGGCATATAGCATACTATAGGTGCTTCTCACAAAATTAGAATATCATCAAAAAGTTAATTTATTTCAGTTCTTCAATACAAATAGTAAAACTCATATTATATAGAGTCATTACAGACAGAGTGATCTATTTCAAGTGTTTATTTCTGTTAATGTTATTATCTCAGTAAATTAGAATACTTTATAACACCAGCTTGAAAAATGTTTTTAAAATCTGAAATGTTGTCCTACTGAAATGTATGTTCAGTAAATGCACTCAATACTTGGCCAGGCTCCTTTTGCATCAATTACTGCATCAATGCGGCAATGTGGCATGGAGGCGATCAGCCTGTGACACTGCTGAGGTGTTATGGAAGCCCAGGTGGCTTTGATAGAAGCCTTCAGCTCGTCTGCATTGTTGGGTCTGGTGTCTCTCATCTTTCTCTTGACAATACCCCATAGATTCTCTATAATAGATTCTCTATGGGGTTAAGGTCAGGTGAGTTTGCTGCCAATCAAGCACAGTGATACTGTTGTGTAAACCAGGTATTGGTACTTTTGGCAGTGTGGACAGGGGCCAAGTCCTGCTGGAAAATGACATTTCCATCTCCAAAAAGCTTGTGGGCAGAGGGAAGCATGAAGGGCTCTACAATGTCCTGGTAGACGGGTGCGCTGACTTTGGTCTTGATAAAACACAGTGGACCTACACCAGCAGATGACATGGCTCCCCAAACCATCACCGATTGTGGAAACTTCACACGAGACCTCCAGCAGCTTGGATTGTGGCCTCTCCACTCTTCCTCCAGACTCTGGGACCTTGATTTCCAAATTAAATGCAAAATTTACTTTCATCGGAAAACAACACCTTGGACCACTGAGCAACAGTCCAGGTGTTTTTCTCCTTGGCCCAGGTAAGATGCTTCTGGCGTTGTCTATTGGTGATGAGTGGCTCGACACAAGGAATGTGACACTTGTAGCCCATGTCCTGGATACGTCTGTGTGTGGTGGCTCTTGAAGCAATGACTCCAGCAGCAGTCCACTCCTTGTGAATCTTCCCCAAATGTTTGAATGGCCTTTCCTTAACAATCTTTTCAAGGCTGCGGTTATCCCGGTTGCTTGTGCACCTCTTCCTACCACACTTTTTCTTTCCACTCAACTTTCCATAAATATGCTTGGATACAGCACTCTGTTAACAGCCAGCTTCTTTAGCAATGACCTTTTGTGGTTTACACTCCTTGTGGAGTGTGTCAATGACTGCCTTCTGGACATCTGTCAAGTCATCAGTCTTCCCCATGATTGTGGAGCCTACTGAAACAGACAAAGGGACCTTTTTAAATGTGTAAGAAGCCTTTGCAGGTGTTTTTTGTTAATTATTCTAATTTACTGAGATAATGACTTTGTGTTTTCATTGGCTGTAAGCCATCATTATCAACATTAACAGAAATAAACACTTGAAATAGATCACTCTGTAATGACTCTGTATAATATATGAGTTTCACTTTTTGGATTGAAGAACTGAAATAAATAAACTTTTTGATGATATTCTAATTTTGTGAGAAGCACCTGTATGTTTGATGCATCTCATTAGCTAAGCTCAACCTCTTCCTTGCTTCACCTCAATTTGAGCCATAAATTGTGATATTTCATTTTGGTGCATTTTATGACTCCTCTTTGTCACACTTTTCTCATAACTATTTTTTTTATAACTGAGGGAAAATAACAAAATCTTATTTGTTGTACTCAAGTTTTCACAGAAACATCTGATAAAGTGTTGACTTATTTTTCTGAGTTAAACTCTTCCTTTTGGCCCTCTATATATTTGAGTTTGACAGCCCTGATGTAGATGGATGATGATGTGGCAAGAAGGGGCAGAGGGGCAGAGCCTCCTGGCTCTCAGCTTCGCTCTCCACTGCTCACAGGAGACAGCAGTTACTTCACAAATGTAACTGATAGAAAAGATGTCACGTAAGAGGGGGTCAGGGGAGCGATGTGCTGCAGGAAGAGGAGGATTAGGCAGGGAGCGCTGTGCTGCAGGAAGAGGAGGATTAGGCAAGGGAGTGATGTAATGCAGGAGGGGGAGGCTTAGGCAGGGAAGCGATGTGCTGCAGGAAGAGGTGGCTTATGCAGGGGAGTGATGTAATGCAATAGGAGAGGATTAGTCAGGGAGCGATGTGCTGCAGGAAGTGCAGGATTTGGCAGTGGGCGATGTGGTGCAAGAGGGGATTTGGCAGTGGGTGATGTGGTGCAGGAAGGGGGAGATTTAGAAAGGGCACAATGTGCTGCAAGGAGGGGAGGATTAGACGGGAGCAATGTGCCGCAAGAGGGGGGGGTTTAGACAGGGGAGTGATGTGCTGCAGGAGTGGGAGAATTAAGCGGTGAGAAACATGCTGCAGGACGGGGAGGGTTAGGCAGGGGAGCAATGTGCTGCAGGTGGAAGGAGAATCTGTGACTATAGCCCAGTGTTTAAGGTTTATTGGAGCCTGTCTTTTATATATTTTATTGTTTTTTTTCTGACAAAACTGCATAACATCTGACATGAAGTCCGCTTAGCAGTCACAGTCCCTGTAGATTGTTACTGTCCAGGTTCACCGCTGTCTCTTTTTGTTTTTAGTGCCAATCTGACAGCAGTGAAGGTTCCGCTGATAATGGTGGTCGGGTTCCGAATAGAATGTTCATGTCTGTTCTCATTGTAGTAACATCACGGAATATGCTAATTTCTTCTGACCACACCCGATGACTGAATAAAGGCGCCTCACCCACTTGTCTATGTCATCACTTTGTGGTGTCACAATGATCTAAGGGGATAAAAAAAACGCTCCTGGCAGCTTTACAGTCGTCCCTTCGTGTTAAAGGAGCAGGATGATAGAGCCGCACCATGCCAGCCAGAAGAAAAGAAAGTGGAGCCCTTCAAGATGATGAAGCAAGAAAGCAGACTGTGGAAGGCCATCCAGGACCAAGAGCATCATGAGGGCCTGGTAACGTATACTACACAACTGTTCTGTATATGCTCATGCCATGTACACCTATGGTGGCCGATTCATCAAGGCTGGTGGATTTCTATACCAGCATTCATGAAGCGCCTATTGGAGGAACGTGCACCAAATTCATTAAAAAGACTAAACCTCTTAATGAACTTGACTCATCCTTAAAGGGGTTGTTCCCTTTCAATAAATGAATGTCCCTAGCTGCAGGTCATTTAATTAAAAAAAAGAGGTTCCACCATCTCAGAGCTGCAGCAGCTCAGTGCGCTCAGCTGGGCAGTCCGTCTGATTACATTTGTTGGCTGCGGCAGTATTGAGGTGATGTCAGTGCCATACACAATCCCAGGAATGGGTCAGGACAGCACAGTTTGATTCTTTATACCTGCAGCCAGGGTCATTCATTTATTGAAATATCCCCTTAAAGCTGACGTACTACACCTCAAGAAATGTACTCCAGTCAAAAGATGGAGTCAATTTCAGTCCTATTTTACACCACTTTTCCAGCCTAATTTGTAATAAGTTTTCAGGTAAAGCTAAGCCACAAGCGGTCCAGATAAGCTCTGTTCACTATTTAAGAAGTTAAAAGAGTGGGTGTAAAAAGGTCAGAGTATTTAAATGTAAGTTGTGCAGGAATTTACTGAGATTCAAATAGTTGTGCAACACATTTCCGGTGAAAACTGCTTGATGAAAAATGTTCCTTGAATAATATAACATTTCAGGTTAGTGGTAATAGATTTTATTATGGGACGTTGATCCAGGGAACTACTCTGATTGCCATATGTGGAGTCGGGAAGGAATTTTTCCCCTAAAATGGGGCAATTAGCATCTGCCTCATGGGGTTTTTGCCTTCCTCTGGATCAACACATTAGCTTTTAGGTTGAACTTGATGGACTTGTGTCTTTCAACCTTAAAACTATGAAACTGTCCCTGTATTGAGGTTCAAGGGTGAAGCCCAGGGTTCATTTGGAACCATCAGAAATGGTGTGTTTTGCGCCCAGTCTGTCCAAGGAAGCCTGTTTGAGCCAACGGCCTCAGAAATATCCTAACATTTCAGAAAGTAGCAATAGTTAGGGTGGCTGAACCATTCTAGCCTTAAGTTTGCCCCTCCAGTCAGCATCTACTATGTAGATGCAATCAAGGCCATGTAATAAGTCTTTATCGCTGTACAGGGCTGTAAGAGTGAAGGCCAGAGTTCCTTTGGAACCTATAGGATAGACTGGCTTTTGCCAAGTCTTTCCAAAGAAGCTTTTTTGAGCCATAGGCCTCAGACAGGTTCTAACAAGAAAGTGGCATTAGATAGGTTTTTCTTTAGTTAGGATTGATTCAACTACTCAAGCCTCAAGCGCACTCCTCCGGCCAGCAGCTACTCTGTAGATGCAACCCTGGGCCTATGGTAAGTATCTATCCCTGTACAGGGGTGTAATGGTAAAAACCTGGGTTCCCTTGGGATCTGCAGAATGGAGTAGCTTGCGCCAAGTCTGTCCGAGGAAGTCTGTTTGAGCCAACAGCCTTAAACAGATCCCAGTATTTAGGGAAAAAAAAAGCTTCAGTTAGAGTTGAATCAACCACTATAGCCTCAAGCTCGCTCCTCCGGCCAGCAGCTACTCTGTAGATGCAGCCCTGGGCCTATGGTAAGTATCTATCCATGTACAGACGTGTAATGGTAAAGGCCAGGGTTCCCTTGGGATCTGCAGAATGGAGTAGCTTGCGCCAAGTCTGTCCGAGAAAGCCTTTTTGAGCTGATGGATTTAAACAAATTTCAACATTTAGGAAAAAAGCATTAATCTATTTCAGTTAGAGTTAATTCAATTACTCTAGCATAAAGATCCTAATTCACTTTGTCTAAAGGAAGTTAGTTGGCAAATTTTTATTGTGTGAGCAATGAGGTTATGGAACTCTCTACCACATTAACTTGAAATACTTAATTTTCTAAAAAAAATTCAAGGAGGGCATATGTGTGCCTTTCTTGAATAATATAAAATTGCAGGTTATCCGTACTAGATTTTGTTATGGGACGTTGATCCAGGGAACTAGTCTGATTGCCATATGTGGAGTCGGGAAGGAATTTTTCCTCTAATATGGGGCAATTAGCATCTGCCTCATGGGGTTTTTGCCTTCCTCTGGATCAACACATTAGCTTTTAGGTTGAACTTGATGGACTTGTGTCTTTCAACCTTAAAACTATGAAACTGTCCATGTATTGAGGTTCAAGGGTGAAGCCCAGGGTTCATTTGGAAACATCAGAAATGGTGTGTTTTGCGCCCAGTCTGTCCAAGGAAGCCTGTTTGAGTCAACCGCCTCAGAAATATCCTAACATTTAAGAAAGTAGCAATAGTTAGGGTTGGCTGAACAATTTTAGCCTTAAGTTTGCCCCTCCAGTCAGTATCTACTATGTAGATGCAATCAAGGCCCTGCAATAAGTCTTTATCGCTGTACAGAGCTGAAAGAGTGAAGGCCAGAGTTCCTTTGGAACCTGTAGGATAGACTGGCTTTTGCCAAGTCTTTCCAAAGAAGCTTTTTTGAGCCATAGGCCTCAGACAGGTCCTAACAAGAAAATGGCATTAGATAGGTTTTTCTTTAGTTAGGATTGATTCAACTACTCAAGCCTCAAGCGCACTCCTCCGGCCAGCAGCTAATCTGTAGATGCAACCCTGGGCCTATGGTAAGTATCTATCCCTGTACAGGGGTGTAATGGTAAAAAACAGGGTTCCCTTGGGATCTGCAGAATGGAGTAGCTTGCGCCAAGTCTGTCCGAGGAAGTCTGTTTGAGCCAACAGCCTTAAACAGATCCCAGTATTTAGGAAAAAAAAGCTTTAGTTAGAGTTGAATCAACCACTATAGCCTCAAGCTCGCTCCTCCGGCCAGCAGCTACTCTGTAGATGCAGCCCTGGGCCTATGGTAAGTATCTATCCCTGTACAGGGGTGTAATGGTAAAGGCCAGGGTTCCCTTGGGATCTGCAGAATGGAGTAGCTTGCGCCAAGTCTGTCCGAGAAAGCCTTTTTGAGCTGATGGATTTAAACAAATTTCAACATTTAGGAAAAAAGCATTAATCTATTTCAGTTAGAGTTAATTCAATTACTCTAGCATAAAGATCCTAATTCACTTTGTCTAAAGGAAGTTAGTTGGCAAATTTTTATTGTGTGAGCAATGAGGTTATGAAACTCTCTACCACTTGAAATTGAAATACTTAATTTTCTAAAAAAAATTCAAGGAGGGCATGTGTGTGCCTTTCTTAAATAATATAAAATTGCAGGTTATCCGTACTAGATTTTGTTATGGGACGTTGATCCAGGGAACTAGTCTGATTGCCATATGTGGAGTCGGGAAGGAATTTTTCCCCTAATATGGGGCAATTAGCATCTGCCTCATGGGGTTTTTGCCTTCCTCTGGATCAACACATTAGCTTTTAGGTTGAACTTGACAGACTTGTGTCTTTCAACCTTAAAACTATGAAACAGTCCCTGTATAGAGGTTCAAGGGTGAAGCCCAGGGTTCATTTGGAAACATCAGAAATGGTGTGTTTTGCGCCAAGTCTGTCCAAGGAAGCCTGTTTGAGCCAATGGCCTCAGAAATATCCTAACATTTAAGAAAGTAGCAATAGTTAGGGTTGGCTGAACCATTCTAACTTTAAGTTTGCCCCTCCAGTCAGCATCTACTATGTAGATGCAATCAAGGCCCTGTAATAAGTCTTTATCACTGTACAGGGCTTTAAGAGTGAAGGCCAGAGTTCCTTTGGAACCTGTAGGATAGACTGGCTTTTGCCAAGTCTTCCCAAAGAAGCTTTTTTGAGCCATAGGCCTCAGACAGGTCCTAACAAGAAAGTGTCATTAGATAGGTTTTCCTTTAGTTAGGATTGATTCAACTACTCAAGCCTCAAGCGCACTCCTCCGGCCAGCAGCTACTCTGTAGATGCAACCCTGGGCCTATGGTAAGTATCTATCCCTGTACAGGTGTGTAATGGTAAAAACCAGGGTTCCCTTGGGATCTGCAGAATGGAGTAGCTTGCGCCAAGTCTGTCCGAGGAAGTCTGTTTGAGCCAACAGCCTTAAACAGATCCCAGTATTTAGGAAAAAAAAGCTTTAGTTAGAGTTGAATCAACCACTATAGCCTCAAGCTCGCTCCTCCGGCCAGCAGCTACTCTGTAGATGCAGCCCTGGGCCTATGGTAAGTATCTATCCCTGTACAGGGGTGTAATGGTAAAGGCCAGGGTTCCCTTGGGATCTGCAGAATGGAGTAGCTTGCGCCAAGTCTGTCCGAGAAAGCCTTTTTGAGCTGATGGATTTAAACAAATTTCAACATTTAGGAAAAAAGCATTAATCTATTTCAGTTAGAGTTAATTCAATTACTCTAGCATAAAGATCCTAATTCACTTTGTCTAAAGGAAGTTAGTTGGCAAATTTTTATTGTGTGAGCAATGAGGTTATGAAACTCTCTACCACATGAAATTGAAATACTTAATTTTCTAAAAAAAATTCAAGGAGGGCATGTGTGTGCCTTTCTTGAATAATATAAAATTGCAGGTTATCCGTACTAGATTTTGTTATGGGACGTTGATCCAGGGAACTAGTCTGATTGCCATATGTGGAGTCGGGAAGGAATTTTTCCCCTAATATGGGGCAATTAGCATCTGCCTCATGGGGTTTTTGCCTTCCTCTGGATCAACACATTAGCTTTTAGGTTGAACTTGATGGACTTGTGTCTTTCAACCTTAAAACTATGAAACGGTCCCTGTATAGAGGTTCAAGGGTGAAGCCCAGGGTTCATTTGGAAACATCAGAAATGGTGTGTTTTGCGCCCAGTCAGTCCAAGGAAGCCTGTTTGAGCCAACGGCCTCAGAAATATCTTAACATTTAAGAAAGTAACAATAGTTAGGGTTGGCTGAACCATTCTAGCCTTAAGTTTGCCCCTCCAGTCAGCATCTACTATGTAGATGCAATCAAGGCCCTGTAATAAGTCTTTATCACTGTACAGGGCTTTAAGAGTGAAGGCCAGAGTTCCTTTGGAACCTGTAGGATAGACTGGCTTTTGCCAAGTCTTTCCAAAGAAGCTTTTTTGAGCCATAGGCCTCAGACAGGTCCTAACAAGAAAGTGGCATTAGATAGGTTTTTCTTTAGTTAGGATTGATTCAACTACTCAAGCCTCAAGCGCACTCCTCCGGCCAGCAGCTACTCTGTAGATGCAACCCTGGGCCTATGGTAAGTATCTATCCCTGTACAGGTGTGTAATGGTAAAAACCAGGGTTCCCTTGGGATCTGCAGAATGGAGTAGCTTGCGCCAAGTCTGTCCGAGGAAGTCTGTTTGAGCCAACAGCCTTAAACAGATCCCAGTATTTAGGAAAAAAAAGCTTTAGTTAGAGTTGAATCAACCACTATAGCCTCAAGCTCGCTCCTCCGGCCAGCAGCTACTCTGTAGATGCAGCCCTGGGCCTATGGTAAGTATCTATCCCTGTACAGGGGTGTAATGGTAAAGGCCAGGGTTCCCTTGGGATCTGCAGAATGGAGTAGCTTGCGCCAAGTCTGTCCGAGAAAGCCTTTTTGAGCTGATGGATTTAAACAAATTTCAACATTTAGGAAAAAAGCATTAATCTATTTCAGTTAGAGTTAATTCAATTACTCTAGCATAAAGATCCTAATTCACTTTGTCTAAAGGAAGTTAGTTGGCAAATTTTTATTGTGTGAGCAATGAGGTTATGAAACTCTCTACCACATGAAATTGAAATACTTAATTTTCTAAAAAAAATTCAAGGAGGGCATGTGTGTGCCTTTCTTGAATAATATAAAATTGCAGGTTATCCGTACTAGATTTTGTTATGGGACGTTGATCCAGGGAACTAGTCTGATTGCCATATGTGGAGTCGGGAAGGAATTTTTCCCCTAATATGGGGCAATTAGCATCTGCCTCATGGGGTTTTTGCCTTCCTCTGGATCAACACATTAGCTTTTAGGTTGAACTTGATGGACTTGTGTCTTTCAACCTTAAAACTATGAAACGGTCCCTGTATAGAGGTTCAGGGGTGAAGCCCAGGGTTCATTTGGAAACATCAGAAATGGTGTGTTTTGCGCCAAGTCTGTCCAAGGAAGCCTGTTTGAGCCAACGGCCTCAGAAATATCCTAACATTTAAGAAAGTATCAATAGTTAGGGTTGGCTGAACCATTCTAACCTTAAGTTTGCCCCTCCAGTCAGCATCTACTATGTAGATGCAATCAAGGCCCTGTAATAAGTCTTTATCACTGTACAGGGATGTAAGAGTGAAGGTCAGAGTTCCTTTGGAACCTGTAGGATAGACTGGCTTTTGCCAAGTTTTTCCACAGAAGCTTTTTTGAGCCATAGGCCTCAGACAGGTCCTAACAAGAAAGTGTCATTAGATAGGTTTTTCTTTAGTTAGGATTGACTCAACTACTCAAGCCTCAAGCGCACTCCTCCGGCCAGCAGCTACTCTGTAGATGCAACCCTGGGCCTATGGTAAGTATCTATCCCTGTACAGGGGTGTAATGGTAAAAACCAGGGTTCCCTTGGGATCTGCAGAATGGAGTAGCTTGCGCCAAGTCTGTCCAAGGAAGTCTGTTTGAGCCAACAGCCTTAAACAGATCCCAGTATTTAGGAAAAAAAAGCTTTAGTTAGAGTTGAATCAACCACTATAGCCTCAAGCTCGCTCCTCCGGCCAGCAGCTACTCTGTAGATGCAACCCTGGGCCTATGGTAAGTATCTATCCCTGTACAGGGGTGTAATGGTAAAGGCCAGGGTTCCCTTGGGATCTGCAGAATGGAGTAGCTTGCGCCAAGTCTGTCCGAGAAAGCCTTTTTGAGCTGATGGATTTAAACAAATTTCAACATTTAGGAAAAAAGCATTAATCTATTTCAGTTAGAGTTAATTCAATTACTCTAGCATAAAGCTCCTAATTCACTTTGTCTAAAGGAAGTTAGTTGGCAAATTTTTATTGTGTGAGCAATGAGGTTATGAAACTCTCTACCACATGAAATTGAAATACTTAATTTTCTAAAAAAAATTCAAGGAGGGCATGTGTGTGCCTTTCTTGAATAATATAAAATTGCAGGTTATCCGTACTAGATTTTGTTATGGGACGTTGATCCAGGGAACTAGTCTGATTGCCATATGTGGAGTCGGGAAGGAATTTTTCCCCTAATATGGGGCAATTAGCATCTGCCTCATGGGGTTTTTGCCTTCCTCTGGATCAACACATTAGCTTTTAGGTTGAACTTGATGGACTTGTGTCTTTCAACCTTAAAACTATGAAACGGTTCCTGTATAGAGGTTCAAGGGTGAAGCCCAGGGTTCATTTGGAAACATCAGAAATGGTGTGTTTTGCACCCAGTCTGTCCAAGGAAGCCTGTTTGAGCCAACAGCCTCAGAAATATCTTAACATTTAAGAAAGTAGCAATAGTTAGGGTTGGCTGAACCATTCTAGCCTTAAGTTTGCCCCTCCAGTCAGCATCTACTATGTAGATGCAATCAAGGCCCTGTAATAAGTCTTTATCGCTGTACAGGGCTGTAAGAGTGAAGGCCAGAGTTCCTTTGGAACCTGTAGGATAGACTGGCTTTTGCCAAGTCTTTCCAAAGAAGCTTTTTTGAGCCATAGGCCTCAGACAGGTCCTAACAAGAAAGTGGCATTAGATAGGTTTTTCTTTAGTTAGGATTGATTCAACTACTCAAGCGCACTCCTCCGGCCAGCAGCTACTCTGTAGATGCAACCCTGGGCCTATGGTAAGTATCTATCCCTGCACAGGGGTGTAATGGTAAAAACCAGGGTTCCCTTGGGATCTGCAGAATGGAGTAGCTTGCGCCAAGTCTGTCCGAGGAAGTCTGTTTGAGCCAACAGCCTTAAACAGATCCCAGTATTTAGGAAAAAAAAGCTTTAGTTAGAGTTGAATCAACCACTATAGCCTCAAGCTCGCTCCTCCGGCCAGCAGCTACTCTGTAGATGCAGCCCTGGGCCTATGGTAAGTATCTATCCCTGTACAGGGGTGTAATGGTAAAGGCCAGGGTTCCCTTGGGATCTGCAGAATGGAGTAGCTTGCGCCAAGTCTGTCCGAGAAAGCCTTTTTGAGCTGATGGATTTAAACAAATTTCAACATTTAGGAAAAAAGCATTAATCTATTTCAGTTAGAGTTAATTCAATTACTCTAGCATAAAGATCCTAATTCACTTTGTCTAAAGGAAGTTAGTTGGCAAATTTTTATTGTGTGAGCAATGAGGTTATGAAACTCTCTACCACATGAAATTGAAATACTTAATTTTCTAAAAAAAATTCAAGGAGGGCATGTGTGTGCCTTTCTTAAATAATATAAAATTGCAGGTTATCCGTACTAGATTTTGTTATGGGACGTTGATCCAGGGAACTAGTCTGATTGCCATATGTGGAGTCGGGAAGGAATTTTTCCCCTAATATGGGGCAATTAGCATCTGCCTCATGGGGTTTTTGCCTTCCTCTGGATCAACACATTAGCTTTTAGGTTGAACTTGACAGACTTGTGTCTTTCAACCTTAAAACTATGAAACGGTCCCTGTATAAAGGTTCAAGGGTGAAGTCCAGGGTTCATTTGGAAACATCAGAAATGGTGTGTTTTGCGCCAAGTCTGTCCAAGGAAGCCTTTTTGAGCTAATGGCCTCAGAAATATCCTAACATTTAAAAAAGTAGCAATAGTTAGGGTTGGCTGAACCATTCTAACTTTAAGTTTGCCCCTCCAGTCAGCATCTACTATGTAGATGCAATCAAGGCCCTGTAATAAGTCTTTATCACTGTACAGGGCTGTAAGAGTGAAGGACTGAGTTCCTTTGGAACCTGTAGGATAGACTGGCTTTTGCCAAGTCTTTCCAAAGAAGCTTTTTTGAGCCATAGGCCTCAGACAGGTCCTAACAAGAAAGTGGCATTAGATAGGTTTTTCTTTAGTTAGGATTGATTCAACTACTCAAGCCTCAAGCGCACTCCTCCGGCCAGCAGCTACTGTGTAGATGCAACCCTGGGCCTATGGTAAGTATCTATCCCTGTACAGGTGTGTAATGGTAAAAACCAGGGTTCCCTTGGGATCTGCAGAATGGAGTAGCTTGCGCCAAGTCTGTCCGAGGAAGTCTGTTTGAGCCAACAGCCTTAAACAGATCCCAGTATTTAGGAAAAAAAAGCTTTAGTTAGAGTTGAATCAACCACTATAGCCTCAAGCTCGCTACTCCGGCCAGCAGCTACTCTGTAGATGCAGCCCTGGGCCTATGGTAAGTATCTATCCCTGTACAGGGGTGTAATGGTAAAGGCCAGGGTTCCCTTGGGATCTGCAGAATGGAGTAGCTTGCGCCAAGTCTGTCCGAGAAAGCCTTTTTGAGCTGATGGATTTAAACAAATTTCAACATTTAGGAAAAAAGCATTAATCTATTTCAGTTAGAGTTAGTTCAATTACTCTAGCATAAAGATCCTAATTCACTTTGTCTAAAGGAAGTTAGTTGGCAAATTTTTATTGTGTGAGCAATGAGGTTATGAAACTCTCTACCACATGAAATTGAAATACTTAATTTTCTAAAAAAAAATTCAAGGAGGGCATGTGTGTGCCTTTCTTGAATAATATAAAATTGCAGGTGATCCGTACTAGATTTTGTTATGGGACGTTGATCCAGGGAACTAGTCTGATTGCCATATGTGGAGTCGGGAAGGAATTTTTCCCCTAATATGGGGCAATTAGCATCTGCCTCATGGGGTTTTTGCCTTCCTCTGGATCAACACATTAGCTTTTAGGTTGAACTTGATGGACTTGTGTCTTTCAACCTTAAAACTATGAAACGGTCCCTGTATAGAGGTTCAAGGGTGAAGCCCAGGGTTCATTTGGAAACATCAGAAATGGTGTGTTTTGCGCCAAGTCTGTCCAAGGAAGCCTGTTTGAGCCAACGGCCTCAGAAATATCCTAACATTTAAGAAAGTAGCAATAGTTAGGGTTGGCTGAACCATTCTAACCTTAAGTTTGCCCCTCCAGTCAGCATCTACTATGTAGATGCAATCAAGGCCCTGTAATAAGTCTTTATCACTGTACAGGGCTGTAAGAGTGAAGGTCAGAGTTCCTTTGGAACCTGTAGGATAGACTGGCTTTTGCCAAGTTTTTCCAAAGAAGCTTTTTTGAGCCATAGGCCTCAGACAGGTCCTAACAAGAAAGTGTCATTAGATAGGTTTTTCTTTAGTTAGGATTGACTCAACTACTCAAGCCTCAAGCGCACTCCTCCGGCCAGCAGCTACTCTGTAGATGCAACCCTGGGCCTATGGTAAGTATCTATCCCTGTACAGGGGTGTAATGGTAAAAACCAGGGTTCCCTTGGGATCTGCAGAATGGAGTAGCTTGCGCCAAGTCTGTCCGAGGAAGTCTGTTTGAGCCAACAGCCTTAAACAGATCCCAGTATTTAGGAAAAAAAAGCTTTAGTTAGAGTTGAATCAACCACTATAGCCTCAAGCTCGCTCCTCCAGCCAGCAGCTACTCTGTAGATGCAACCCTGGGCCTATGGTAAGTATCTATCCCTGTACAGGGGTGTAATGGTAAAGGCCAGGGTTCCCTTGGGATCTGCAGAATGGAGTAGCTTGCGCCAAGTCTGTCCGAGGAAGTCTTTTTGAGCCAATGGCCTTAGACAGAACCCATCATTTAGTAATAAAAAAGCTTTAGTTAGAGTTATAGCCTCAAGCTCGCTCCTCTGGCCAGCAGCTACTCTGTAGATGCAACCCTGAGCATGTGGTAAGTCTCCATTCCTGTAAAGGGGTGTAATGGTAAAGATCAGGGTTCCTTTTGACCTGCTTATGCCAAGTCTGTCAAAGGAAGCCTTTTTGAGCTGATGGCTCTAAACAGATCCTAATGTTTAGGAAAAAAGCTTATGTGTATTTCAGTTAGATTAAAAGTAAAGCCAACAAAAGAGAATTTAACTTTCCCCAAAAAATCAATTATTAATATAGCATTTACCTGCCCAGATCTCAGAACTAATGCACTATTAGGATGTAGCAATCCCATATAATTTTGTGTGCAGTTTTAATACTATGTAATCACCCCCCTCCATTAATTGGTAATATGTGAGTGGTTGTCGCATCAGTATTTTGCACCTGTATTGCTGTCATCGTTATTATATGGTATGATTAGTACTGAGACCTAGGCAGGTAAACACTGTTGCCCTTTTTTCCTGTGTTAATTCTTGAATTTTGGTGGGAATTTAAATTTGTCTTTGCTTTTAATGTTAGTGTAGGGACTCGCAAGTATGAGGACCCTTGACGCGGGTTGCGAGCTTGTGTATTTTGGCCAAAATATTTACTAATACCTCATATATATCATATATATTTTTTGCACATTATTTTTATTCAGGGTGCAGCCAGACCCATCAATGTTGGCCTTGTAAACTAGGGTGTCTGTCTTCATGGGGTGTACTTAAAAAGTGCTGGGCAGCCCGCCTAATCTAATAGTTTGGGCTTCACTAATAGGCTGTAAGCCAGACATTGTGCACTACCTGTGTGTGACCAGTGCCCTATACAAGGCTTATTTGTGTGCAGTTTTAATACTAAGCAATCACCCCCTCCATGAATTGGTAGGTTGTGAGTGGTTGTCTCATCAATATTTTGCACCTGTGTTGCTGACTTCTTCATTATATGGGTTTGCTGCATCCTTGTAATTATTGTTGCTGTATTTGCTGTGTTAATTCTTGAATTTTGGTGGGAACTTTAATTCCTTGTTTTTGTGACTTTGCTTTTAATGTTAGTGTAGGGACTCGTAAGTATGAGGACCCTTGAGCAGGTTGCGAGCTTGTATATTTTGGCCAAAATATCGACCAATACCTCATATATATCATATATATTTTTTACATGCTATTTTTATTCAGGGTGCAGCCAAGCCCATCTACAGGTGCATCTCACAAAATTAGAATATCACCATAAAAGTTAATTTATTTCAGTTCTTCAATACAAAACGTGAAACTCATATATTATATAGAGCCATTACACACAGAGTGATCTATTTCACGTGTTTATTTCTGTTAATGTTGATGATTATGGCTTACAGCCAATGAAAACTCAAAAGTCATTATTTCAATTAATTAGAATACCTTATAACAACAGCTTGAAAAATGTTTTCAAAATCCAAAATGTTATCCTACTGAAATCTATGTTCAATAAATGCCCTCAATACTTGGTCGGGGATCCTTTTACATCAATTACTGCATCAATGCGGCAATATGGCATGGAGGGATCAGCCTGTGGCACTGCTGAGGGGTTATGGAAGCCCAGGTGGCTTTGATAGAAGCCTTCAGCTCGTCTGCATTGTTGGGTCTGGTGTCTCTCATTTTCCTCTTGACAATACCCCATAGATTCTTTATGGGGTTAAGGTCAGGTGAGTTTGCTGCCAATCAAGCACAGTGATACTGTTGTTTTAAACCAGGTATTGGTACTTTTGTCAGTGTGGACAGGGGCCAAGTCCTGCTGGAAAATGAAATTTCCATCTCCAAAAAGCTTGGCGTAGCTAAGGTTTTGTTTCAGGGGGCCGAAACTTCTGAGTGGGCCTCTAACCAGGTAACCCTGATTCCAACTATAGCGGCGCACCCAGATAGTTGATGTAGGAAAACCTCAGCAGATGACCGCGCTGTTACTAAAAATAATCTCTATACAAAGACCAGCACTGATATTACCGCCATATGGTGACATATATTGATAGATGCCAGTCCTGCAGAACATATAAGAGATCACAGCTCAGTTATATATAGTACCTTACAGCTGACGTTCTTTCTGATTAAATTGTTCACTTTTCCCGTCTTTTCCATCTGGCCCAGACCGACACGACAACTTCTCCAGCCAGGACTCAGAGTCTCAGGTATGCAGAGATCACAACAAAGACACATTTGACTCCTTACATTTCAGGCACTGACCACATCTATCCCCAACCTGCACAAACTTCTCATCCTGCTGATACCCCAATACTGAGCCTCTGCTGCAAAATGTGTCCCTATTACTGCACCTACTGTGTGCCCTCTAGATGGTAAAACAAACCTCTAAAATAAAGTAATGCCGTGTGCAAGTGTCCTAGAAAACAGTGCCCACATTGTGCCCCCTAGAAAGTAATAGTGCCCCTTCGACAGTCACGATAACCTGAGTTCCCCTATAACAATAAGTGCCCACCTAAGATTTAATAATGTCCTGAGTCTCCCCCCATGTAGAGCTCCGCTCTAACCAGTATGATGTTCTCCTATTCACGATATAATTCCCCCTCACTGTATAGTACCCCCACACAGTATACTGACCCCTTAGTAGCCCCCAAGCTGATGGCTCCAACACTGTATGATGGCCTCCACACTATACAAAGACCCCACATTATCTCCCACACTGTATGATGGCCCCCACGCTGTTCAAAGAACCCACATTATCTCCCACACTGTATAAATAGCCTACATATAGTATAATGCACCAGATAGTCCTCAATATAGTATAATGCACTCCCCATAGTCCTTCGTATAGTATAATGCGCCCCTATAGGCAGAGTCTGTAGTAAAATGCTCCCCCCATTGACAGAGTCTGTAGTATAAAGCTCCCCCCCATAGGCAGAGTCTGTAGTATAATGCTCCCCCCCTCCTCATAGGCAGAGTCTGTGGTATAATCCCCCCCCCTCCTCATAGGCAGAATTTTTAGTATAATGCCCCCCCATAGGCAGAGTCTGTAGTATAATGCACCTCCCCCTTCCCATAGGCAGAGTCTGTAATATAATGCCGCCCCCCACCCGGCAAAAAATAAATAAACAGTACTCATCTCTCCTCCTGGTTCCCTCGCTGCTCAGAGCACCCAGCACGCACACATCTTCAGCACAGCGGGCTGGGCGCCAAGTGATGATGTCAGAGACGTCAGTCACAGAAGGGACTAATGGGAGAGAGATCCGCGCTCCCTCTCTCATCAGTAAACTTGCGGCGGTGGCGGGCAGTGGGGCCCGATGCTGGCACCAGGGGCATGCTAGATACAGTTACACTGGCGTAGCCCTGGATGGGCCCCCTAAGAGCGAGGGGCCCGGGGCCACCGCCCCCTTTGCCCCCCTGGTAGCTTGATACTGTGGCAGAGGGAAGCATGAAGTGCTCTAAAATTTCCTGGTAGACGGCTGCGCTGACTTTTGTGTTGAAAAAACACAGTGGACCTACACCAGCAGATGACACGGCTCCCCAAACCATCACTGATTGTGGAAACTTCACACTAGACCTCAAGCAGCTTGGATTGTGGCCTCTCCACTCTTCTTCCAGACTCTGGGACCTTGATTTCAAATGAAAATTGGAACTCTGGACATCTGTCAAGCCAGCAGTCTTCATCATGATTGTCATGATTGTGGAGCCTACTAAAACAGACTAAGGGACCTTTTTAAATGCTTAGGAAGTCTTTGCAGGTGTTTTTTGTTAATTATTTTAATTTACTGAGTTAATGACTTTTGTGTTTTCATTGGCTATAAGCCATAATCATCAACATTAACAGAAATAAACACTTGAAATAGATCACTGTGTTTGTAATGACTCTATATAATATATGAGGTTCACTTTTTGCATTGAAGAACTGAAATAAATTAACTTTTTGATGATATTCTAATTTTGTGAGATGCACCTATATGTTATGGCCTTGTAAATTAGAGTGTTTATCTTCATGGGGTGCACTTAAATAGTGCTGGGCAGCCCGTGTTTTTGCCTCAGCAGCGAATTTAGCTATCCAGGGAATCTAGTCACTTTATGTGTATATCAGTTCTGACATTATGTTGCTTGCATTTGAATCCTGTCTCTTTTTTATTGTTTGATAACTGCACTGTCTGCTAGTGATTTAATGTATTTGCTCTAGTTTCAATTTGCAATGCATTATGGGAAAGTTCCAAGAGCATTGTGAGACAGTTCTTGTTGCATTGTGGTCCTGTTCTTGTCACAGTTTGGGCAGCGACCATTATTTCCTCTTCTCTTCTGATGGAGAAGTTCCCTTATCACTCATCTTGTAAAGTGGCACAGAGCGGTAGTCGTGACTGAACGTCGGTCTGATTTCGCTCTGGCACTTTACAGACAATGGGTGTCCCAGTCCCAGTGTGCTCTAGGGTGTGGGGTGCAGCACACTCTCTTGTAGGCCGCAGGCCTCCACTGCCTTCAGGCTTCTGTCCTCAGAAGCCGCCGCACACAATTTAGGGGACACGAAGTTCTTTGTAACAGTCAAACATATACTTGACAGTTCAAGTTCATCAGGTGGGTACAGATGGGATAAGGCACAGCAATTCACATTATCCTCCTTCTTAGCATAACTCCTCTTCGGCCCTGTTGGTAGCTCATCCTGTATTTCTCGTCCACCTCTGCAGTGCACCCGGGACTGGCCTTCAACTTCCATCTATGCAGGTCCCTGTCCATCTTCCTTTGTACTTCAGAGCACACAAAGTGTCCGGCAGCTCCTATGCCAGACCTTAGGCTCTGGACGTGACTGGAGCGACTGCTCTGGATCCCAGTAATGCCTCCCACTGCCTGGAACATTGAGTACTATATACAGTGGGTACGGAAAGCATTCAGACCCCTTTACATCTTTCACTCTTTGTTTCATTGCAGCCATTTGGTAAATTCTAAAAAGTTCTTTTTTTTTTCTCATTAAAGTCCACTGTGCACCCCATCTTGACTGAAAAAAAACAGAAATGTAGAAATTTTTGCAAATTTATTAAAAAAGGAAAACTGAAATATCACATGGTCATAAGTATTCAGACCCTTTGCTCATATTTAAGTCACATGCTGTCCATTTCTTGTGATCCTCCTTGAGATGGTTCTACTCTTTCATTGGAGTCCAGCTGTGTTTAATTAAACTGATAGGACTTGATTTGGAAAGGCACACACCTGTCTATATAAGACCTCACAGCTCACAGTGCATGTCAGACCAAATGAGAATCATGAGCTCAAAGGAACTGCCTGTTACGATGTTAGTAGATACCCTGAAGTCCAATGGCGTGGGCCAAAAGCAGAGACTGAGACAAGAGTAGTGTGAAAGTCTATTTTAAACTCAAGTGCAAAAGATCACAGCAAACAGTTTATGAAGGTAAGTTCATTCCAAACAATACTTCTTAGAACCTAATCTGTAAGGCACGGCCTTCATTACTATTAGGGTATGCAAAAGTTAACCATAGTTCAAGTTTACTTAGGTACAGTAATATGCAAACAGAAATAAGGATAGTAAGCAGACGTAGGCATTCCTCAGTTGATTGTGGACTCACGTAGTGCAGAAGAGAAGACAAACTGGAATATGGATCTGGATATTGAAGAATGCAGGAGGTGCAGTGGAGGAAACAGCGATGTCTTAAGCCAGGCATGTCCAAAGTCCGGCCCGCGGGCCATTTGCGGCCCGCGGTCCGGACTAATAAGGCCCCCAGGTATCCAGCAGCATGTACCTTGCGGCCGCTGCCGCTCTCGTCGCCACCGCCGCTCTCGTCGCCACCGCCGCTCAGTACTCCGGCGCAGGGAGAAGAGCCGAAATCTCGGACATCGCGAGATTTCGGCTTTCCTTCTCCCTGCGCCGGAGTACTGAGCGGCGGCAACCGGCCAGCCAAGATCTCGCGACGTGCGAGATCTCCAGCCCCCAGGGGTTGTAAGACGTTCAGAGGTCAGATAGGCTGAAGACCTCAGCTTAGTTGTGTAAAATTATATAAATAATATATATATTAAGTTATATATAAGTCCCTGCGCCACCTTACACCTCCAGAAAGGTTAGGCCAGCAGGGCTCTCACACAAGCTTGTGGTAGCAAGCTGTCATACCCTTCATTAACCCCTGACTGCCTGTCACTGTGCTATAATTCCATTATCTGATGTGCGACTGTTGCACAGCTTGCTATTCTCTGCCTGTGTTATAAAGCATATAGCAGTATCTTATTTTTGCTGTTCCACCCTCTGCGCCTTTTAATCTCTCCCCTTCTGGCCAATTTTTATAATGGCAACTACAAATAAGAAACGAAAAGTTGACAGTGAGGGCCGCCGCTTCCAGGACAAGTGGAAAGTAGAATATTTTTTCACTGAAATAAAGAATCACTGTGTTTGTCTGATATGCCAAGAGACCGTTGCTGTTTATAAAGAATTTAATGTCAAGCGACACTATCAGACGAGACATAGCACATACGACAAGCTAACAGGGCACGACCGAAGTGAAAAGTATAAGCAACTTGAAGCTGTTTTATTGTCACAACAGCGATTTTTTACAAGAGCCCGTGAGTCAAATGAAAATGCCACAAAGGCGAGCTATGAGGTGGCAGCGTTAATTGCTAAAAATTGCAAATCTTTTGCAGAGGGTGACTTTATCAAAGAATGTGTTATGAAAATGGTAGAGAATGTCTGTCCCGAGAAGAAGCAAGAGTTTTCCAACATTTGCCTGGCTCGTAACACTGTAGCACGGAGAATTGAAGAAATTTCATCGGATATTAAGAGACAGTTAATGTCAAAAGGAGCTGATTTTGACTTCTTTTCAATAGCCTGTGATGAAAGCACGGACCTATCTGACACGGCTCAGTTGCTGATTTTTTTAAGAGGGGTGGACGATGAAATGAATGTGACTGAAGAGCTACTTGACCTCCAGAGCCTCAAGGATCAAACAAGAGGGAAAGATTTATTTGATTCTGTTAGTTCTGCCATAGATGACATGAAACTGCCTTGGAACAAAGTTACTGGGATTATTACTGATGGGGCACCTGCCATGACTGGTGAACGAAGTGGATTATCAACCCTAATCTGTAACAAGGTGAGCGAAGAAGGAGGCAAAGCTATTAAACTTCATTGCATCATTCATCAACAAGTTCTCTGTGCTAAACATCTCCAATATGATCATGTTATGAAACCGGTACTAAAGACCATTAATTTTATCCGCTCTAAAGCCCTGTGCCACCGCCAGTTTAAACAGTTTCTACTGGATATCCAGGCTGAATATGAAGATGTTTCATATCATAACGATGTAAGATGGCTCAGTCGGGGGTCTGCACTGCAACGTTTCTACTCTCTCAGAAAGGAAATAGGAGAATTCTTGGAAACAAAGGGACAAACGATGCGAGAACTATCTGATCCAATTTGGCTGGCTGATTTGGGGTTTCTAGTCGACCTAACAAAGCATCTGAATGTACTGAACATGAATCTTCAGGGCAAAGATGCAGCGGTGAACCAACTTTATTCACACCTCAAAGCCTTTGGAACAAAGCTGCAACTTTTCCTAAGGCAGTTGTCACAAACACCGCCCAATACCATCCATTTTTCAGCGCTACAGGAAATAATTAACAGTTTTCCACAGGATGATATCCATGCGCAAATAAGCAGGTATGCAGCAGACATCACATCTCTGGCTGGGGAGTTTCAACGGCGCTTTCAAGATTTTGCAGCTATTGAAAAGGAGATCAGCATTTTCTCCTCTCCATTCTCTGTTGACCCCGACAATGCTCCTGATCAGTTGCAGCTCGAGCTCATTGAGCTACATTGTGACAGCGAGTTACGCAGTCGTCATCAACAGCTCTCTCTTGTTAACTTTTACCGCCAACTGGATAAGAGCCGGTTTCAAGAGATTCGAACATTGGCTAAGAAAACCCTGAGCTTGTTTGGCTCAACATATTTGTGTGAGAAGACATTCTCTGTTATGAACTTTAACAAGAACCGCGTGAGGACAAGACTAAGTGACTCTCACCTGCGTGACATTTTGCGCATCAAAACCACGGCCATTGAACCAGACCTAGTCTATGTGCTGCAGTCCAGATCCCAGTTTCACCCTTCACATTAGTGCAGGCTAGTTTCTTTTTTTTAATTGAGATTAATATGTTGTAAAATCTCAATTAATGTCAGTTGGATAGACAGTTATATATTTGAACACATGTATACTTGCTGTTATGTTCCTGTTCACATTTTTTGAACTTATAAGTTGACAGACAACCTTACATTACTTTGTGTAATGTACTTTAAAATGTTCCTGAGATATCTCAGTTTCCTGTTTTTATTATATTAAAGGGGTTGTCCAAGTTCAGAACCCAGACATACCCCCTTTTTCACCCAGGCAGCCCCCCTGCCATGGGCATCAAAGCATCTCATGCTCCGATGTGCTCCCTTGCCCTGTGTTATTTACAATGACACACTGCCGGTAGGAGGCTTCACCGGCTCTAATGTGCAGGCTTTAGCGCTGCTCTAGCTGGTTTACTGGTGATAAAGCCCGCCCATCAGTGCCGGTGACGTCACTGGGCTTTCTGCCAGCCCCGTGGAGAGCCGGGTATGTCACTAGAACTCCAGAAAATGCCTTTCCTCTGCGCAATTTAGTGCAGGGCAAAAGTAGGACATTGGAGCATAAACTGCTTCGATGCTCAAGTCGGGGAGGGGCTTCCTGGGTGAGAATGGGGGTATGTCTGGGTTAACCCCTTTAAGGCAGATTGATTAAACACCTGTTTAGATTTGTCATCCAAGTCACAAAATAAAAAGTATGCCGTTTTCAATAAACTTTGCAAAAAAAGTTTATTTGCATTCATTTTAATGGTCCAAAGAATGTCAAGCAAAATGATCGGCCCTCGCACATGTTCACTTCATCAAATTTGGCACTCTTAGAAAAAAGTTTGGACACCCCTGCCCTAGATGCTGATTACCTGCCTTATAGTGGAGGGTGACACCCTAGTTAATGTTGACACTGTGGCGCCCCGCTCCACGGCGGCTATCCCTGGATAACCCTAGCCAGCCCTGGAATTAATCACCCATAGAGGTATCAATGACATAAATGATCACAAGACTAAACAATGAAAGGAACTTATCTTGATAAAGTGCAATACTGATGCGGATCATCTTTATGCCGCATGTCCCGATTTTAAAGAGATTTAATAAAATTTGTATTTTAGGGTTTATGTTATACTTATGTCTTATGGTATCCTAAGCTTATCTTATGCTATACTCACATTATGCATTAACACTTCACATGCTGATACATCACCATTATACATTACATAAGACACATATCACTTTTAGATATAAAACCGCAAGACAGTATTCACATGACGTGTTTGTTGTCTTCAGGGGCAGGAACAGGGTAAGACAGTCCACATCCCTACAGTTTTGTATCTTGGGCTCTGTGCACACAGCCTGCTCCAAGCTTAGCCGGTAAGAGCCCTATCTATGTGGTACAATACTGGGGTTCATCGTATGTTTTCCGCATCTACTGTATGGAGGTTTCTCTACTATCAATAAAGAGAAGGTTTTTCGCAGCCTTATTCTTAAGAAGACAGGGGGTTTAGCTCCATGTCACACTACACACCGTGGTAAGGTGTATGAGGGGAGCATAGCCTGCCTAATCTAATAGTATGGGCGTCACTAATAGGCTGTAAACCAGACACTGTGCGTGACCAGCGCCAAAATATTTACCAGAACCTCATATATAGATTTTGCATGTTATTTTTATTCAGGGTTCAGACAAGCCCATCAATGCTGGATTTGTAAACTAGGGGGTCTGTCCTCATGGGGTGCACTTAGATAGTGCTTTGCAGCCTGCCTAATCTAACAGTATGAGGGTCACTAATAGGCTGTAAGCCCTATATTGAGCACTATCTGTGTTAGGCGTCAGGTGTTTTCTGGATCTGAAATGGGTTCAGAATCATCAGTGGATTCTGTGGTCTCCCATTCCGGTCCAGATGCTGCTCAGCATCGTCAGTCCCAACGCCTAGCTGGTGCACGAGATGTACAAGCTGTCTCTTGGGTCTTTGTTCCTAGCAACATGAAGGATAGGTTGCGGAGGGAAACAGGGCTGTTACAGCCTAAGTCCAGGATACACTGCACTGAGCATGCCCGTGACATGGCGGACCGTGATTAGTGGTTTGGGAGTCAGCTGATCCGGTGACCTGGCACCGCCTGATTGGTCGCGGGTGACGTCACCAATAATGTGACGGTGGGCAGGGCTTAATATTTAAATAGCACGCCCACAAACATGGCGGCGCACTCTGATCATTGAGCTGAGTTGGTGTTATTGTGTGGACGCTTGGTCGTTTCGGCTCCACGTGTGCTTTTGCTGTTATAGCTTCTGACAGGCAGGTTTAGCAGGGGATAGACAGCCTTAGATGGAGGGAGGCAGGTAGCTTCATCTGACAGTCTGGCTCCAACAAGGGTGTCGCTATACACCCCGAGCAGACTGCGGACTCCGTATTCCCGGCACCGCCTGTTAGCCACGTGGAGAGATACTCCTCAGTCCGGTAGCAAGCCGGCTGGGAGCATGTATACGCCTGCGTGAATCACACACGCATCCTAGCGCCTGCTGCGTAGCCTCTGTGCAGTTAACAGGGCTACGGCTCCATTATTTGTCGCACATCTCTCGTGCAGTTAACGGAGATAGTGCGAATCCCTATTCCCGTTCCGGTGTGCAGTAACACGGGGGGGATTGTTATTTCAGTTGGTTGTTTTACCTTCTTACCCGGAAGGTGTTCGTCCGCAGTCCTCCAGGCTGCATCGCGGACCCCGGGTTCGTTTGCTTTCCATTATTTAATAAAGTTGTTTGCAACCATTCCCCTAACAATCTGTGTGTGACCAGTGACCTATACAAGCCATTTTTTGTGTGCAGTTTTAATACTAAGCAATGACCCCCTCCAAGAATTGGTAGGTTATGAGTTGGTTGTCTCATCAGTATTTTGCACCTGTGCTGCCCCTGCCTTTATTATATGGTTTGCTTCATCCTGATTAGTGCATTCGTTTTGAGACCTGGGCTGGTGAATAAATACTGTTCCTCTTTTTTGCTGTGTTAATAATTTTTTTCAGTTTTAATTCAACTACTCTAGCATCAAGCTCCTAATTCGCTTTGTCTAAAGGAAGTTAGATGGCAATGTTTTATTGTGTGAGGTATGGAACTCTCTACCACATGACCTTGTAATACTTAATTCTCTAAAAAAAAGTTCAAGGAGGTCCTGTGTGACTTTCTTGAATAACATTACAGGTTATTCATACTAGATTTTGTTATGGGACGTTGATCCAAGCAACTAGTCTGATTGCCATATGTGAAGTCGGGAAGGAATTTTTCCCCTAATTTTGGGCAAGCAGCATCTGCCTCATGGGGTTTTTTGACTTCCTCTGGATCAACACATTAGCTTTTCACAGGTCTCTATATATAGTGTGATGGCTGCCACAGCTCTTTATATACAGTACTAGATGGTGTCCCGATTCTAACGCATCGGGTATTCTAGAATCTGTATGCGGCCGACCAGGCGCAATCAACAGAGTGGTGTTTAAATGTGGCGCCAAAATCGCTGATTGGTCGCGGCCGCCGGCCACGACCAATCAGCAGAGCGGTGTTTAAATTTGGCGCCAGTATCGCTGATTGGTCGCGGCGCCAATATCGCTGATTCCGACCAATCAGCGAATCGTATTACTGAGGACCGGGCAGCGACGCTACCTGTGCGGGTACTTCCGCTGCGAGGAACCGGGAGATGGCCGGCTGCTCACAGCCGAAGTATCCTGACTGGCGGCGCCGCTCCCCGGTCCTCGCTTCACACTTGCCGTCGGGAGATCAGCGGCCCTAGCCATTGATCTCCCGACGGTAGCCGCATGGAGGTCAGCAGCGCCGCCGGTCGCGGTACTTCTGCTGCGAGCAGCCGGGAGATGAGCGGCTAGCGCCGGTCATCTCCCGGCTGCATCGCCGCTGACCTCCGTGCGGCAGATGAGCTGCTAACGGCCGCCATCTTTTTCTGAAATCCCGCGTCGCTGATTGGCCGCGGCTGGACCAATCAGCGACGCAGGATTTCCTGGACAGAAGGACAGACAGACGGGATTAGACGATTATATACAGTACAGACCAAAAGTTTGGACACACCTTCTCATTTCAAGATTTTTCTGTATTTTCATGACTATGAAAATTGTACATTCACACTGAAGGCATCAAAACTATGAATTAACACATGTGGAATTATATACTTAACAAAAAAGTGTGAAACAACTGAAAATATGTCTTATATTCTAGGTTCTTCAAAGTAGCCACCTTTTGCTTTGATGACTGCTTTGCACACTCTTGGCATTCTCTTGATGAGCTTCAAGAGGTAGTCAATGGAAATGGTCTTCCAACAATCTTGAAGGAGTTCCCAGAGATGCTTAGCACTTGTTGGCCCTTTTGCCTTCACTCTGCGGTCCAGCTCACCCCAAATCATCTCGATTGGGTTCAGGTCTGGTGACTGTGGAGGCCAGGTCATCTGGCGTTGCACCCCATCATTCTCCTTCTTGGTCAAATAGCCCTTACACAGCCTGGAGGTGTGTTTGGGGTCATTGTCCTGTTGAAAAATAAATGATGGTCCAACTAAACGCAAACCGGATGGAATAGCATGCCGCTGCAAGATGCTGTTGTAGCCATGCTGGTTCAGTATGCCTTCAATTTTGAATAAATCCCCAACAGTGTCACCAGCAAAGCACCCCCACACCATCACACCTCCTCCTCCATGCTTCTCGGTGGGAACCAGACATGTAGAGTCCATCCGTTCACCTTTTCTGCATCGCACAAAGACACGGTGGTTGGAACCAAAGATCTCAAATTTAGACTCATCAGACCAAAGCACAGATTTCCACTGGTCTAATGTCCATTCCTTGTGTTCTTTGGCCCAAATAAGTCTCTTCTGCTTGTTGCCTGTCCTTAGCAGTGGTTTCCTAGCAGCTATTTTACCATGAAGGCCTGCTGCACAAAGTCTCCTCTTAACAGTTGTTGAAGAGATGTGTCTGCTGCTAGAAC
The DNA here is from genome assembly GCF_046119375.1 of Phyllobates terribilis. NCBI lineage: Eukaryota > Metazoa > Chordata > Amphibia > Anura > Dendrobatidae > Phyllobates > Phyllobates terribilis. The sequence goes on along the minus strand of NW_027362961.1, from coordinate 3,293,242 downwards.
TCTGTGTGGCATTGACCTGGTCTCTAATCTGAGCTGCTGTTAACCTGCGATTTCTGAGGCTGGTGACTCGGATAAACTTATCCTCAGAAGCAGAGGTGACTCTTGGTCTTCCTTTCCTGGGGCAGTCCTCATGTGAGCCAGTTTCTTGCAGCGCTTGATGGTTTTTGCATCTGCACTTGGGGACACTTTCAAAGTTTTACCAATTTTTTGCATTGACTGACCTTCATTTCTTAAAGTAATGATGGCCACTCATTTTTCTTTACTTAGCTGCTTTTTTCTTGCCATAATACAAATTCTAACAGTCTATTTAGTAGGACTATCAGCTGTGTATCCACCAGACTTCTGCACAACACAGCTGATGATCCGAACCCCATTTATAAGGCAAGAACTCCCACTTATTAAACCTGACAGGGCACACCTGTGAAGTGAAAACCATTTCCGGTGACTACCTCTTGAAGCTCATCAAGAGAATGCCAAGAGTGTGCAAAGCAGTCATCAAAGCAAAAGGTGGCTACTTTGAAGAACCTAGAATATAAGACATATTTTCAGTTGTTTCACACTTTTTTTGTTAAGTATATAATTTCACATGTGTTAATTCATAGTTTTGATGCCTTCAGTGTGAATGTACAATTTTCATAGTCATGAAAATACAGAAAAATCTTTAAATGAGAAGGTGTGTCCAAACTTTTGGTCTGTACTGTATATTAGATGATGACCCCACAGACCCTTTACACAGCATTATGTTTCCACAGCTCCTTGTATACAGTATGATTCCCTCATTGTTCCCTAAATACAGTATGATGTGCTCACAGCTCCATATACACCGTATGATGTCCCCACACATGCAGATACACAATATGATACCTATACACAATATGATGCCCCTACATCTCCCTATACACAATATGATGCCCCTACATCTCCCTCCATCTGAACAATTCTCTCCAGCTTCAGAAAGATTATGGACACATCACATTTTTTTTTACGGACAGGGAAAAAAGTGCCCTATTTTTATGGACTGTCCAAGAATTTCTGGACAGTTGGCTACCCTGCTATTAGTTCCACTGGGGTGGCAGCCTAGGTGGATGCTGGAAGCACAACCGTCTCTCCCTAAGATTCGGAGAGGGAAGGCCACCGATTCCTGACCCTTGCTGTGAGAGGGATGGTTTATTGAGGGCCCATATATACACACAGTCATGGCCGGAAGTGTTTAGCAATCTTGAGATTGTTCCAGAAAGTGAAGTATTTCTCCCAGAAAATTATTACAATTACACATGTTTTGTTATACATTTGTTATAATATTTATTTCCTTTGTGTGTATTGAAACAGCACAAAAAAATGGGGAAAAAAGGCAAATTGGACATAATTTCACACAAAACTCCAAAAATGGGCCGGACAAAATTGTTGGCACTTTTCCAAAATTGTGGAAAAACAACTTTGCTTCAAGCATGTGATGCTCGTTAAAACTCACCTGTGGCAAGTAACAGTCGTGGGTAATATGAAAGTCATACCTGAGACCAGATAAAAAGTGGAGAAGATAGATAGATATGAGATTGATAGATAGATAGATATGAGATAGATAGATGGATATGTGGCACCCCAGGGGTCTGGTTACCACTGTAATAGAAATATTATGTCTGAGAGCAAGTGGGAGGTTTCCTGGTTCGGAGCCCTTAAACATGCAACACCTCCTGTCCCAGACCAGATAGGGGAGGAACCTGCCCTATATAAACTGGATCTGGGGCGGGGTTAGTGAAGTCAGAGCCTGGAGTTAGTTCCAGACACAGGGAAAGTAACAGCGAGGAGCTCTGTAGGAGCAGGAGCTGAAGACCAGGGACTTGAGCTAAGCGGAGTTCGTCCTGGCAGAAGACTCTGAGAACCGGACACAGGAGTCCGAGGTTGCGGGGACTTATATATACCCAGCAGCAGAAACCCTCCGGCAGGGGATTTCAAGTCCTCTGGCCATAGAAGCCCGGAGGCTCAGTCACGAGCAAGGGACCAGCACTGCAATCGAGGAGCGGGGGCTATCAGAAGGCCCCAAGTCACCAGCCATACAGGTGAGCACCTCACGGAACACTCAGGGACGTGGGCTACTTCCACTCGCTTACAGCAAGGTAGCCAGGAAGAGTGCAGATAGTCGGGGAGGCCTACAACTCCACCTGGCCAGGGGAACTCCAGTTTGCTCACAGACTGACCAGGCCTCTTATGCTAGCCAGTACTCCCGGGAGGGTCTGCCTTATCACCATCAGTAAAGACCCTGAACTGCACTGCAAAGCCTCTGAGTCGTTCCTGCTGCGCTCGTGTACCATCACTCCTATCATCCACACTCACTAGCCTGAGGCTATACTCCTCCCGTGGGGAGTTATACTACACTCTGCTGCCCTCACAACATCAGCCTCAGAGGTCTGCTCAGCAGCGGCGGTTCTTATTGACCGCAATCCACGGGTGGCGTAGTCGGACATTGCATTATACTGATACAGAGACTGCCACAATATTGGTCTGGCCACCCTGAGCCACGGGACCAGGTCGCCACAACTACTCCCAGCATTGCCCTGAAGTCCGGTCCCGGGTGCCCCATGGCCCAGGGGGCGCGTCATATAGATAATAGATAGATGATAGATAGTCCTATGATATGAGATAGAGGTCGTTATAGACAGGTTTATACACTCTCTCCCGAAGTCGGTAAAATCCTGGGTTGCCCAGGGAGATCCCTATAATGCTGATGACTTGGTGGGGTTGGTGGAAAGATACCAGGCGGTTGAGAGTCCGTTGGGAAAACAAGGGGTCGTAGCCTCTCAATACTGGGGTTCCCAAAAGGTGGCGGACACCCAAAAGAAGGGAGCTAGCGCCACACCTGGGGGGCATCCTAGAGTTCAGGAGGGGTCTGAGTTGCTGCCCAAGGTCCCACCCCATAATATAGTGTGTTGGAGATGTCATACCCCTGGCCATATTGCCTCCCGGTGTCCCATAACCTCTGAACCAATGGACTGTAACATGGGCCGGCGTTGCTCTTATTTTGCCTACCCCGCCTGCAGCGCGGTTCGTCAACATGGCGAGGGCCCTCAGGCATGCTCAGTGTCAGTTAACGGGGCACAAGTCTCTGGACTATTGGTCTCAGGAAGTTTGGTGACCCTGATAAGGACCACACTCCCTCATCGGCTGGTTTCTGGGAAGGTGGTGGGTGTCCGGTGTATCAATGGGGACGCTAAGAACTATCCTGTGGCCCAGGTGGATGTAAACACAGACTGTGGCACCACATCTCATGAAGTGGCGGTCGTTAAGGACCTATTGCATCCCATAATAATTGGACGTTACTTTGCATTATTCTGGGAAATGTAGGGGAAAGCGGGGACACCTGGTTGCTTGGACGACAGCCAGATCGCCCCTAAGGAAACTTACCCGCAGAACATAGTAGATGAGTTTCCCATGTGTGTGCTGGTGGGCAATGAGGCTGAAGTAGCATCCCCTGAGTCCAATATCCCTGAGCTTTAGGTGTCCGAGGGAAACTTTGGAACTGCCCAACTCAGGGATTTAACTCTGAAAGGGGCCTTTGAAAATGTTACTGTGTTAAATGGGGTGCCTCAGGAACCGGGGGCTGACAGTCGGTTCCCTCATTTTGCTGTGAATGGGGATTTGCTGTACAGAATAACCAAGCCAAGGGGTGAGGTAATAGAACAGTTGCTGGTGCCAGGGCCCTATAGACGCAGGGTGTTAGACATGGCTCATTCTCATGTGTTGGGTGGTCACCTGGGTGCAGACAAGATTCAAGAACGGATCCTCCAAAGATTCTACTGGCCAGGTTGCTATAGAGAAATATAGAGTTATTGTCGTTCCTGCCCCACATGCCAGATAACCTCCCCAGTGGCCCACTTCCGCAGTCCCCTAGTGCCACTACCAGTCATCGAGGTTCCATTCGAACGCATAGCAATGGATCTAGTGGGGCCTCTGGTCAAGTCCGCCCAACTGCATCAGTATATCCTGGTGGTATTAGATTATGCTACATGGTATCTGGAGGCCGTACCACTACGAAACTCCTCCACCAGGTGTATAGCCCGGGAGTTAGTCCACATGTTTTCAAGAACTGGGTTGCCTAACGAGATCCTAACAGACCAAGGAACTCCATTTATGTCGAAGGTCATGAGGGAATTGTGCAAGACACTGCAGATTGCACAACTGAGAACCTCCGTGTACTCTCCCCAGACGGACGGACTGGTAGAGAGGTTTAACAAAACCTTGAAAGCAATGTTGAGGAAAGCAGTGGAAAAGGATGGCCGAGACTGGGACTATATGTTGTTCGCCATGAGGGAAGTTCCCAAAGCTTCCACAGGTTTCTCCCCGTTTGAACCACTCTATGGACGACACCCTCAGGACTCCTGGAGGTGGAGAAAGAGTCCTGGGAAGCTGAGACCACTCCCTATAGGAGAGTGGTGGAGCACGTTGCCCAGATGCAAGAGAGGATTGCCCATGTGATGCCCATTGTGAGGGAGCACCTCCTTAAGGCACAAGAGGCACATTCCAGGGTGTATAATAGGTCGGCCAGGGTGAGATCGTTCAACCCAGGAGATCGAGTGCTTGTGCTAGTCCCACAGTGGAGACAAGTTCATGGCCAAGTGGCAGGGCCCCTATGAGGTGGTAGAGAAAGTGGGGGAAGTCAACTTTAAGATCCACCAACCAGGGAAGAGGAAGCCCTACCAAATTTACCATGTTAACTTGATTAAGCCATGGCAAGATAGAGAGCCTGCGGAAGCTCCCTGTTTAATGGCTGAGGCTGAGGCCGATGTGAAAGAGGTCAAGGTGGCAGAGTCACTGTCACATGCCCAAAAGCAACAGTGCAAAGAGTTGTTACAGCGAAATAAAGACATGTTTTCGGAGTTGCCAGGACTCACTCAGGTCATAGAGCATGAGGTTCTCACAGAGCCTCATGTTCGCGTCAATCTAAAACCATACCGGATCCCCGAAGCCCGCAGAGAGGTGATCTCTAAAGAAGTAAGGCGGATGCTAAACCTGGGAGTCATTGAAGAGTCCAAAAGTGGATGGTCCAGTCCTATAGTCTTAGTGCCGAAACCAGATGGGGAATGGCGGTTTTGCAACGACTATAGGAAGCTGAACGAGGTCTCAAAGTTCGACGCCTACCCAATGCCTAGGGTAGATGAGCTTATCGAAAGGCTAGGAACCGCTCGGTACATCACCACTCTGGACCTCACCAAAGGATATTGGCAAATTCCCCTGTCCAAAGAGGCTAAGGAGAAGACAGCCTTCTCGACGCCAATACGTCAGGATGCCGTTTGGGTTGAAGGGAGCTCCGGCCACCTTCCAGAGAGCCATGGACCGGATCTTAGCACCCCACAAACAGTATGCAGCGGCCTACCTAGATGCCATCGTCATATTTAGCCAGGACTGGGAAAGTCATCTGGACAAAGTTCAAGCCATACTTGATGCCCTAAGGAAGGCGGGCTTTACTATCAACCCGAAGAAATGTGCCATGGGGATGGAGGAAGCCAAGTACCTAAGGTACGTGGTTGGTAGAGGGGAAATAAAACCACAAATAAATAAGGTCGAGGCGATCTTGAACTGGCCACAGCCCCTCTCGAAGAAGCAGGTCATGGCGTTTCTAGGCATTGTGGGCTACTATCGAAGATTTGTCCCTAACTTTGCCCTGATAGCAGCCCCACTGATGGATCTTCTGAAAAGGATGAAGTCAGCTATGGCCAAGTGGTCCCCGGAAGCAGAAGCAGAAGCCAGGAATTGAAACTGGTCCTCTGTAAACAACCAGTCTTGGTGGCACCCAGCTTCTCCAAGGAGTTTGTGGTCCAGATGGATGCATCGGATGTCGGGCTGGGAGCAGTCTTGTCCCAGGAGATTAACGGAGAAGAACACCCTGTAAAATACCTCAGTCTGAAGCTCTCCGCTTGTGAGAAGGACTACTCCATTGTAGAAAAAGAATGTTTGGCCATTAAGTGGGCGTTAAACACTCTGAGGTATTACCTATTAGGTAGAAGGTTCAGGTTAGTGTCAGACCATGCCCCATTGAGGTGGATGCGAGAAAAGAAGGGAAACAATGCCAGTGTGACTAGGTGGTTCCTGGCTCTACAAGATTTTAGTTTCCGGGTAGAGCATAGGCCTGGGAAACAACATGGGAATGCCGCTGCCTTGTCAAGGGTTTATTGTATGGTGACAGAAGGTGCCAAGCCCTACGGCTTTGGACAGAGGGGGGGTGTATGTAAGGTTGCTGCCGGACAGATCGTGGACGGGAGGTATGTGTCCTCGAAGTGCCATGCTTCGGTGATGTAGGATCCGGAGAAGCAGGCTCCAGCACACATAGTGCTGAGAGGAATTTAATGGGTCCGGATTACAGGGCCGGGTTTTATGAGCAGCTGAAAGAGCACCTGTGGCACCTAACAGGTGTTGGCAATAACTAAATCACACTTGCAGCCAGTTAACATGGATTAAAGTTGACTCAACTTCTGTCCTGTGTCCTTGTGTGTACCACATTGAGCATGGAGAAAAGAAAGAAGACCAAAGAACTGTTTGCGGACTTGTGAAACCAAATTGTGAGGAAGCATGAGCAATCTGAAGGCTACAAGTCCGTCTCCAAAGACCTGAATGTTCCTGTGTCTTCCGTGCGCAGTGTCATCAAGAAGTTTAAAGCCCATGGCACTGTGGCTAACCTCCCTACATGTGGACGGAAAAGAAAAATTGACGAGAGATTTCAACGCAAGATTGTGCGGATGGTGGATAAAGAACCTCGACTAACATCCAAACAAGTTCAAGCTGCCCTGCAGTCCGAGGCTACAACAGTGTCAACCCGTACTATCCATCGGCGTCTGAATGAAAAGGGACTGTGATACCCAGGAAGACCCCACTTCTTACCCCGAGACATAAAAAAGCCAGGCTGGAGTTTGCCAAAACTTACCTGATAAAGCCTAAAACTGGAAGTGCATTGAGGTGAAGGTGAAGAGGTATTGGGAATCCTGCAGAAAATACCTGTGTGAATTGCGTGAAGAGGTATTGGGAATCCTGCAGAAAATACCTGTGTGAATTGCGTGAAGAGGTATTGGGAATCCTGCAGAAAATACCTGTGTGAATTGCGGTGAGTGCTGCATTGTGATCTGCTGAGTGCTTTTCTACCTGTTTAGATTTATTGGGCTATTAAAAATCTATTTTCTCACTACAGTTTTAGTTTCTTAGTTTACTACCTGTGTATTTAAGGGTTAACTACATTGCACTAAAATCCTGAGGTGTAGATTTACTCACAAGGGGTTAATTAAGGGGAAGGGGTCATAATTAAGGGTTTATAAGGGGCAGCTGGTTGGGCATCAAGTCCTTTGGAAGTGCATTGAGGTGAAGGGTACATTGCTGGAAAAGGAAAAAAAAACAAACAAAAAAAAAACACTTTAAATCTCTTAGTTTGCGAGTGTGAACGAGCTGTGTGTGTCCGGAGCGTAAGTGCGAACGAAAGTAAGTGTGTGACTTGTTTTTCAGTGACATTGGATTCAGGGAGTTTGGAAGGGAGGACTTAGGACTGAATTGCTGACTGTATTTCATTCTTTCTTTACTTTACTTTTTACTTAATTAATCCACCTGACCTACTTAGCTGATTCCCCCGTCCATACTTGATACTTAATTGATCCCCCGTCCATACTTAACTGATCCCCTGCCAATATCTAATTGATACACTTGCACATCCCTAATTGATCCCCGTCCATACACCTATATATAAATAATTGTGTTTTGTACTTGTATATATATACTGACTGTATCCCCATATTTAGAATGACGTCCATGTTGGACGGAGCCGTGCAGTGTACATCTTGCGCAATGTATGCATTCCGTGAGCACCCACTCGAGGATCCATACTGCTGCGAGAGATGTGAGCATATCGTGCACTTGGAAGCCCAAATTCTGGATCTAAGTGCTCAGATAGCGGTACTGAGGAGCATCGACAACATAGAACGGAGTTTGCTGCTCACCGAGCAGACACTCAATGGGTCAATACTGGGGGTGGAGCATAGAGGGGAAGTGCAGGCTGAACAGGCAGGGAGCTGGATAACAGTAAGGAGGGATAGAGGGAAGAAGTATAGGAAGGCTGGTTCAGAACCGGCATTATTGGAGCATGACAGATCCTCTGACCGCCGGGGGAGTGTATCCTCCAGTAATGAGGGGGAGGGGGGAAGTGTAGGGCAGGCAAGACAGGTTCTGGTAGTGGGTGACTATTATTAGGGGGACAGACAGGGCAATCTGTCACAAAGACCGGGATCGCCGAACGGTGTGCTGCCTCCCTGGCGCTCGAGTCCGGCACATCGCGGATCGGGTTGACAGGTTACTGGGTGGGGCTGGCGAAGACCCAGCGGTCATGGTCCACATCGGCACCAATGACAAAGTGAGTGGTAGATGGAGGGTCCTTAAAAATGATTTCAGGGACCTAGGTAGGAAGCTTAGGGCAAGGACCTCCAAGGTAGTTTTCTCAGAAATACTACCAATCCCGCGAGCCACACAGGAGCGCCAACAGGAAGTTAGGGAGGTGAATAAGTGGCTAAAGAGTTGGTGCAAGGCAGAAGGGTTTGGGTTCATGGAGAACTGGGCCGACTTCGCGGTCGGATACAGGCTCTACCGTAGGGACGGGCTGCACCTCAATGGGGAGGGTGCAGCGGTGCTGGGGAAGAAGATAGCTAATAGGTTGGAGGAGTTTTTAAACTAGAGACGGGGGGGGGGGGAAACCAAGGAAATAGGTGGGATGTGAGGCAAGCAAGGGGGAAGGGGAGAAGTGAATATAATGAGGGTGGAGAGGGGGGTGGGGATAGTACAGTTAGATCGTTAGAGAAGAATAGGATGCTAAATAAACCCAAAGTTTTATCTTGCATGCTGACCAACGCAAGAAGCCTGACCAATAAGGCGGATGAGCTGCGGGCGCTTATATGGGAGGAGAGGTATGACATCGTAGGTATAACAGAGACTTGGCTAGACGATAGCTACGACTGGGCGGTAAATTTATTAGATTATAGTTTATTTAGAAGGGACCGGAAACAGGGGAAAGGCGGAGGAGTCTGCTTATATGTAAAGTCATGTCTAAAACCCAGACTAAGGGAAGATATAGGAGAGGGAGAAGAGGGGGTCGAGTCCATGTGGGTAGAGATAGAGGGAACTAAAAATAATAATAAAATATTACTGGGGGTCTGCTATAAGCCACCCAATATAACAGAGGAGAATGAGAATCTGCTATTAGGACAAATAGACAAAGTAGCAAAACATAATGAAGTGATTGTAATGGGGGATTTCAACTACCCGGATATTGACTGGGAAACAGAAACCTGTAGATCTCAGAAAGGAAAAAGGTTCTTGACAAATATTAAGGATAATTATCTCTCCCAACTAGTGCAGGAACCAACGAGAGGGAAGGCCGTGTTGGAATTAATATTTACTAATAGGCCTGATAGAATAACTGAGGTACAGATAGGGGGGCACCTAGGTAATAGCGACCATAATATTATCGACTTCAAAATGCCCTTCAGTAGGGTTATCAATAAGGGAACAACAAAAACATTAAACTTTAGGAGGGCGAAGTTTGATCAGCTGAAAGAAAGCCTTCAACTTATTGACTGGGACAAAGTTCTTAATCAAAGGAATACGAATAGTAAATGGGAAACCTTCAAAAGAATTCTGAATACTCAGTGCGAGAGGTATATACCGTATGGGAATAAAAGGGCCAGAAATAAGAGGAAACCAATATGGTTGAACAAGAACGTAAAAGGGGCGTTAAATAGCAAAAAAGAGGCATTCAAGAGATTAAAACAGGAAAACAGTAAGGAGGCACTAATGTGTTACAAGGAAAAAACGAGAACCTGTAAAAAACAAATAAAAATAGCGAAGGAGGAAACAGAGAGACGTATTGCTAGGGAAAGTAGATCAAATCCCAAACTGTTCTTTACGTATATAAATAGTAAAAGGATTAAATCGGATAATATTGGACCAATAAAAAGTGAGGAAGGCAAAATCATAGAGAAAGATGAGGATAAAGCTAATCTATTAAATAATTTTTTTTCGACAACTTTCACAAAGGAAATCAAACTAACAGGAGAAATGAGAAGTGACAAGCTTAATCCTCCACTAAGTATGACAAATCTAACCCAAGCTGGGGTACAGAAACGCCTCAGTAACATTAAAATAAACAAATCACCAGAACCTGATGGCATACACCCACGGGTACTAAGGGAACTAAGTAATGTGATAGACAGACCGTTATATCTTATATTTAAGGACTCTGTTGAGACTGGGTCTGTGCCACTTGATTGGCGACAGGCGAATGTAGTGCCAATATTCAAAAAGGGAGCGAAAAGTGACGCCGGAAACTATCGGCCGGTGAGTCTGACGTCCGTTGTGGGCAAAATTTTTGAAAGCTTCATTAAAGAGGCAATTACGGAGCATCTTGATGCTAATAATCTTTTAATCCCGAACCAACATGGATTCATGAGGAATCGCTCCTGCCAAACAAACCTGATTGACTTCTACGAGGAGATTAGCTCTCGAGTAGATCAGGGGGAACCAGTGGATGTCGTGTATCTCGACTTCTCAAAAGCTTTCGATAGCGTGCCACATAATAGGTTGGTATACAAAATGAGAATGATGGGGCTGGGGGAAAATGTCTGCAAGTGGGTAGCTAACTGGCTAAGGGATAGAAGGCAGAGGGTGGTTATAAATGGAATATACTCAGATTGGGTAAGCGTCACTAGAGGGGTTCTTTACGGTAAGAGCAGTGAGAATATGGAATTCACAGAGTGAGGAGACGGTGATGTCAGATTCACTACACCAGTTCAAGCGGGGACTGGATGCATTTCTAGATACCAGGCAGATTTCAGCATATACTTAAAAATAAAATAAAATAGTAAGTTGATACAGGGATTTATTCTGACTGCTGGTTTCAGAGTCAGGAGGGAATTTTTCCTCAGGTGAAGATTGGCCAAATCATTTGGGGTTTTTGCCCTCCTCTGGATCAACTTTACCAATTACAGAACTAACAGGTCGAACTTGATGGACGCAAGTCTTTATTCGGCTTTACTAACTATGTTTACAAACTATGTTACTATGTTTTGGAAGAATGTTCTCTGGTCAGATGAGACAAAAGTCGAGCTTTTTGGGAAAAACCATCAACATAGAGTGTACAGGAAAAAAAAAGAGGCATTCAAAGAAAAGAACATGGTCCCTACAGTCAAACATGGCGGAGGTTCCCTGATGTTTTGGGGTTGCTTTGCTGCCTCTGGCACTGGACTGCTTGACAGTGTGCATGGCATTATGAAGTCTGAAGACTACCAACAAATTTTGCAGCATAATGTAGGGCCCAGTGTGAGAAAGCTGGGTCGCCCTTAGAGGTCATGGGTCTTCCAGCAGGACAATGACCCAAAACACACTTCCAAAAGCACTATAAAATGGTTTTAGAGAAAGCACTGGAGACTTCCAAGGTGGCCAGCAATGAGTCCAGACCTGAATCCCATAGAACACCTGTGGAGAGATCACAAAATGGCAGTTTGGAGAAGGCACCCTTGAAATATCAGGGACCTGGAGCAGTTTGCCAAAGAAGAATGGTCTACAATTCCAGCAGAGCATTGTAAGAAACTCATTGATGGTTACCGGAAGTGGCTGTTCGCAGTTATTTTGGCTAAAGGTTGTGCAACCAAGTATTAGGCTGAGGGTGCCAATACTTTTGTCTGGCCCATTTTTGGAGTTTTGTGTGAAATGATCAATGATTTGATTTTTGCTTCATTCTCTTTTGTGTTTTTTCCTTGCAAGCAAATTAAATGAAGATAATAATACCAAAGAATTTGTGATTGCAATCATTTTCAGGAAGAAACTGAGTATTATCTGATAGAATTGCAGGGGTGCCAATACTTTTGGCCACCACTGTAATAAGTGAGCTGTCATTTATTCATAAGACGTTCTATTCTTCAGAGCTGAGACTGTAAAATAAAAAGTGAAGAATAAAATATCTGATGACTGTTCTTTCACTGTGAGTAAGAAACAGATAATAAAATTAAAGGAAAAATAACTGAGGGGAGAACCCTGCAGGTTTATTGTCCTTCTATAGCTGTATGGTGGCAGGATGGTGACACTGCTGGAGTCCTGGTGAGGATCTGCATGATATTCATTTCTGTTGACTTTTTATTGCCAACATATTCTGCAGTGATGTACATATAGTCCCTGCCCACAATGCGGTACACATGAGGGACAATTTCATATTAAGCCAAGTAACCTATGATGTCAAGGTCTCATATTTACAAGGTGCTTATTGGCAATCTGAGCCGGCGAATGGCTCTGTGTCCGTATATTCGCTATATACTGCCCGCAATATCTTGTAGAAAGCTCACAGTGACTAAAATGTATAAATAGTTCTCTTTGGAGAATTTAATTAGATCCATTCATACCTTACCTTATAATGAGGACTTAAAGGGCTTTTATAACTAGGTAAAACAAGCTTAACGGGACTGTCCAGGACTTATATATTAATGACCGATTTTAGGATAAGTCATCAACAGGGTGGGACTGGGCTGGCGGGGTACCCTTCTGCAGAGGAGAGGGGGAGAAGAGAATGAAAAAATAAAAAACCTGCGGTTTTAAGGGGCACGGGCCCTTTAAAAGCGCAGGCACAGTGTATGCAGGGACGCGCGCACGCGGCGTTCATTACCTGAACCGCCGCGACACACGTCCCAGTGAAGCAGCTGAAGCTGCGCTTCTCCCTTCCCCGGCCGGCGTATGACGTCACCGGAGAAGGAGGACACCGCACGGGAGAGCAGGAAGGTAAGAGGTGTCTGTGTGTGTGTCTGTGTGTATATGAGTGGATGCAGAATGGGATGGGCCCCTGGCTGGACACACAAGGGGGGGCCTGGCTAGACACACAAGGGGGGACCCTGGCTGGACACACAAGGGGGGGCCCGGATGGACACAAGGGGGGCCTTGCTGGACACACAAGGGGGAGCCCTGGCTGGACACACAAGGGGGAGCCCTGGCTGGACACACAAGGGGAAGCCCTGGCTGGACACACAAGGGGGAGCCCTGACTGGACACACAAGGGGGAGCCCTGACTGGACACACAAGAGGGAACCCTGGCTGGACACACAAGGGGGAGCCCTGGCTGGACACACAAGGGGGAGCCCTGGCTGGACACACAAGGGGGAGCCCTGACTGGACACACAAGGGGGAGCCCTGGCTGGACACACAAGGGGGGAGCTGGATGGACACACAAGGGGGAACCCTGGCTGGACCCACAAGGGGGAGCCCTGGCTGGACACACAAGGGGAAGCCCTGACTGGACACACAAGAGGGAACCCTGGCTGGACACACAAGGGGGAACCCTGGCTGGACACACAAGGGGGAACACTGGCTGGACACACAAGGGTGAGAGCCTGGCTGGACACACAAAGGGGAACCCTGGCTGGACACACAAGGGGGGGAGCCTGGCTGGACACATATGGGGGAGCCTGGCTGGACACATGGGAAAGGGTGGGCAGGATGGCTATATGGTGGGGCAGGCTGGACACATGGAGGCCAGGATGGATCTGTGAGGGGGATGGATATATGGGGGGGCCGGATATATGGGGGGCGGGGCAGGCTGGACACATGATGGCCAGGATGGATATGTGGGGGGCAGGCTGGACACATGGGGGGCTAGGATAGATATGTGGAGGGGCAGGCTCGATACACGTGGGCTAGGATAAATATATGGAGGGGCCACGCTGGACATATGGGGGCCAGTATGGATATATGGGGGGGTGTCAGGATGGATATATGCAGGGGGGAAGGGCAGGATGGATATATGAGGGGGCAGGCTGGACACATGGAGGCCAGGATGGATATATGGGGGGCAGGCTGGAAACATGGAGGCCAGGATGGATATATTTTGGGGGGCAGGCTGGACACATGGAGGCCAGGAAGGATATGTAGGGGGGGCATGCTGGACACATGGAGGCCAGGATGGATATATGGGGGGCAGGCTTGACACATGGGGCTTTAGGACAGATATATGGGAGGGGGCAGGCTGGACACATGGAGGCCAGGACAGATATATGGGGGGGCAGGCTGGAAACATGGAGGCCAGGATGGATATATGGGGGGGCAGGCTGGACACATGGAGGCCAGGATGGATATATGGGGGGAACAGGAGGGCCACATGGGGGACTAGGATGGGTATATGGGAGGGGGCAGGCTCGATACACGTGGGCTAGGATAAATATATGGAGGGGTCACACTGGACATATGGGGGCCAGAAGGGATATATGGGGGGTGTCAGGATGGATATATGCAGGGAAGGGGGGGCCAGGATGGATATATGGGGGTGCCAGGCTGAACAAGGGACTTAATTACTGTTTGGGGCCAGATTGAGGAACATACTTTATTAGTTTATGGTGGCCAGTGAGGAACATTATTATTTTAGAGTCCAATTAGAGACATTATTACTTCTGTAATATAATTAACTTTTTAGGAAATTGTTTTCCATGGGATAGGACAAAAGCGGGCTCCTGTTACTGTGCAGGGCGGCACTATATCGCTTTTTTTCTTCAACTGGTGTAGTGTAGAAGTCGGGGGGTGGAGTGGGAATATTCCCTAGAAGAGATCAGTTATTGATAACTGTGTGTTATTTTCTGCAGAGATGATTCCTGGCTGGAAGAAGTGATGGCCGTCTGTGCCAGATGAAGAAGAAAAGCGAAGATGAAGGACTTCACCTAGAGACGTCACTGGTGAGTCAGTGTATTACATGTGACTCGCCCCCTGGGCCGTGGGGCACTCGGATCCGGGCAATAGGGAGACGATGGGGGTAGTAGTGGCGACCCGGTTCCGTGGCTCAGGGTGGTCAGGCCAATGGTAGTCTGCTATGTTCTGCTGATAATGTCCGACTACGCCACCCGTGGATTGCGGTTATTAGGAACCGCCGCTGCATGCAGACCGCTGGGGCTGATGAGGTGTGCAGCTAGGGTAGTGTGACTCTCCACGGGAAGAGTGCGGCCCCAGGGCAGTATAATGGATGTTGGGAGTGATGGTAGTGGTAGTCCCAGTGCTGATAGTGCTGGAGGAGCAAGGAGCACACAGACAACAGGTTGCAGTCCAGGGTCTTTACTAAACAGGTAAACTGACCCACAAACAGTCCCGGCTAGGAGGGGACCTGGATGTCTGAGAGCAATGGGGAAATTGGCCCTGGTCAGGGTGAGGGTGTAGGCCTACCGTGCTTTCTGCGCTCCTTCTGGCTATCTCCTCCTGATAGGGTAACAGCCCACGTTTCCGAGCTTTCCGTGTTTTCTCGCCTGTATGGCCTGCGACGTGGGTTCCTTTCTGCTCCCAGCCTTGTATGGCTTTACTGGTCCCTTCTGTTGTGGCATGGCCTCCAGGCTTCTTAGGCCAAGGAATATACAGTCCCTTGCGGACTGGTTCTCTGCTGGGGGATGTGGAATCCTTCCAGCCTCAGACACCAAAGTCTGGTAGATTAAGTCTGTTATCTGCCAAGACAGGCTTGCTTCGCCTCTTGTCTCTGGCTTGTGGCTCTCCTCCTGCCACACTTCCCCTTAGGTGCAGTGCAACTGTCTGTCCCTGCTCTGCTGAGACACGTCTCAGTCCTGAGACAGGTCATCTGGGTTCTCTCTAACCCTGCCCCCAGCACCAGCTTTTATAGGGGCAGCCTGCTCCCCCTACTGGCCTGAGACAGGAGGCATTGCATGCTAATGTTCCCCTGACTAGAGAACCTCCCCCCTGCTCTCAGACACAGCTTTAATTACACTTGTGGCATCCAGGCCAGGGTGACACATTCCCCCCTAGTGAAATTTAGTACTCCGGGACTAAACAGTAAACAGAGACAATATGCATAACAATAAAACATTAATAGACAGACGACGCACAAATTGAGTTCTTAAGGTCACAGTGTGGCCTGTGACCGGGGTCCATATCACCAGCACAACTGGGAGCCTTAACCAGGTGGGGGTCTGTCCTACCCCAAGTCCTTCACAGTCTTAGTTCATTCCTGGGTTAGGCTCTGAACACAGTCCATACAAGGTCCCGGTTATAAAAAGTCCATAACCTGTGAGTCCTTATGGTAGCTGCAAGAAACTGAAACAGAGTATTACCAAACATGTAACTTTGCAAACAATTCAACATTTGGCAACAGGGTTATTTACAATTTTAGTACACTCTATATTCTCCAGCGAGCGGGTATCTGTCCCTTTGTGCTCCTGGTTGACCTACGTAGCCCACTGTCTGGTGGTGGACTGACTTGGCTTTCCCCACTAGCGTTAGGGGTGCAGCTACCAGCTGGGTGTACAGGTAGGGCAGGCAGCTGTCTGCGGGTCCTTTGGCTTACCGCAGGCATGGCAGGCTCACTGTCAGCAGAGGGTTGACTCTCCTGGGCTGCTGGTACAGGCTCTTCTGCCTCTGGAACTGCTTGCTCCTCTTCACCTTCCGGCTCTGGTGTTGGTTGTTGCTGTGCCGGTTGCAGGAAATGCAGGACAGGTACCACTATGGCATCATTTATGCGAGTCCAGGACTGAGGAAACTCTCCGAGAACGGTGCTGATCATTTCTTCCTTGTCCTCTGCGGGTTCAAGGTCACTCTGATCCTCTTCTGCACTACGGAGTTGCTCGGGGCACCTTTTCAGATGGTCTCTGGAGACGACACTAGTGGTTTCTCCTCCGTCCTTGGTGATTACGCACACCTTTGGGTTGTCGTGGTCAGACTGCAGTACGGTGTAGGGTTCCCTTTCCCACTGGTCGTCCAACTTATGTAGCCTTCTTTTTCGCTTTAGGACTTGCTCACCAGGTTCTAGGGGACTAGCAGGGGCGTGTTGATTGAAGAGTCTTTCTTGCTTCTCTCTCACCTGGGCCAGGCTCTTCTCCACACTCTCCTGTACCTTCTTGTACTGCAGTTGCCTTTCCGTATCCCAGTCCGCATCCGGGGAGGTGTCCTCAGGTATTAGGACTCCCATCTCCAGGTCTACGGGCAGCTTTCCTGGTCTAGCTCGCATCAGGTAAGCCGGGGTGCAGTTTGTAGCATTCACCGGGATATTGTTGTATAGGTCTATCAGGTCCGGCAGTTTTTCTGGCCACAGGCTGCGTTCCTCCAGGGGCAACGTCTTCAGGAGATCAATGACTATATTGTTCATCTTCTCACACATCCCGTTGGTTTGGGGGTGGTAAGGCGTTGTACGAATCTTCTTACAGCCATAGAGGTTGCAGAACTCCTGGAAGATTTCAGCCTCGAACGCTGGACCCTGGTCTGTCAGGACCTGTTCCGGATACCCGTGTGGACGGCAGAAATATTGCTGGAAGGCTCTGGCCGCTGTTTGGGCTGTCAAGTCCTTTACCGGGACCACCACTAGAAAACGGGAATAGTGGTCCACGATTGTCAGGGCATAGATGTATCCTGACCGGCTGGGAGCCAATTTGACATGGTCCAGAGCTACCAGCTCAAGAGGCTGCGTGGTGATGATGGGCCTCAAGGGTGTCTTCTGGCTGGCACGGTCCTTCCTCCTTAGGTGACAAGGGCCACAGTCTCTGCACCATTTTTCTACAGCTCCTCTCATGCCGACCCAAAAGAATCTTCCTCTTAGTAGGAACTCCAGTTTCTTCCAACCGAAGTGTCCCGCTCTGTCATGGTAAGCCCCCAGGACCATAGCTGCATCCCTCCTTGGGACCACGACTTGCCAGGTCAGCTCGTGCGTCCGGTGGTTGACAATCCTTCTGCACAACTTGCCTTCGTAGAGGAACAGCTTGCTCTTCTCCTTCCATAGCTGCTTGGCTTCCTCTGGGGCATCTGGATCTAAGCGGGCGTCTTCCCGGGTCAGCAGATCTTTCACCAGGCGGACTGCAGGGTCACTATCTTGGGTCTCGGCCCAGCTGTGGTGAGGTAGGGGATTCATCATCACAGTTGTTAGATCCTCCTCCTTCACGCGGTGAGAGTGTTGAGCGGCTCCATACCGGTGAAACGCGGGGAGTTCTACCTCCTCCAGCTCTTCTGGGTCTTCGTCACCTTCAGGTAAGTGAGGAATCCTTGATAGGGCGTCCGCGTTGGAGTTGGTTTTGCCTGCCCGGTACTTGATCACGAAGTCATAGTTGGAGAGACGGGCCATCCACCGCTGTTCCAGGGCACCCAGTCTTGCATTGTCCAGGTGTGTCAACGGGTTGTTGTCCGTGTACACGGTGAACTTTGCGGAGGCCAGGTAATGCTTGAAGCGTTCCGTCACGGCCCACACCACCGCCAAGAATTCTAGCTTGAAGGAGCTGTAATTCTCCGGGTTCCTCTCGGTGGGCCTCAGCTTCCGGCTGGCGTATGCGATCACCCGTTCTCTGCCCTGTTGGTTTTGGGACAATACGGCTCCCAGTCCCACATTACTGGCATCTGTGTGGAGAATGAAAGGCTGGCCATAATCAGGGTAGGCCAGGATCTCATCCCCTGTGAGGGCCATCTTTAGCTGGCGGAAGGACTCCTCTTCCGGTTTATCCCACTTGAAGGGCGGCTTTTGCCTCCTGGACTTAGACTGTCCGATCAGGAGGTCCTGCATAGGAGCTGCCATCTTGGTGAACCCGGGGATGAATCTTCGGTAGTAGCCTACCAACCCGAGAAACTGTCTCACCTCTTTGATGTTCGAGGGGCTTGGCCAGCTCTTGATTGCCGTGACCTTGTCATGGTCGGGGGCCACTCCTTCCGCGCTTACCACGTGCCCTAGGTACTGGACCTTTGGTTTCAGCAGGTGACACTTCGATGGTTTCACCTTCAGGCCATAGCCTGCCAGGGCTTCGAACACCTCGGCCAGGTGCTTCAGATGGTCCTCGTAGGTCTTCGAATAGACGATCACGTCGTCCAGGTAAACGAGGACCGTCTCGAAGTTTCGGTGCCCTAGACAGCATTCCATCAGCCGCTGGAAGGTCCCTGGTGCGTTGCAGAGCCCGAAAGGCATGCAGTTGAATTCGCTCAGTCCCATCGGGGTGGTGAAGGCGGTCTTCTCCTTGTCAGCCTCTGCCACAGGAACCTGCCAGTACCCGCTAGTAAGGTCCAAAGTAGAAAAGAAGTTAGCTGATTTTAGTGCGGCTAAAGACTCCTCTATTCTAGGCAGCGGATATGCGTCTTTGTGAGTGATACAGTTGATTTGTCTATAGTCGACGCACATTCTCATGGTGCCGTCTTTCTTTTTGACCAGAACCAAGGGGGCTGCCCAGGGGCTACAGCTGTCTCTAATAACCCCAGCTTCTTTCATCTCTCTTAGCATGCCCCTTGCGTTCTGATAATGTGCAGGGGGTACAGGTCTGTGCCTCTCTTTTATCGGTGGGTGGCTCCCTGTGGGGATGTGGTGTTCTATCCCCTTTACTCTGCCGAAGTCTAGCGGGTGCTTACTAAAGACTCTCTCGTACTCCTGTACCACCTGGTAGACTCCTTGTTTTTGGTGCAGGGGAGTGGAGTCAGCACCCACGTGGAGTTTCTGGCACCAGTCCTCCTTTTGTTTCTGGGAGCCATTACCATCCGCCTGAGGAGATGGAGGCAAGGGTTCCACGGCCCTGATAGCTTTGTGTTCGACCACAAACAGCTTGGCGAGTGTAGCGTACCTGGGTAAGTGTACCTCCCTCTCCCCAATGTTGAGGATGCGGACGGGCACCCTCCCATGACGGACATCAACCACCCCCCGGGCTGTCAAAATGGTGGGCCTGCTGTCTGAGTACACGGGTTCTACCATGGCTTGGTAGTCTCTACCTCTCAACCCGATTGCAGTCCGACACCAGATCATCATTTCACTTTTGGGAGGCATGGAAATGGGGAATGGGTCACTCAGTCTTACGCTACCGATCTCACCACCAGACAGTTCTACCTGCTGCCGTCTCATCAGGGCCTTTATCTCCTTGTTGAGAACTCTCTGTTGGCTGGAACTAGCATTCACCGCCACCTGTTGTAAGATTACAATTACCTCTGAAAGACAATTTTCAATTACATTAGTACCCACAGTTATTTTAGGGTGACTTTCACGACGGTCAATGTCCACAATAATCACTCCCTGTGCCGGTAGTTCAACTTTACCAATCTTAATGGTCATCTCCTTGAACCCCATCTGCGGCACGGGTAAGCCATTACTGGCGATGATGCTCAAGTTACCGTCTGGATACCGTGTGATATCAGCATCAGTCCAATACTGCTTAAAAAGTACATAAGGGATAGTGGTTACTTGTGACCCAGTATCCAGCAAGGCGCTCATGGGGATACCGTCCAGCACCACGGGTAAAACCGGGCGCCCCCCAACGTACTTATTACGCCAATTGTAAGGGCCTGGTGATCTTATGCCTGGGGGTTGGCCCTCTGCCCCAGGTTGGACCCGTTTAAATTACAATACCTGGAAATGTGTCCGGGCTGGTTGCATCGACGGCAAATGGGCTGTCCATCCTCTGCATAGCGGTCTGTGGGCCTCCCTCGGAACGACGGGATCCTCCTCTGTCGACGCCATGGGACATCCTCCGGACTTGAAGCCAGCTCGATGGGTCTTGACGGGTCCACTTGCAACGCCTGGACGGTCCTGGTCAACGCCGCGACGCTCCTGGTCAGCTCCTGGACTTGTTGGTGCAGATCTTTCGACGGGGCTTGGTTCAGGGCCTGTGCATCAGCCTCCACGGAGTCCATAGAGGAGGGCGCCGCCTCCTGGTGGTAAGTGATAGCAGGGCGCCGGGGGTTTATAGCGCCACTGGTTGCAGATTCACGGAGCACCCTTATGGCCCTGTCCTTAAATTGGGCAAAGGTCAGGTCGAGGTTCTGAAAGAACATGAGGCGCAGTTGGGCCCTGTGGGCGCTAGACAGCAGACCTTCTATGAATTGTTCTGTTAGCAGCTTATCCGTTTCCTGCACACTGCCAGGGTCAGTTTGTTGAATAGCCCTCAAGGCTTCCTGCAGATTTAGGGCATAGTCTCTGATGCTGTCCTGTGCCCGCTGCTTACATCCATAGAACCTCATTTTAATCTCAGCGGAGGTACGTGTGTCAAAGGTACCCCGCAGCCGGGCCAGAATACCCTTCACAGTCCTTTTCTCCTCAGTGGGCCATGATTTTACCTCCCGCTGGGCTGCGCCAGTTAACTGCCCTGTTAATATGCTGACCTTCTGTTCCTCTGTCAGGGGGTAAACGTGGAACAAACTGTATAGCCTTTCCTTGAAGTCAGTTAGGGCATGGGGCTCCCCTGAGTATTTGGGCAGCCAGGCCGCTCCAGGGATGTAGTGCAAGGAAAAGGGCATCACCGCTGCTGCAGTTGCGTTGGTGGTAGTGGGCGCCTCTGTGTCCGTCATCTTCCTCCCCCCCTAGTTACGCGTGGCCTACCTTCCGACGATCCTCTTCTGTAGGCCGCGGCTCCGCTGCTGCTGCTATGGACGAGGACCTGGCGTCGCGTCCTGATGACGTCAGCGTCGCTCTCTCTCCCTTCCAGGACCTTGCGCAGCGTCGGTGCGTGAAGCGGAGCTTCGGATCTCGCGCGGTTTTGACGTCCACGCCCCTCTTCTTCCCGCGCGGCGTCCTGAAGATGGCGTCCGATGGCGGGAAGCAGCTGCGGATGGCGGGAAGGCGGCAGAAGATGGCGGGAAACGGTCCAAGATGGCGTCCGATGGCGGGAATCGGCTCCGGATGGCGGGAAAAGACTGCGGACGGCGGGAAACTTTGCCACAGGTAAGTTACAAAAGTCTTTTTCAGGCACGCAGTACCCGGTGGTTGCGGGCAGGAAATCCTGCTGACTACGCCAAAGCTGACTCGCCCCCTGGGCCGTGCGGCACTCGGATCCGGGCAATAGGGAGACGATGGGGGTAGTAGTGGCGACCCGGTTCCGTGGCTCAGGGTGGTCAGGCCAATGGTAGTCTGCTATGTTCTGCTGATAATGTCCGACTACGCCACCCATGGATTGCGGTTATTAGGAACCGCCGCTGCATGCAGACCGCTGGGGCTGATGAGGTGTGCAGCTAGGGTAGTGTGACTCTCCACGGGAAGAGTGCGGCCCCAGGGCAGTATAATGGATGTTGGGAGTGATGGTAGTGGGAGTCCCAGTGCTGATAGTGCTGGAGGAGCAAGGAGCACACAGACAACAGGTTGCAGTCTAGGGTCTTTACTAAACAGGTAAACTGACCCACAAACAGTCCCGGCTAGGAGGGGACCTGGATGTCTGAGAGCAACGGGGAAATTGGCCCTGGTCAGGGTGAGGGTGTAGGCCTACCGTGCTTTCTGCGCTCCTTCTGGCTATCTCCTCCTGATAGGGTAACAGCCCACGTTTCCGAGCTTTCCGTGTTTTCTCGCCTGTATGGCCTGCGACGTGGGTTCCTTTCTGCTCCCAGCCTTGTATGGCTTTACTGGTCCCTTCTGTTGTGGCAGGGCCTCCAGGCTTCTTAGGCCAAGGAATATACAGTCCCTTGCGGACTGGTTCTCTGCTGGGGGATGTGGAATCCTTCCAGCCTCAGACACCAAACTCTGGTAGATTAAGTCTGTTATCTGCCAAGACAGGCTCTCTTCGCCTCTTGTCTCTGGCTTGTGGCTCTCCTCCTGCCACACTTCCTCTTAGGTGCAGTGCAACTGTCTGTCCCTGCTCTGCTGAGACACGTCTCAGTCCTGAGACAGGTCATCTGGGTTCTCTCTAACCCTGCCCTCAGCACCAGCTTTTATAGGGTCAGCCTGCTCCCCCTACTGGCCTGAGACAGGAGGCATTGCATGCTAATGTTCCCCTGACTAGAGAACCTCCCCCTTGCTCTCAGACACAGCTTTATTTACACTTGTGGCATCCAGGCCAGGGTGACACACATGTACACTTACACTACACACGTGGTCAAAACTGTTGGTACCCCTCGTTTAATGAAAGAAAAACCCACAATGGTCACAGAAATAACTTGAATCTGACAAAAGTAATAATAAATTAAAAATCTATGAAAATGAACAAATGAAAGTCAGACATTGCTTTTCTGCTTCCACAGAATAAAAAAAAATAAATAAACTGATGAAACAGGCCTGGACAGAAATGATGGTTCTTCTTAACTTTATATTTTGCTGAACAACTTTTTGACGCAATCACTGCAATCAAACGACTCCTGTAACTGTCAATGAGACTTCTGCACCTCTCCACAGGTATTTTGGCCACTCCTCATGAGCAAACTGCTCCAGTTGTCTCATGGTTGAAGGTTGCCTTTTCCAGACGGCATGTTTCAGCTCTTTCCAAAGATGCTCAATAGGATTTAGGTCAGGGCTCATAGAAGCCACTTCAGAATAGTCCAATGTTTTCCTCTTAGCCATTGTTGGGTGTTTTTAGCTGTGTGTTTTGGGTCATAATACTGTTGCAAGACCCATGACCTGCGACTGAGACCACGCTTTCTGACACTGGGCAGCACATTTCTCTCTAGAATCCCTTGATAGTCTTGAGATTTCATTGTACCCTGCACAGATTCAAGACACCCTGTGCCAGATGCGGCAGACCAGCCCCAAAACATAAAAGAGACTCCTCCATGTTTCACAGTAGGGACAGTGTTCTTATCTTGATATGCTTCATTTTTCCATCTGTGAACATAGATCTGATGTGCCTTGCCAAAAACTTCCATTTTTGTCTCATCTGTCCATAGGGCATTCTCCTAAAAGCTTTGTGACTTGTGAACATGTAGTTTGGCAAATTCCAGTCTGGCTTTTTTATGATTTTTTTTCAACAATGGTGTACTCCTTGGTCGTCTCCCATGAAGTCCACTTTAGATCAAACAACGACGGATGGTGCGATCTGACACTGATGTTCCTTGAGCTTGAAGTTCACCTTTAATCTCTTTAGAAGTTTTCCTGGGCTCTTTTGTTACCATTCATATTATTCGTCTCTTTGATTTGTTATCAATTTTCCTCCTGCGGCCACGTCCAGGGAGGTTGGCTACAGTCCCATGGATCTTAAATTTCTGAATAATATGTGCAACTGTAGTTACAGGAACATCAAACTGCTTGGAGATGGTCTTATAACCTTTACCTTTAACATGCTTGTCTATAATTTTCTTTCTAATCTCCTGAGACAACTCTTTCCATTGCTTCCTTTGGTCCATGTTGAGTGTGGTACACACCATGTCACCAAACAGCACAGTGAGTATCTGTAGCCCTATATACAGGCCCACTGACTGATTACAAGATTGTCGACACCTGTGATGCTAATTAGTGGACACAACTTGATTTAACATGTCCCTTTTGTCACATTATTTTCAGGGGTACCATCATTTCTGTCCAGGCCTATTTCAAGAGTTTAATTTTTTTTTAAATTCTGTGGAAGCAGGGTTGAAAAGCAATGTCTGTCTTTCATTTGTTAATTTTCATCGATTTTTAATTTATTATTACTTTTGTCAGATTCAAGTTTTTTTCTGTGACCATTGTGGGTTTTTCTTTCATTAAACAAGGGGTACCAACAATTTTGACCACGTGTGTATATAGTATATACAGAGCTCCTGTGTATGTCACTGGTGATCACTGTATTACCTATACACTATATACAGAGCTCCTGTCTATAATGTCACTGGTGATCACTGTTGTAACGGGTCCGGGAGGCGGAACCTCTGAGCTACTATACAAGGGGGCGGCCCTTGTAAGGGAGCGGGTGGCAGTCTCTGGGTGAACGGACAGGGAGTTACGGCAAGTGATCAGGGCAGTCTCTGGGTAAGGGGTAGGTACGACCTGTGATGGCAGAGCCTCCGGGTAGGCTAGCAGGCAGATGGTAGATGTGTGCTCCCAGGTGAGCAAGCGAGAGTCTCTGGAATAGCAGGTGGTCACGGCACGTGACGGCGGAACCTCCGGGCTGGCAGGCAGGTAGGTAACGGAGAAGCGCTCCCAGGTGAGCGGGCAAGAGTCTCTGGAATAGCTGGTGGTCACCGCACGTGAACCTCCGGGCTGGCAGGCAGGCAGGTAACGGAGATGCGCTCCCAGGTGAGCGGGCAAGCTGGTCCATAGACAGACTGACCGGAGTAGTAAGGCAGACCGTCGGACCTCAGGCAAGCAGGCAGGTAGCTGATATGCGCTCCCAGGTGAGCGGGCAGGCTGGTCCTTTAGACAGACTGACAGGAGTAGTAAGGCAGACCGTCGGACCTCAGACTGGCAGACAGGTAACAAGTATTCAGGCAGGAAACAGGCAGGTAACTAGCAGGAAACTGGCAGGTAACTGGCAACGGGACCTGAGGGCTGAAGCACAGGTGAGACACAGGTGCAAACAACATTGCTCGGGCACCTCCATTTTGGAGGAGGTGCCTTATATATGATGAAGTCCTCCGGCCATTGGCCGGGGACTCTTTAGGGCGGCGCGCGCGGCCCCTTTAAGAGGAGGGGAGCACGCGCGCGCGCGCCCTAAGCACAGGGACCGGGAAGGAGCGCGCGCTGAGAGCAGAGCAGGAGGAGGACGCCGGGACGGAGCGCGTGCTGACAGCAGAGCGGGGAGAGGACGCCGGGACGGAGCGCGCGCTGACAGCAGAGCGGTGAGGGGAGCAGCGTCCCTGCCTAGCAGAGGGCAGGGACGCCAGCGCTACAACTGTGTTACCTGTACACTGACACTATATACAGAGCTCCTGTGTATAATGTTGCTGGTGGTAATAACAGTGTTGTTAGTATTGTGGTTTTGTATTCATGATCAGTATTGTAGTATTTGGTCACCTTGGGGTGGTAATATATGGTCTGGTCATAGTTTGGCCATATTTGTTCCTTGTATGTGGTATTATTCGGTCACTATGTAGTGGTAATATGTGATCTAGTCAAGGTGTGGCGATATTTGTCCCTTTTGTATGTGGTATTATTGGTGTTGATATGTAGCACCCTGAGGATTCGGCTGCTACAGGGGTATTGCACCTCAACCCAGAGGTGTGATATTCCACTCCCGGGTAAGGATGGAGTGTGGAACTGAGCTCAGTAGGCTGCATGCACTACATACATCCCATTTCCGGGGGACAGATCGATGGTACTCCCACTAGATAAATGTGCAGGTACGACAGTGTCTGTCCCTGGCTGGAGTGGGAGGGGGGTGGAACATCCCAGTAGTGTAGGGGCAGATAGGGGGAGCAGTCTGGGTAAAGCTAGGAGCTCATTGGGTGCTGGTCACCTGAGCTCACACATAGAGGGAGTATATAAGGTGGGTACCATCTTAGATCAGGGTCAGTCAGTCTTTTGTAGAGGTTTGGTCAGACAGTCAACAGCCAGTCTTTGTAGAGAAGAAGAGAGCAGAGAGACTCAGCCAGCTCCAAGGTCCAGAGTGAGAGAGAGGAGAAGTGAAGGACCCAGAGGGGGAGAAGAAGGAACCCCAAGAGCCCAAATACAAGCAGAAGGGTGAAGGGTTGGCACAAGGGTACCGGATCCCAAGCTGGTGGAGGCCACTAATCCTCAGCCAGAGACCGGAGGTCGTGGGCAGGATCTGCCACGACCCCCCCACTAAATCCACTGCGAAGGCACACCGAGTATAGGGTCAGGGAACCCAGAGACAAGGGTTTAACCACCAAGAGGCCCGAGGGAGCCGGACATAAGTGGATCCCTGGTGGGGAAGGCCAGAGAAAAGGCACGTCAGAAAGGGAGCTCAGGACCACGCTCCAGAATTACTTGGGGGTTGGCCGAGTCCAGGACCTGGTGGACGCAGCACGGCTCGGGTGGTCACTCAAGGCCAGAGTGACCAATACAACAGCAGTAAGTAAAAACCCTGAACTGCACAGCCCGACTCTGCGTCTTATTACCATCCTCCCTGCACCTCCACAACCACCATCCTCTACACCTGACCCCCTGAGGCTATACCCCTCCCGTTGGGGGTTATACTACCAGAGCTGCACACACACCACCGGCCTCAGCGGACCCTTGTGCAGCGGCGGCCCTTTGACCGCAAATCAACGGGTGGCGTAGTCGACACAAAGAACATTTATAACATCTGTAAAGACTGCCACACTCTGAGCTTGACACCCTGGGCACGGACCGGGTCACCGCCACTCGGAGACTACAACCCCCATCTGATCCGGCTCCGGGTATTCCCCCTAAGAACATGGCCCAGGGGCGCGTCAACTTTGGCGTAGTCGGCAGGATAACGTGCCCGCAACAACCGGGTACTGCGTGCCTGAAGAAAAGTTCACCGTTACCTCAAAAAGAAGTCTCCCGCCGGTTCCGGAGGGTCCCCGCCATCGGACCCCATCACAAGTCGTTTCCCGCCGGTTGTCCGCCATTTGCAGCTTTTTCCCGCCATCCACGGAGTTTCCCGCCACTGGGAGACGATTCCCGCCATTTCCGAAGATTTCCCGCCTTGGAAGAGCGGACGCCATTATGGGCGTGCCAGAGGGTGGCAAGAGGCCACCTCCCATCGTGGGCCAGGTCGAAGAATGGCGCCAAAAGCGGAAACCGCCCCCACCAACAGAGACTGTGATGTTAGAGGTGTCCATCAGCGTGAAAGAACTGCCCCTAGAACTGACAATCACCAAGTTGCCCCGGGACCGCCCTCAATGTGGGAGGAGACAGAACAAAAGAGCGAAGATGGGTGCAGTCTGGAGAGAGCGCACCCGGAGACAAGAAGTCTGGAGAGGAGTATGGAGAGAACACACCCGGAGATGGAGGGAGAGACAGGCAGCACCGACCCAGTGGTCAGGAGCCTGCTACAAGCCACAACCCCACTAGGCCTAGTGGAGGTCCTGGCGCAGCTCCCCCGAGACCGGGAGTGTGCACAGACCGCGCTGGAGGGCCTCGCACGGAGGATGGCCCAGGTGCAGCGAGAGACGTTGGCGGAGTGGAGCCGAGAGATGGCCCAGCAGACCGAAACCCATCAGCGGAGCACGCCACCCGAGACGAGGAGACAGACCGCCTCTGAGGATGGTGCAGGAGGAATCAAGGCCGGAGACGGCGCCGAGAAGGGAGCTGAACGGACGGAGGCAGGTAAAGGGGACGTCTCTACCCCGAGCCGGAAAACCGCGTGCCTGCCCCAGCTCCCCGTCGCAGAGCCCGAAGTTCCCCCTGCCGTGCCCGTCGCTGCATCGTCACCGCCGCAGACTAGGCCTCAACCGGAAACCGCGGCTGCGACCCCTGTGACGTCACGCGCTTCGACCCTGAGCGCGGCCAAGCAGGAAATACCATCGGCCTGGTCGCAAGGTCTAGCACACCCGGGCGCCGCAATTCCAACAGCGCCCCCTACCTCCGCGGAGCCACCGGCCTGGTCGCAGGGCCGAGTAACCACGGGCGCCGCCGTTCTTACGGTGCCCTTTACCTTTAGGGTGCCCCAAGCCTGGTCGCAAGGCCTGGTCAACCCGGGCGCCGCTACCACCACTGCGCCCATAACATCTAGAGTGCCGCACCTGGGTGAAGACCTGTTCGCCCAGCATACGTGCCCGGATGGGCAGCCCTTCATATGGCCTCAGGAGTACTACGAACTGGAACTCCAAAGGGCAAGGCCCCTGTGTGAGCCCCTGATTCCGGCTCCGAAGCCCGCTAGGAGGACCCCGCCCCCGCTGGAGGAGGCACAGTTCGAGTGGGACCCCACCGAAGAAGACCTCATGGGGTTCACTCAGGAAACTCGGGCGGCCGCAGCGGAGCGTGCAGAGTGCTGCCGGCAGCAGCTCGAGGTCTTCGAGAGGGAGCGGAGAGAGAGGCGGGTCCGGGAACAGCAAACACAGATAAGGAGCGCGGAGCAGAAGAGCCGGACCAGGAGAGATCCCCGTGCAGCGCATGGTCCCCGTACCACCGGGACTGTGATAAAATTCAATATGCAGCACGGATGGGGCTTTATTAGAGACCATCATACCCCCGGCGACGTCTTTGTCACCCGCAGAGACGTAGAAAGCCATCTGCCGGAGGGACACAGAGGTCGTGACCTGTATGTAGGGAACGAGGTCACCTTCACCCGGCACAAGTGTGCCAAAGGACCCTACGCCCTCCATGTACATCGCCTGACGGAGGAGGAGCTGCGGTGTGAGGAGGAGCAAGAGGACCCGGACGGGTCTGAAACTTACCAACAAGAAAGAGCAGGAGGACGCCGTCATTGAAGTACGGTAGAGAGAGACTGTAAATAGTTACCCGTCGGGGTACCAGAACTGTTGCTGAGTTAAATATGTTCCCCGTTGGGACAAAAGTGTGAACTGTTACCCGTGTGTCCCTATTTCCTAATACCTGGCCGAGGACTGAGAGCGGCCACTTCCCCTTGTATATAGTTGCGCTTCCTAAAGCGCCCCCTACTGGTTTTATAAGGAAACTGTTTTTCCCAAGATTTTCCAGAACAGACTGTCGCACTTTATCCGGTCACAAGTTGCACCGTGGCCGGAGGAGCAAGAATGTTTATGGAAAAAAAAAAAGTTTTATTGATATATATATGATGTTTTATATGTTTCATGAAAAAAAAATTGTATGTTTGATGTTTTTATTCTCTTACAGCCCGAGGACGTGCTGTGATTTACCAGGGGGGAATGTAGCACCCTGAGGATTCGGCTGCTACAGGGGTATTGCACCTCAACCCAGAGGTGTGATATTCCACTCCCGGGTAAGGATGGAGTGTGGAACTGAGCTCAGTAGGCTGCATGCACTACATACATCCCATTTCCGGGGGACAGATCGATGGTACTCCCACTAGATAAATGTGCAGGTACGACAGTGTCTGTCCCTGGCTGGAGTGGGAGGGGGGTGGAACATCCCAGTAGTGTAGGGGCAGATAGGGGGAGCAGTCTGGGTAAAGCTAGGAGCTCATTGGGTGCTGGTCACCTGAGCTCACACATAGAGGGAGTATATAAGGTGGGTACCATCTTAGATCAGGGTCAGTCAGTCTTTTGTAGAGGTTTGGTCAGACAGTCAACAGCCTCAGCGGACCCTTGTGCAGCGGCGGCCCTTTGACCGCAAATCAACGGGTGGCGTAGTCGACACAAAGAACATTTATAACATCTGTAAAGACTGCCACACTCTGAGCTTGACACCCTGGGCACGGACCGGGTCACCGCCACTCGGAGACTACAACCCCCATCTGATCCGGCTCCGGGTATTCCCCCTAAGAACATGGCCCAGGGGGCGCGTCAGATATAGTGGACTGTGTTGTGTATGGCGGTCATTTTATTCTCGCTGATCTTAACTAGGAAAAGATTTTTTTCCATTAGGCCACAGCCCCACCATCAGTATTTGGTCAGTATTTTTCTCAGGAGTGGCTGCCGAAACCAGGAATGGTTGATTAATGCAGAATTGGTGACTTGTTTCTATTATACCTTTTCTCTGATTGTTCATCACCTGTTTTGGCTCCCACTCCTGAGAAAAAATACTGACTGGACACTGACCAAATACTGATAGTAGGGCCGTGGCCTTAGCGATTAAATACTTGGACCAGAGCGGCAGAGATGCACTTACAGGGGTTCTCCGGTGAAAACAAGTAATCACCTCTCCACAGGATCATTGATAATATTGATTGGTGGGGGTCTGACTGCTTGCACACACCGGCAGAATGTGGAGCTTTTCTCCCCATTAGACTGGAGCGGCATGTGAGATGCGACCACTGATCCATTCATTCTCTCAGTGGCTGTGAGCGCTGCTCTTTTTTGCAAGTCTCTAAGAGAATGAATAGAGCTGCGGTCAGACGTCCCACCTGCCGCAGCATTTTAAAATAGGGATAAGTGTTCTGTCAGGGATAAAACTTCCCCATTCTTCCGATAGGTGCGTTTTCCAATGTTCGGACACAAATGCTCAATAAGTGATCACCTATCCTGTAGAGCCCATGGATCGTTGATAACTTGTTTTAACTAGTGTTGAGCGAGTATGTTCTGTCCGAGTATGCTCGGGCCGAGCGCCGAGTATTTACAGCTGCTCGGTGATATGGTTGAATCGCTCCCGTGTGCATGATTTGCAACTGTTTGACAGCTTTAACCCCTTAACGACATGTCACGTATTAGTACGCGCATGTCGTTATCCTCCGGTTCAGTGAGGGCTCCGGCGCTGAGCCCGCACTGAACCAAGCACATGTCAGCTGATTATTACAGCTGACATGTGCCCGCAACAGGCGCGGGTGGAATCGCGATCCACCAGCGGCTGTTAACATATTAAATGCCGCTGTCAATCTCCGACAGCGGCATTTAATGCGCGCTTCCTGGAAGCGCGTCACTTACCCCGCCCATCGGCGACCCCGTCACATGATCGCGGGTCGGCGATGTGTGGTCATGACAACCCTGGGTCTACAGCAGACACCAGTGGTTGTAATGATCCTGTCGCTATGAGCGCCATCTAGTGGTCGGCGCTCATAGGACAGGACCATTTCTGCTGCATACAGGGGAACTGCTGGTCCCCTGTATGTAGCAGAGGCGATCGGACAGTTGCTGCTTCAAGTCTCCTATGGAGACTACAGAAGCAAGCAAAAAGTGAAAAAAAAAAGTTTTAAAAAATATGAAAAAAAATAAAAAAATGTAAAAGTTTAATTCACCCC
Organism: Phyllobates terribilis; assembly: GCF_046119375.1. Lineage (NCBI taxonomy): Eukaryota > Metazoa > Chordata > Amphibia > Anura > Dendrobatidae > Phyllobates > Phyllobates terribilis. The sequence goes on along the minus strand of NW_027362961.1, from coordinate 3,261,875 downwards.
CTAAAATCATAAAATAAACCCCACATACACATATTTGGTATTTCTATCAATATAAAAATAGAATTAATGCGATCGGTAAATGGCGTAATGAGAAAAAAATTCTAAACGCCAGAATTACGTTTTTTGGTCACCGTAAAATTGCAATAAAATGCAATAACGGGCGATCAAAACATCGGATCTACCCCAAAATAGCATCTATAAAAACTTCAACTCACTTCACAAAAAATAAGCCCTCACCCTGCCCCAGATCCCGAAAAATGGAGACGCTACGGGTCTCGGAAAATGGCACCATTTTTTTTACCAAACTTTGGAATTTTTTTTCATCACTTAAATAAAAAAGAACCTATACATGTTTGGTGTCTACGAACTCGTAATGACCTGGAGAATAATAACGGCAGGTCAGTTTTAGCATTCAGTGAACGTGGTAAAAAAAATAAAAAAAAACCTCAGTGGTATTGCACTTTTTTTGCAATTTCACGGCGCTTGGAATTTTTTTCCCGTTTTCCCGTACACGGCATGGTAAAACTAGTAATGGCGTTAAAAAGTACAACTCGTCCCGCAAAAAATAAGCCCTAACATGGCCATATTGACTAAAAAATAAAAACGCTATGGCTCTGGGAACAAGTGGAGCAAAAAGCGAAAATGCAAAAACGGAAAATGCTCCGCGGCTTAAGGGGTTAATACATGTGAGGAATGTCTATTTCTTACACATTCCTCACATGTATTAAAACCGTCAAACAGTCGCAAATCATGCACACGGGAGCGATTCAACCATATCACCGAGCAGCTATAAATACTCGGAGCTCGGCCCGAGCATACTCGCCGAAAGGGTTAACAGAACATACTCGCTCAACACTAGTTTTAACCAAAGAAGCTCTTTAATGCAAACATGTCCATCCCAGTTAGAGTGTCGCCCAGTAGATGTGCAGGAGCCGCCAGTCAATGCTCCACTATAACAGCGAGAGCGGATAACAGATATTTGCATCTTGCTGTAGGTGGGCCCCTAGAGTTAATTTCCCCTGTGGGCCCCAGACACCGCAGTCCGACCCTGGTCATCAATATCAGATCAGTGAGGTTCCAACACACGGCCCCCTCACCAATAAGACAGCAGCTGGAAATACTCAGCGTAGAGAGCCCAAACAGCACAGCGCTGTACACTGTGTAGTGGCCGATCTTGGTACTGCAGCTCCTATTGAAATGATTGTGATCTGAGCTGTAGTACCTGACACAGAGGTCGTGACCTGTATGTAGGGAACGAGGTCACCTTCACCCGGCACAAGTGTGCCAAAGGACCCTACGCCCTCCATGTACATCGCCTGACGGAGGAGGAGCTGCGGTGTGAGGAGGAGCAAGAGGACCCGGACGGGTCTGAAACTTACCAACAAGAAAGAGCAGGAGGACGCCGTCATTGAAGTACGGTAGAGAGAGACTGTAAATAGTTACCCGTCGGGGTACCAGAACTGTTGCTGAGTTAAATATGTTCCCCGTTGGGACAAAAGTGTGAACTGTTACCCGTGTGTCCCTATTTCCTAATACCTGGCCGAGGACTGAGAGCGGCCACTTCCCCTTGTATATAGTTGCGCTTCCTAAAGCGCCCCCTACTGGTTTTATAAGGAAACTGTTTTTCCCAAGATTTTCCAGAACAGACTGTCGCACTTTATCCGGTCACAAGTTGCACCGTGGCCGGAGGAGCAAGAATGTTTATGGAAAAAAAAAAAGTTTTATTGATATATATATGATGTTTTATATGTTTCATGAAAAAAAAATTGTATGTTTGATGTTTTTATTCTCTTACAGCCCGAGGACGTGCTGTGATTTACCAGGGGGGAATGTAGCACCCTGAGGATTCGGCTGCTACAGGGGTATTGCACCTCAACCCAGAGGTGTGATATTCCACTCCCGGGTAAGGATGGAGTGTGGAACTGAGCTCAGTAGGCTGCATGCACTACATACATCCCATTTCCGGGGGACAGATCGATGGTACTCCCACTAGATAAATGTGCAGGTACGACAGTGTCTGTCCCTGGCTGGAGTGGGAGGGGGGTGGAACATCCCAGTAGTGTAGGGGCAGATAGGGGGAGCAGTCTGGGTAAAGCTAGGAGCTCATTGGGTGCTGGTCACCTGAGCTCACACATAGAGGGAGTATATAAGGTGGGTACCATCTTAGATCAGGGTCAGTCAGTCTTTTGTAGAGGTTTGGTCAGACAGTCAACAGCCAGTCTTTGTAGAGAAGAAGAGAGCAGAGAGACTCAGCCAGCTCCAAGGCCCAGAGTGAGAGAGAGGAGAAGTGAAGGACCCAGAGGGGGAGAAGAAGGAACCCCAAGAGCCCAAATACAAGCAGAAGGGTGAAGGGTTGGCACAAGGGTACCGGATCCCAACCTGGTGGAGGCCACTAATCCTCAGCCAGAGACCGGAGGTCGTGGGCAGGATCTGCCACGACCCCCCCACTAAATCCACTGCGAAGGCACACCGAGTATAGGGTCAGGGAACCCAGAGACAAGGGTTTAACCACCAAGAGGCCCGAGGGAGCCGGACATAAGTGGATCCCTGGTGGGGAAGGCCAGAGAAAAGGCACGTCAGAAAGGGAGCTCAGGACCACGCTCCAGAATTACTTGGGGGTTGGCCGAGTCCAGGACCTGGTGGACGCAGCACGGCTCGGGTGGTCACTCAAGGCCAGAGTGACCAATACAACAGCAGTAAGTAAAAACCCTGAACTGCACAGCCCGACTCTGCGTCTTATTACCATCCTCCCTGCACCTCCACAACCACCATCCTCTACACCTGACCCCCTGAGGCTATACCCCTCCCGTTGGGGGTTATACTACCAGAGCTGCACACACACCACCGGCCTCAGCGGACCCTTGTGCAGCGGCGGCCCTTTGACCGCAAATCAACGGGTGGCGTAGTCGACACAAAGAACATTTATAACATCTGTAAAGACTGCCACACTCTGAGCTTGACACCCTGGGCACGGACCGGGTCACCGCCACTCGGAGACTACAACCCCCATCTGATCCGGCTCCGGGTATTCCCCCTAAGAACATGGCCCAGGGGGCGCGTCAGATATAGTGGACTGTGTTGTGTATGGCGGTCATTTTATTCTCGCTGATCTTAACTAGGAAAAGATTTTTTTCCATTAGGCCACAGCCCCACCATCAGTATTTGGTCAGTATTTTTCTCAGGAGTGGCTGCCGAAACCAGGAATGGTTGATTAATGCAGAATTGGTGACTTGTTTCTATTATACCTTTTCTCTGATTGTTCATCACCTGTTTTGGCTCCCACTCCTGAGAAAAAATACTGACTGGACACTGACCAAATACTGATAGTAGGGCCGTGGCCTTAGCGATTAAATACTTGGACCAGAGCGGCAGAGATGCACTTACAGGGGTTCTCCGGTGAAAACAAGTAATCACCTCTCCACAGGATCATTGATAATATTGATTGGTGGGGGTCTGACTGCTTGCACACACCGGCAGAATGTGGAGCTTTTCTCCCCATTAGACTGGAGCGGCATGTGAGATGCGACCACTGATCCATTCATTCTCTCAGTGGCTGTGAGCGCTGCTCTTTTTTGCAAGTCTCTAAGAGAATGAATAGAGCTGCGGTCAGACGTCCCACCTGCCGCAGCATTTTAAAATAGGGATAAGTGTTCTGTCAGGGATAAAACTTCCCCATTCTTCCGATAGGTGCGTTTTCCAATGTTCGGACACAAATGCTCAATAAGTGATCACCTATCCTGTAGAGCCCATGGATCGTTGATAACTTGTTTTAACTAGTGTTGAGCGAGTATGTTCTGTCCGAGTATGCTCGGGCCGAGCGCCGAGTATTTACAGCTGCTCGGTGATATGGTTGAATCGCTCCCGTGTGCATGATTTGCAACTGTTTGACAGCTTTAACCCCTTAACGACATGTCACGTATTAGTACGCGCATGTCGTTATCCTCCGGTTCAGTGAGGGCTCCGGCGCTGAGCCCGCACTGAACCAAGCACATGTCAGCTGATTATTACAGCTGACATGTGCCCGCAACAGGCGCGGGTGGAATCGCGATCCACCAGCGGCTGTTAACATATTAAATGCCGCTGTCAATCTCCGACAGCGGCATTTAATGCGCGCTTCCTGGAAGCGCGTCACTTACCCCGCCCATCGGCGACCCCGTCACATGATCGCGGGTCGGCGATGTGTGGTCATGACAACCCTGGGTCTACAGCAGACACCAGTGGTTGTAATGATCCTGTCGCTATGAGCGCCATCTAGTGGTCGGCGCTCATAGGACAGGACCATTTCTGCTGCATACAGGGGAACTGCTGGTCCCCTGTATGTAGCAGAGGCGATCGGACAGTTGCTGCTTCAAGTCTCCTATGGAGACTACAGAAGCAAGCAAAAAGTGAAAAAAAAAAGTTTTAAAAAATATGAAAAAAAATAAAAAAATGTAAAAGTTTAATTCACCCCCTAAAATCATAAAATAAACCCCACATACACATATTTGGTATTTCTATCAATATAAAAATAGAATTAATGCGATCGGTAAATGGCGTAATGAGAAAAAAATTCTAAACGCCAGAATTACGTTTTTTGGTCACCGTAAAATTGCAATAAAATGCAATAACGGGCGATCAAAACATCGGATCTACCCCAAAATAGCATCTATAAAAACTTCAACTCACTTCACAAAAAATAAGCCCTCACCCTGCCCCAGATCCCGAAAAATGGAGACGCTACGGGTCTCGGAAAATGGCACCATTTTTTTTACCAAACTTTGGAATTTTTTTTCATCACTTAAATAAAAAAGAACCTATACATGTTTGGTGTCTACGAACTCGTAATGACCTGGAGAATAATAACGGCAGGTCAGTTTTAGCATTCAGTGAACGTGGTAAAAAAAATAAAAAAAAACCTCAGTGGTATTGCACTTTTTTTGCAATTTCACGGCGCTTGGAATTTTTTTCCCGTTTTCCCGTACACGGCATGGTAAAACTAGTAATGGCGTTAAAAAGTACAACTCGTCCCGCAAAAAATAAGCCCTAACATGGCCATATTGACTAAAAAATAAAAACGCTATGGCTCTGGGAACAAGTGGAGCAAAAAGCGAAAATGCAAAAACGGAAAATGCTCCGCGGCTTAAGGGGTTAATACATGTGAGGAATGTCTATTTCTTACACATTCCTCACATGTATTAAAACCGTCAAACAGTCGCAAATCATGCACACGGGAGCGATTCAACCATATCACCGAGCAGCTATAAATACTCGGAGCTCGGCCCGAGCATACTCGCCGAAAGGGTTAACAGAACATACTCGCTCAACACTAGTTTTAACCAAAGAAGCTCTTTAATGCAAACATGTCCATCCCAGTTAGAGTGTCGCCCAGTAGATGTGCAGGAGCCGCCAGTCAATGCTCCACTATAACAGCGAGAGCGGATAACAGATATTTGCATCTTGCTGTAGGTGGGCCCCTAGAGTTAATTTCCCCTGTGGGCCCCAGACACCGCAGTCCGACCCTGGTCATCAATATCAGATCAGTGAGGTTCCAACACACGGCCCCCTCACCAATAAGACAGCAGCTGGAAATACTCAGCGTAGAGAGCCCAAACAGCACAGCGCTGTACACTGTGTAGTGGCCGATCTTGGTACTGCAGCTCCTATTGAAATGATTGTGATCTGAGCTGTAGTACCTGAAACCAGCCATTGCACAGTGTGCGGAGCTGTGCTATTCCAGCTCTTAACACTGTGTACATCATCTTGCAGAAGTAGCTGATGTCTGGGGATTTCAGGTGTCAGACCCCCACTAATCACTGTATGAGTTCTGCTCTACTCCTTTATTAAAGGGGTGGTCTTGTGTTCCTCTCATCAGAAGCTGAAGATTTACAGTTCTGGCCGGTGGCTTGGCTGAGCCGCTTGTCTGAATTGTGCCCTCTTGCATTCTGCGGGCAGAGGCGGCTTTGCCTCTGCAGAATGGGACAGGCACAGGGGCGCTGAAGTCCACCAGTCTGCAAGTGAGCGCTTCTTGCCAAGGAGACCGGCCACTTCTCAGGTGGTCAGTAACCATAGCAATGAGCTGTACACTGCAGAATTAAAAATCTTTTCCTTCTTGAGAACAGAGAAGATTTTGAATAAGAAGGAAATTGCAAAGTTTCTTGTTTTTACAAGCTCTTTGCAATCTTAGCCTTTTAATACATTCATTTTATTTAGTTATATATTTATTTTACTCTCTTATATAGCGCCGTTAGATTTTGTAGCACCTTACAGACATTATCATCACTGTCCCCATTGGGGCTCACAATATGAATTCCCTATCAGTATGTCTTTGGAGTGTGGGAGGAAACCGGAGAACCCGGAGGAAACCCATACAAACACGGGGAGAACATACAAACTCCTTGCAGATGTTGTCCTTGCTATTGTATGAACCCAGCCCCACAGCGTTAATCATTGACCCACCATGTTGCCCACATTCCTCGGCTTTTTTAAGATTTTCTGCAATGAATAAGAACACTGAAGAAAATCTAGATTGATCAACATTTCCTATCACAAATGCAGTTGCTGCAAAACTTGTCCATAGTCCTGTTCCCAGCTGAAAATTGGATACAATTGTATCTTGTGTAGACAATGCTCTGTGAGCTAAATAGCCGGGATCCACTGCTACAAGGCAGGAAACAGACAGATTCTGCTGATGGGTTCTGCTCCCAGAGCATTATTCAGCCTGGACATCTCAGCTCAGAGCAAAACCAGCTATAAGGCTGTGTGCACACCTAGCAGATTTGATGCAGATTTACATGCGTTTTTTCTGCTAGAGAGAAGCGTTTTCACATGCATTTTTTCAAGCAATTTTCCAAGCGATTTTGAGCATCACTTGGAAAAGTGCTTGATAAGTTGATCACACAATATAAATCCATGCAACCGAAATGGATCTATAATGTGTGAACAACTTAGATGCTTTAAATGCAGCATCTATAGTAAAAAAAAGAATCAAAACGTTAATAAATAAAAAAAAACAACTGTATATTCACCTCTCCGGCGGCCCCCGGTCTGCTCTCCGGTCTCCTCCGGTCTGCTCCCGGCCGCGTCTTCTCTCTTCAGCGTCCCGCAGTGTACGGTCAGGACCTGCGGTGACGTCATTTAGTCAGCTGATGGCCACGCGACCATCACCTGATGCCGACGTCAGCGGTCATGCGACCATCACCTGACTAAATGACATCAGCGCAGGTCCTGACAGTACAGACAGCAGACCGGAGGAGACCGGAGAGCAGACCGGGGGCCGCCGGAGAGGTGAATATACAGGTTTTGTTTATTTTTAACTTTTTTATTTCTTTTTTTCACCGCGTGGTAGCCGGGATGAAGAGGAGTTGTAGTCTCGTCTTCCTCCCAGATACCACACGCATCGCGAATAAGCTTCAGCGTAATCGCAGTAGAAATGGTCATGCTGCGTTTTGCAAAGTAATGCGAATTCGGCGCGCAAATTAGCGCATCATGTGCACAGCACATCCGAATTCACATGGCTTTGCATGGCAGACTGTTTTACAAGCGTTTTCGCGGCTGTAAAAACGCCGCAAAAACGCTACAAAAACGCTACGTGGGCACATAGCCTAAGGCTGTGTGCCCACGACGCGTATTTTAAGCGTTTCCGCATGGCAAAAACGCTGCAGAAACGCTTAAAGACGCATGTTAGAAGGTCTGCCATGTTCCCCAATGATAGTCCGCATGTGCTGTGCACATGCTGCGGAAATTTCCGCTGCGGATTATCATTGCGGAAAAAAACGCAGCACTACCAATTATTTTGCGGTAGCGCAGCGTTTTCCTGGCCATTGACTTGCATTGGAACGCATGGATTCCGCTTCACTAGATAAGCACATGCGGAATACATGCGTTCAATGTGCGGATGGTACCCGGGTGTGGAGGATGGGAGACTCTCCTCCGGACCCGGGTACCATAGAACCTGTCAAAATAAAGAATAAAATAAAAAATAAATGTTATATTTACCTTCTGACGGCCCCCGCTGCGCTCGTCCTCCCATGTCGGCAGCTCGTGATGGACTGAAGGACCAGCGCTGACGTCATAGTCATGTGACGGCAGGTCCTTCAGTGTACCGCGATCTGCCGGCAGCCAGGACGGAGCGAAGCGAGACTGCGGGGGCCATCGGAAGGTAAGTATAGATTTATTTTTTTATTTTTAACCAGTCGTTGGGGTCACACTATATAAATCCATGCCGTTTTCATGGATTTCTATAGTGTGACCAAGTTGACAAGCACTTTCCAAGTGATGCTAAAATCGCTTGTAAAGCGCTTGTCAACCCGCATGCGGAAATGCATGTGAAGAACGCTTCACTTCCGCATGTCCCTGGCAGGAAAAACGCATGTACAATCCGCATGTACAATCCGCATGTACAATCCGCGTGTACAATCCGCATATACAATCCGCATGTACAATCCGCATGTACAATCCGCATGTACGATCCGCATGTACGATCCGCATGTACAATCCGCATGTACAATCCGCATATACAATCCGCATGTACAATCCGCGTGTACAATCCGCATATACAATCCGCGTGTACAATCCGCGTGTACAATCCGCATATACAATCCGCATGTACAATCCGCATATACAATCCGTATGTACAATCCGCATATACAATCCGCATGTACAATCCGCATGTACAATCCGCGTGTACAATCCGCGTGTACAATCCGCATATACAATCCGCATGTACAATCCGCGTGTACAATCCGCATATACAATCCGCATGTACAATCCGCATATACAATCCGCATGTACAATCCGCGTGTACAATCCGCGTGTACAATCCGCGTGTACAATCCGTATGTACAATCCGCATGTACAATCCGCATGTACAATCCGCATATACAATCCGCATGTACAATCCGCATGTACAATCCGCATGTACAATCCGCATGCGTTTTTTCTGCCAGCGAGATGCAGAAACGCTCAGGAAAAATCCGGAGCTTTTGTGCATCGTGGGCACATAGCCTAAGTCTCTGCATTTTTCTGCTTACACATCAGTACATTTCTGAACACATTCAGCAAAAATTGCAGTACATTTGTTAAAATTGGGCATATAGCATACTATAGGTGCTTCTCACAAAATTAGAATATCATCAAAAAGTTAATTTATTTCAGTTCTTCAATACAAATAGTAAAACTCATATTATATAGAGTCATTACAGACAGAGTGATCTATTTCAAGTGTTTATTTCTGTTAATGTTATTATCTCAGTAAATTAGAATACTTTATAACACCAGCTTGAAAAATGTTTTTAAAATCTGAAATGTTGTCCTACTGAAATGTATGTTCAGTAAATGCCCTCAATACTTGGCCAGGCTCCTTTTGCATCAATTACTGCATCAATGCGGCAATGTGGCATGGAGGCGATCAGCCTGTGACACTGCTGAGGGGTTATGGAAGCCCAGGTGGCTTTGATAGAAGCCTTCAGCTCGTCTGCATTGTTGGGTCTGGTGTCTCTCATCTTTCTCTTGACAATACCCCATAGATTCTCTATAATAGATTCTCTATGGGGTTAAGGTCAGGTGAGTTTGCTGCCAATCAAGCACAGTGATACTGTTGTGTAAACCAGGTATTGGTACTTTTGGCAGTGTGGACAGGGGCCAAGTCCTGCTGGAAAATGACATTTCCATCTCCAAAAAGCTTGTGGGCAGAGGGAAGCATGAAGGGCTCTACAATGTCCTGGTAGACGGGTGCGCTGACTTTGGTCTTGATAAAACACAGTGGACCTACACCAGCAGATGACATGGCTCCCCAAACCATCACCGATTGTGGAAACTTCACACGAGACCTCAAGCAGCTTGGATTGTGGCCTCTCCACTCTTCCTCCAGACTCTGGGACCTTGATTTCCAAATTAAATGCAAAATTTACTTTCATCGGAAAACAACACCTTGGACCACTGAGCAACAGTCCAGGTGTTTTTCTCCTTGGCCCAGGTAAGATGCTTCTGGCGTTGTCTATTGGTGATGAGTGGCTCGACACAAGGAATGTGACACTTGTAGCCCATGTCCTGGATACGTCTGTGTGTGGTGGCTCTTGAAGCAATGACTCCAGCAGCAGTCCACTCCTTGTGAATCTTCCCCAAATGTTTGAATGGCCTTTCCTTAACAATCTTTTCAAGGCTGCGGTTATCCCGGTTGCTTGTGCACCTCTTCCTACCACACTTTTTCTTTCCACTCAACTTTCCATAAATATGCTTGGATACAGCACTCTGTTAACAGCCAGCTTCTTTAGCAATGACCTTTTGTGGTTTACACTCCTTGTGGAGTGTGTCAATGACTGCCTTCTGGACATCTGTCAAGTCATCAGTCTTCCCCATGATTGTGGAGCCTACTGAAACAGACAAAGGGACCTTTTTAAATGCGTAAGAAGCCTTTGCAGGTGTTTTTTGTTAATTATTCTAATTTACTGAGATAATGACTTTGTGTTTTCATTGGCTGTAAGCCATCATTATCAACATTAACAGAAATAAACACTTGAAATAGATCACTCTGTAATGACTCTGTATAATATATGAGTTTCACTTTTTGGATTGAAGAACTGAAATAAATAAACTTTTTGACGATATTCTAATTTTGTGAGAAGCACCTGTATGTTTGATGCATCTCATTAGCTAAGCTCAACCTCTTCCTTGCTTCACCTCAATTTGAGCCATAAATTGTGATATTTCATTTTGGTACATTTTATGACTCCTTTTTGTCACACTTTTCTCATAACTATTTTTTTTATAACTGAGGGAAAATAACAAAATCTTATTTGTTGTACTCAAGTTTTCACAGAAACATCTGATAAAGTGTTGACTTATTTTTCTGAGTTAAACTCTTCCTTTTGGCCCTCTATATATTTGAGTTTGACAGCCCTGATGTAGATGGATGATGATGTGGCAAGAAGGGGCAGAGGGGCAGAGCCTCCTGGCTCTCAGCTTCGCTCTCCACTGCTCACAGGAGACAGCAGTTACTTCACAAATGTAACTGATAGAAAAGATGTCACGTAAGAGGGGGTCAGGGGAGCGATGTGCTGCAGGAAGAGGAGGATTAGGCAGGGAGCGCTGTGCTGCAGGAAGAGGAGGATTAGGCAGGGGAGTGATGTAATGCAGGAGGGGGAGGCTTAGGCAGGGAAGCGATGTGCTGCAGGAAGAGGTGGCTTATGCAGGGGAGTGATGTAATGCAATAGGAGAGGATTAGGCAGGGAGCGATGTGCTGCAGGAAGTGCAGGATTTGGCAGTGGGCGATGTGGTGCAAGAGGGGATTTGGCAGTGGGTGATGTGGTGCAGGAAGGGGGAGATTTAGAAAGGGCACAATGTGCTGCAAGGAGGGGAGGATTAGACGGGAGCAATGTGCCGCAAGAGGGGGAGGTTTAGACAGGGGAGTGATGTGCTGCAGGAGTGGGAGAATTAAGCGGTGAGAAACATGCTGCAGGACGGGGAGGGTTAGGCAGGGGAGCAATGTGCTGCAGGTGGAAGGAGAATCTGTGACTATAGCCCAGTGTTTAAGGTTTATTGGAGCCTGTCTTTTATATATTTTATTGGTTTTTTTTCTGACAAAACTGCATAACATCTGACATGAAGTCCGCTTAGCAGTCACTGTCCCTGTAGATTGTTACTGTCCAGGTTCACCGCTGTCTCTTTTTGTTTTTAGTGCCAATCTGACAGCAGTGAAGGTTCCGCTGATAATGGCGGTCGGGTTCCGAATAGAATGTTCATGTCTGTTCTCATTGTAGTAACATCACGGAATATGCTAATTTCTTCTGACCACACCCGATGACTGAATAAAGGCGCCTCACCCACTTGTCTATGTCATCACTTTGTGGTGTCACAATGATCTAAGGGGATAAAAAAACGCTCCTGGCAGCTTTACAGTCATTCGTCCCTTCGTGTTAAAGGAGCAGGATGATAGAGCCGCACCATGCCAGCCAGAAGAAAAGAAAGTGGAGCCCTTCAAGATGATGAAGCAAGAAAGCAGACTGTGGAAGGCCATCCAGGACCAAGAGCATCATGAGGGCCTGGTAACGTATACTACACAACTGTTCTGTATATGCTCATGCCATGTAAACCTATGGTGGCCGATTCATCAAGGCTGGTGGATTTCTATACCAGCATTCATGAAGCGCCTATTGGAGGAACGTGCACCAAATTCATTAAAAAGACTAAACCTCTTAATGAACTTGACTCATCCTTAAAGGGGTTGTTCCCTTTCAATAAATGAATGTCCCTAGCTGCAGGTCATTTAATTAAAAAAAAGAGGTTCCACCATCTCAGAGCTGCAGCAGCTCAGTGCGCTCAGCTGGGCAGTCCGTCTGATTACATTTGTTGGCTGCGGCAGTATTGAGGTGATGGCAGTGCCATACACAATCCCAGGAATGGGTCAGGACAGCACAGTTTGATTCTTTATACCTGCAGCTAGGGTCATTCATTTATTGAAATATCCCCTTAAAGCTGACGTACTACACCTCAAGAAATGTACTCCAGTCAAAAGATGGAGTCAATTTCAGTCCTATTTTACACCACTTTTCCAGCCTAATTTGTAATAAGTTTTCAGGTAAAGCTAAGCCACAAGCGGTCCAGATAAGCTCTGTTCACTATTTAAGAAGTTAAAAGAGTGGGTGTAAAAAGGTCAGAGTATTTAAATGTAAGTTGTGCAGGAATTTACTGAGATTCAAACAGTTGTGCAACACATTTCCGGTGAAAACTGCTTGATGAAAAATGTTGCTTGAATAATATAACATTTCAGGTTAGTGGTAATAGATTTTATTATGGGACGTTGATCCAGGGAACTAGTCTGATTGCCATATGTGGAGTCGGGAAGGAATTTTTCCCCTAAAATGGGGCAATTAGCATCTGCCTCATGGGGTTTTTGCCTTCCTCTGGATCAACACATTAGCTTTTAGGTTGAACTTGATGGACTTGTGTCTTTCAACCTTAAAACTATGAAACTGTCCCTGTATTGAGGTTCAAAGGTGAAGCCCAGGGTTCATTTGGAACCATCAGAAATGGTGTGTTTTGCGCCCAGTCTGTCCAAGGAAGCCTGTTTGAGCCAACGGCCTCAGAAATATCCTAACATTTAAGAAAGTAGCAATAGTTAGGGTGGCTGAACCATTCTAGCCTTAAGTTTGCCCCTCCAGTCAGCATTTACTATGTAGATGCAATCAAGGCCATGTAATAAGTCTTTATCACTGTACAGGGCTGTAAGAGTGAAGGCCAGAGTTCCTTTGGAACCTGTAGGATAGACTGGCTTTTGCCAAGTCTTTCCAAAGAAGCTTTTTTGAGCCATAGGCCTCAGACAGGTCCTAACAAGAAAGTGGCATTAGATAGGTTTTTCTTTAGTTAGGATTGATTCAACTACTCAAGCCTCAAGCGCACTCCTCCGGCCAGCAGCTACTCTGTAGATGCAACCCTGGGCCTATGGTAAGTATCTATCCCTGTACAGGGGTGTAATGGTAAAAACCTGGGTTCCCTTGGGATCTGCAGAATGGAGTAGCTTGCACCAAGTCTGTCCGAGGAAGTCTGTTTGAGCCAACAGCCTTAAACAGATCCCAGTATTTAGGAAAAAAAAAAAGCTTCAGTTAGAGTTGAATCAACCACTATAGCCTCAAGCTCGCTCCTCCGGCCAGCAGCTACTCTGTAGATGCAGCCCTGGGCCTATGGTAAGTATCTATCCATGTACAGGCGTGTAATGGTAAAGGCCAGGGTTCCCTTGGGATCTGCAGAATGGAGTAGCTTGCGCCAAGTCTGTCCGAGAAAGCCTTTTTGAGCTGATGGATTTAAACAAATTTCAACATTTAGGAAAAAAGCATTAATCTATTTCAGTTAGAGTTAATTCAATTACTCTAGCATAAAGATCCTAATTCACTTTGTCTAAAGGAAGTTAGTTGGCAAATTTTTATTGTGTGAGCAATGAGGTTATGGAACTCTCTACCACATGAACTTGAAATACTTAATTTTCTAAAAAAAATTCAAGGAGGGCATATGTGTGCCTTTCTTGAATAATGTAAAATTGCAGGTTATCCGTACTAGATTTTGTTATGGGACGTTGATCCAGGGAACTAGTCTGATTGCCATATGTGGAGTCGGGAAGGAATTTTTCCTCTAATATGGGGCAATTAGCATCTGCCTCATGGGGTTTTTGCCTTCCTCTGGATCAACACATTAGCTTTTAGGTTGAACTTGATGGACTTGTGTCTTTCAACCTTAAAACTATGAAACTGTCCATGTATTGAGGTTCAAGGGTGAAGCCCAGGGTTCATTTGGAAACATCAGAAATGGTGTGTTTTGCGCCCAGTCTGTCCAAGGAAGCCTGTTTGAGCCAATGGCCTCAGAAATATCCTAACATTTAAGAAAGTAGCAATAGTTAGGGTTGGCTGAACCATTCTAGCCTTAAGTTTGCCCCTCCAGTCAGTATCTACTATGTAGATGCAATCAAGGCCCTGCAATAAGTCTTTATCGCTGTACAGAGCTGAAAGAGTGAAGGCCAGAGTTCCTTTGGAACCTGTAGGATAGACTGGCTTTTGCCAAGTGTTTCCAAAGAAGCTTTTTTGAGCCATAGGCCTCAGACAGGTCCTAACAAGAAAGTGGCATTAGATAGGTTTTTCTTTAGTTAGGATTGATTCAACTACTCAAGCCTCAAGCGCACTCCTCCGGCCAGCAGCTACTCTGTAGATGCAACCCTGGGCCTATGGTAAGTATCTATCCCTGTACAGGGGTGTAATGGTAAAAAATAGGGTTCCCTTGGGATCTGCAGAATGGAGTAGCTTGCGCCAAGTCTGTCCGAGGAAGTCTGTTTGAGCCAACAGCCTTAAACAGATCCCAGTATTTAGGAAAAAAAAGCTTTAGTTAGAGTTGAATCAACCACTATAGCCTCAAGCTCGCTCCTCCGGCCAGCAGCTACTCTGTAGATGCAGCCCTGGGTCTATGGTAAGTATCTATACCTGTACAGGGGTGTAATGGTAAAGGCCAGCGTTCCCTTGGGATCTGCAGAATGGAGTAGCTTGCGCCAAGTCTGTCCGAGAAAGCCTTTTTGAGCTGATGGATTTAAACAAATTTCAACATTTAGGAAAAAAGCATTAATCTATTTCAGTTAGAGTTAATTCAATTACTCTAGCATAAAGATCCTAATTCACTTTGTCTAAAGGAAGTTAGTTGGCAAATTTTTATTGTGTGAGCAATGAGGTTATGGAACTCTCTACCACATGAACTTGAAATACTTAATTTTCTAAAAAAAATTCAAGGAGGGCATATGTGTGCCTTTCTTGAATAATGTAAAATTGCAGGTTATCCGTACTAGATTTTGTTATGGGACGTTGATCCAGGGAACTAGTCTGATTGCCATATGTGGAGTCGGGAAGGAATTTTTCCTCTAATATGGGGCAATTAGCATCTGCCTCATGGGGTTTTTGCCTTCCTCTGGATCAACACATTAGCTTTTAGGTTGAACTTGATGGACTTGTGTCTTTCAACCTTAAAACTATGAAACGGTCCCTGTATAGAGGTTCAAGGGTGAAGCCCAGGGTTCATTTGGAAACATCAGAAATGGTGTGTTTTGTGCCCAGTCTGTCCAAGGAAGCCTGTTTGAGCCAACGGCCTCAGAAATATCTTAACATTTGAGAAAGTAGCAATAGTTAGGGTTGGCTGAACCATTCTAGCCTTAAGTTTGCCCCTCCAGTCAGCATCTACTATGTAGATGCAATCAAGGCCCTGTAATAAGTCTTTATCGCTGTACAGGGCTGTAAGAGTGAAGGCCAGAGTTCCTTTGGAACCTGTAGGATAGACTGGCTTTTGCCAAGTCTTTCCAAAGAAGCTTTTTTGAGCCATAGGCCTCAGACAGGTCCTAACAAGAAAGTGGCATTAGATAGGTTTTTCTTTAGTTAGGATTGATTCAACTACTCAAGCCTCAAGCGCACTCCTCCGGCCAGCAGCTACTCTGTAGATGCAACCCTGGGCCTATGGTAAGTATCTATCCCTGTACAGGGGTGTAATGGTAAAAAATAGGGTTCCCTTGGGATCTGCAGAATGGAGTAGCTTGCGCCAAGTCTGTCCGAGGAAGTCTGTTTGAGCCAACAGCCTTAAACAGATCCCAGTATTTAGGAAAAAAAAGCTTTAGTTAGAGTTGAATCAACCACTATAGCCTCAAGCTCGCTCCTCCGGCCAGCAGCTACTCTGTAGATGCAGCCCTGGGTCTATGGTAAGTATCTATACCTGTACAGGGGTGTAATGGTAAAGGCCAGCGTTCCCTTGGGATCTGCAGAATGGAGTAGCTTGCGCCAAGTCTGTCCGAGAAAGCCTTTTTGAGCTGATGGATTTAAACAAATTTCAACATTTAGGAAAAAAGCATTAATCTATTTCAGTTAGAGTTAATTCAATTACTCTAGCATAAAGATCCTAATTCACTTTGTCTAAAGGAAGTTAGTTGGCAAATTTTTATTGTGTGAGCAATGAGGTTATGGAACTCTCTACCACATGAACTTGAAATACTTAATTTTCTAAAAAAAATTCAAGGAGGGCATATGTGTGCCTTTCTTGAATAATGTAAAATTGCAGGTTATCCGTACTAGATTTTGTTATGGGACGTTGATCCAGGGAACTAGTCTGATTGCCATATGTGGAGTCGGGAAGGAATTTTTCCTCTAATATGGGGCAATTAGCATCTGCCTCATGGGGTTTTTGCCTTCCTCTGGATCAACACATTAGCTTTTAGGTTGAACTTGATGGACTTGTGTCTTTCAACCTTAAAACTATGAAACGGTCCCTGTATAGAGGTTCAAGGGTGAAGCCCAGGGTTCATTTGGAAACATCAGAAATGGTGTGTTTTGTGCCCAGTCTGTCCAAGGAAGCCTGTTTGAGCCAACGGCCTCAGAAATATCTTAACATTTGAGAAAGTAGCAATAGTTAGGGTTGGCTGAACCATTCTAGCCTTAAGTTTGCCCCTCCAGTCAGCATCTACTATGTAGATGCAATCAAGGCCCTGTAATAAGTCTTTATCGCTGTACAGGGCTGTAAGAGTGAAGGCCAGAGTTCCTTTGGAACCTGTAGGATAGACTGGCTTTTGCCAAGTCTTTCCAAAGAAGCTTTTTTGAGCCATAGGCCTCAGACAGGTCCTAACAAGAAAGTGGCATTAGATAGGTTTTTCTTTAGTTAGGATTGATTCAACTACTCAAGCCTCAAGCGCACTCCTCCGGCCAGCAGCTACTCTGTAGATGCAACCCTGGGCCTATGGTAAGTATCTATCCCTGTACAGGGGTGTAATGGTAAAAACCAGGGTTCCCTTGGGATCTGCAGAATGGAGTAGCTTGCGCCAAGTCTGTCCGAGGAAGTCTGTTTGAGCCAACAGCCTTAAACAGATCCCAGTATTTAGGAAAAAAAAGCTTTAGTTAGAGTTGAATCAACCACTATAGCCTCAAGCTCGCTCCTCCGGCCAGCAGCTACTCTGTAGATGCAGCCCTGGACCTATGGTAAGTATCTATCCCTGTACAGGGGTGTAATGGTAAAGGCCAGGGTTCCCTTGGGATCTGCAGGATGGAGTAGCTTGCGCCAAGTCTGTCCGAGAAAGCCTTTGTGAGCTGATGGATTTAAACAAATTTCAACATTTAGGAAAAAAGCATTAATCTATTTCAGTTAGAGTTAATTCAATTACTCTAGCATAAAGATCCTAATTCACTTTGTCTAAAGGAAGTTAGTTGGCAAATTTTTATTGTGTGAGCAATGAGGTTATGAAACTCTCTACCACATGAAATTGAAATACTTAATTTTCTAAAAAAATTCAAGGAGGGCATGTGTGTGCCTTTCTTGAATAATATAAAATTGCAGGTTATCCGTACTAGATTTTGTTATGGGACGTTGATCCAGGGAACTAGTCTGATTGCCATATGTGGAGTCGGGAAGGAATTTTTCCCCTAATATGGGGCAATTAGCATCTGCCTCATGGGGTTTTTGCCTTCCTCTGGATCAACACATTAGCTTTTAGGTTGAACTTGATGGACTTGTGTCTTTCAACCTTAAAACTATGAAACGGTCCCTGTATAGAGGTTCAAGGGTGAAGCCCAGGGTTCATTTGGAAACATCAGAAATGGTGTGTTTTGCGCCAAGTCTGTCCAAGGAAGCCTGTTTGAGCCAACGGCCTCAGAAATATCTTAACATTTAAGAAAGTAGCAATAGTTAGGGTTGGCTGAACCATTCTAACCTTAAGTTTGCCCCTCCAGTCAGCATCTACTATGTAGATGCAATCAAGGCCCTGTAATAAGTCTTTATCACTGTACAGGGATGTAAGAGTGAAGGTCAGAGTTCCTTTGGAACCTGTAGGATAGACTGGCTTTTGCCAAGTTTTTCCAAAGAAGCTTTTTTGAGCCATAGGCCTCAGACAGGTCCTAACAAGAAAGTGTCATTAGATAGGTTTTTCTATAGTTAGGATTGACTCAACTACTCAAGCCTCAAGCGCACTCCTCCGGCCAGCAGCTACTCTGTAGATGCAACCCTGGGCCTATGGTAAGTATCTATCCCTGTACAGGGGTGTAATGGTAAAAACCAGGGTTCCCTTGGGATCTGCAGAATGGAGTAGCTTGCGCCAAGTCTGTCCGAGGAAGTCTGTTTGAGCCAACAGCCTTAAACAGATCCCAGTATTTAGGAAAAAAAAGCTTTAGTTAGAGTTGAATCAACCACTATAGCCTCAAGCTCGCTCCTCCGGCCAGCAGCTACTCTGTAGATGCAACCCTGGGCCTATGGTAAGTATCTATCCCTGTACAGGGGTGTAATGGTAAAGGCCAGGGTTCCCTTGGGATCTGCAGAATGGAGTAGCTTGCGCCAAGTCTGTCCGAGAAAGCCTTTTTGAGCTGATGGATTTAAACAAATTTCAACATTTAGGAAAAAAGCATTAATCTATTTCAGTTAGAGTTAATTCAATTACTCTAGCATAAAGATCCTAATTCACTTTGTCTAAAGGAAATTAGTTGGCAAATTTTTATTGTGTGAGCAATGAGGTTATGAAACTCTCTACCACATGAAATTGAAATACTTAATTTTCTAAAAAAAATTCAAGGAGGGCATGTGTGTGCCTTTCTTGAATAATATAAAATTGCAGGTTATCCGTACTAGATTTTGTTATGGGACGTTGATCCAGGGAACTAGTCTGATTGCCATATGTGGAGTCGGGAAGGAATTTTTCCCCTAATATGGGGCAATTAGCATCTGCCTCATGGGGTTTTTGCCTTCCTCTGGATCAACACATTAGCTTTTAGGTTGAACTTGATGGACTTGTGTCTTTCAACCTTAAAACTATGAAACGGTCCCTGTATAGAGGTTCAAGGGTGAAGCCCAGGGTTCATTTGGAAACATCAGAAATGGTGTGTTTTGCGCCAAGTCTGTCCAAGGAAGCCTGTTTGAGCCAATGGCCTCAGAAATATCCTAACATTTAAGAAAGTAGCAATAGTTAGGGTTGGCTGAACCATTCTAACTTTAAGTTCGCCCCTCCAGTCAGCATCTACTATGTAGATGCAATCAAGGCCCTATAATAAGTCTTTATCACTGTACAGGGCTGTAAGAGTGAAGGCCAGAGTTCCTTTGGAACCTGTAGGATAGACTGGCTTTTGCCAAGTCTTTCCAAGGAAGCTTTTTTGAGCCATAGGCCTCAGACAGGTCCTAACAAGAAAGTGTCATTAGATAGGTTTTTCTTTAGTTAGGATTGATTCAACTACTCAAGCCTCAAGCGCACTCCTCCGGCCAGCAGCTACTCTGTAGATGCAACCCTGGGCCTATGGTAAGTATCTATCCCTGTACAGGGGTGTAATGGTAAAAACCAGGGTTCCCTTGGGATCTGCAGAATGGAGTAGCTTGCGCCAAGTCTGTCCGAGGAAGTCTGTTTGAGCCAACAGCCTTAAACAGATCCCAGTATTTAAGAAAAAAAAAGCTTTAGTTAGAGTTGAATCAACCACTATAGCCTCAAGCTCGCTCCTCCGGCCAGCAGCTACTCTGTAGATGCAGCCCTGGGCCTATGGTAAGTATCTATCCCTGTACAGGGGTGTAATGGTAAAGGCCAGGGTTCCCTTGGGATCTGCAGAATGGAGTAGCTTGCGCCAAGTCTGTCCGAGAAAGCCTTTTTGAGCTGATGGATTTAAACAAATTTCAACATTTAGGAAAAAAGCTTTAATCTATTTCAGTTAGAGTTAATTCAATTACTCTAGCATAAAGATCCTAATTCACTTTGTCTAAAGGAAGTTAGTTGGCAAATTTTTATTGTGTGAGCAATGAGGTTATGAAACTCTCTACCACATGAAATTGAAATACTTAATTTTCTAAAAAAAATTCAAGGAGGGCATGTGTGTGCCTTTCTTGAATAATATAAAATTGCAGGTGATCCGTACTAGATTTTGTTATGGGACGTTGATCCAGGGAACTAGTCTGATTGCCATATGTGGAGTCGGGAAGGAATTTTTCCCCTAATATGGGGCAATTAGCATCTGCCTCATGGGGTTTTTGCCTTCCTCTGGATCAACACATTAGCTTTTAGGTTGAACTTGATGGACTTGTGTCTTTCAACCTTAAAACTATGAAACGGTCCCTGTATAGAGGTTCAAGGGTGAAGCCCAGGGTTCATTTGGAAACATCAGAAATGGTGTGTTTTGCGCCAAGTCTGTCCAAGGAAGCCTGTTTGAGCCAACGGCCTCAGAAATATCCTAACATTTAAGAAAGTAGCAATAGTTAGGGTTGGCTGAACCATTCTAACCTTAAGTTTGCCCCTCCAGTCAGCATCTACTATGTAGATGCAATCAAGGCCCTGTAATAAGTCTTTATCACTGTACAGGGCTGTAAGAGTGAAGGTCAGAGTTCCTTTGGAACCTGTAGGATAGACTGGCTTTTGCCAAGTCTTTCCAAAGAAGCTTTTTTGAGCCATAGGCCTCAGACAGGTCCTAACAAGAAAGTGTCATTAGATAGGTTTTTCTTTAGTTAGGATTGATTCAACTACTCAAGCCTCAAGCGCACTCCTCCGGCCAGCAGCTACTCTGTAGATGCAACCCTGGGCCTATGGTAAGTATCTATCCCTGTACAGGTGTGTAATGGTAAAAACCAGGGTTCCCTTGGGATCTGCAGAATGGAGTAGCTTGCGCCAAGTCTGTCCGAGGAAGTCTGTTTGAGCCAACAGCCTTAAACAGATCCCAGTATTTAGGAAAAAAAAGCTTTAGTTAGAGTTGAATCAACCACTATAGCCTCAAGCTCGCTCCTCCGGCCAGCAGCTACTCTGTAGATGCAGCCCTGGGCCTATGGTAAGTATCTATCCCTGTACAGGGGTGTAATGGTAAAGGCCAGGGTTCCCTTGGGATCTGCAGAATGGAGTAGCTTGCGCCAAGTCTGTCCAAGAAAGCCTTTTTGAGCTGATGGATTTAAACAAATTTCAACATTTAGGAAAAAAGCATTAATCTATTTCAGTTAGAGTTAATTCAATTACTCTAGCATAAAGATCCTAATTCACTTTGTCTAAAGGAAGTTAGTTGGCAAATTTTTATTGTGTGAGCAATGAGGTTATGAAACTCTCTACCACATGAAATTGAAATACTTAATTTTCTAAAAAAAATTCAAGGAGGGCATGTGTGTGCCTTTCTTGAATAATATAAAATTGCAGGTTATCCGTACTAGATTTTGTTATGGGACGTTGATCCAGGGAACTAGTCTGATTGCCATATGTGGAGTCGGGAAGGAATTTTTCCCCTAATATGGGGCAATTAGCATCTGCCTCATGGGGTTTTTGCCTTCCTCTGGATCAACACATTAGCTTTTAGGTTGAACTTGATGGACTTGTGTCTTTCAACCTTAAAACTATGAAACGGTCCCTGTATAGAGGTTCAAGGGTGAAGCCCAGGGTTCATTTGGAAACATCAGAAATGGTGTGTTTTGCGCCAAGTCTGTCCAAGGAAGCCTGTTTGAGCCAACGGCCTCAGAAATATCCTAACATTTAAGAAAGTAGCAATAGTTAGGGTTGGCTGAACCATTCTAACCTTAAGTTTGCCCCTCCAGTCAGCATCTACTATGTAGATGCAATCAAGGCCCTGTAATAACTCTTTATCACTGTACAGGGCTGTAAGAGTGAAGGTCAGAGTTCCTTTGGAACCTGTAGGATAGACTGGCTTTTGCCAAGTGTTTCCAAAGTTGCTTTTTTGAGCCATAGGCCTCAGACAGGTCCTAACAAGAAAGTGTCATTAGATAGGTTTTTCTTTAGTTAGGATTGATTCAACTACTCAAGCCTCAAGCGCACTCCTCCGGCCAGCAGCTACTCTGTAGATGCAACCCTGGGCCTATGGTAAGTATCTATCCCTGTACAGGTGTGTAATGGTAAAAACCAGGGTTCCCTTGGGATCTGCAGAATGGAGTAGCTTGCGCCAAGTCTGTCCGAGGAAGTCTGTTTGAGCCAACAGCCTTAAACAGATCCCAGTATTTAGGAAAAAAAAGCTTTAGTTAGAGTTGAATCAACCACTATAGCCTCAAGCTCGCTCCTCCGGCCAGCAGCTACTCTGTAGATGCAACCCTGGGCCTATGGTAAGTATCTATCCCTGTACAGGGGTGTAATGGTAAAGGCCAGGGTTCCCTTGGGATCTGCAGAATGGAGTAGCTTGCGCCAAGTCTGTCCGAGGAAGTCTTTTTGAGCCAATGGCCTTAGACAGAACCCATCATTTAGTAATAAAAAAGCTTTAGTTAGAGTTATAGCCTCAAGCTCGCTCCTCTGGCCAGCAGCTACTCTGTAGATGCAACCCTGAGCATGTGGTAAGTCTCCATTCCTGTAAAGGGGTGTAATGGTAAAGATCAGGGTTCCTTTTGACCTGCTTATGCCAAGTCTGTCAAAGGAAGCCTTTTTGAGCTGATGGCTCTAAACAGATCCTAATGTTTAGGAAAAAAGCTTATGTGTATTTCAGTTAGATTAAAAGTAAAGCCAACAAAAGAGAATTTAACTTTCCCCAAAAAATCAATTATTAATATAGCATTTACCTGCCCAGATCTCAGAACTAATGCACTATTAGGATGTAGCAATCCCATATAATTTTGTGTGCAGTTTTAATACTATGTAATCACCCCCCTCCATTAATTGGTAATATGTGAGTGGTTGTCGCATCAGTATTTTGCACCTGTATTGCTGTCATCGTTATTATATGGTATGATTAGTACTGAGACCTAGGCAGGTAAACAATGTTGCCCTTTTTTCTTGTGTTAATTCTTGAATTTTGGTGGGAATTTAAATTTGTCTTTGCTTTTAATGTTAGTGTAGGGACTCGCAAGTATGAGGACCCTTGACGCGGGTTGCGAGCTTGTGTATTTTGGCCAAAATATTTACTAATATATATCATATATATTTTTTGCACGTTATTTTTATTCAGGGTGCAGCCAGACCCATCAATGTTGGCCTTGTAAACTAGGGTGTCTGTCTTCATGGGGTGTACTTAAAAAGTGCTGGGCAGCCCGCCTAATCTAATAGTTTGGGCTTCACTAATAGGCTGTAAGCCAGACATTGTGCACTACCTATGTGTGACCAGTGCCCTATACAAGGCTTATTTGTGTGCAGTTTTAATACT
Source organism: Phyllobates terribilis (assembly GCF_046119375.1). Taxonomy (NCBI): domain Eukaryota; kingdom Metazoa; phylum Chordata; class Amphibia; order Anura; family Dendrobatidae; genus Phyllobates; species Phyllobates terribilis. The sequence continues at coordinate 3,238,320 of NW_027362961.1, read as the reverse complement.
AAGCAATCACCCCCTCCATGAATTGGTAGGTTGTGAGTGGTTGTCTCATCAATATTTTGCACCTGTGTTGCTGACTTCTTCATTATATGGGTTTGCTGCATCCTTGTAATTATTGTTGCTGTATTTGCTGTGTTAATTCTTGAATTTTGGTGGGAACTTTAATTCCTTGTTTTTGTGACTTTGCTTTTAATGTTAGTGTAGGGACTCGCAAGTATGAGGACCCTTGAGCAGGTTGCGAGCTTGTATATTTTGGCCAAAATATCGACCAATACCTCATATATATCATATATATTTTTTACATGCTATTTTTATTCAGGGTGCAGCCAAGCCCATCTACAGGTGCATCTCACAAAATTAGAATATCACCAGAAAAGTTAATTTATTTCAGTTCTTCAATACAAAACGTGAAACTCATATATTATATAGAGCCATTACACACAGAGTGATCTATTTCACGTGTTTATTTCTGTTAATATTGATGATTATGGCTTACAGCCAATGAAAACTCAAAAGTCATTATTTCAATTAATTAGAATACCTTATAACAACAGCTTGAAAAATGTTTTCAAAATCCAAAATGTTATCCTACTGAAAAGTATGTTCAATAAATGCCCTCAATACTTGGTCGGGGATCCTTTTACATCAATTACTGCATCAATGCGGCAATGTGGCATGGAGGCGATCAGCCTGTGGCACTGCTGAGGGGTTATGGAAGCCCAGGTTGCTTTGATAGCAGCCATCAGGTCGTCTGCATTGTTGGGTCTGGTGTCTCTCATTTTCCTCTTGACAATACCCCATAGATTCTTTATGGGGTTAAGGTCAGGTGAGTTTGCTGCCAATCAAGCACAGTGATACTGTTGTTTTAAACCAGGTATTAGTACTTTTGTCAGTGTGGACAGGGGCCAAGTCCTGCTGGAGAATGAAATTTCCATCTCCAAAAAGCTTGGCGTAGCTAAGGTTTTGGTTCAGGGGACCGAAACTTCTGAGTGGGCCTCTAACCAGGTAACCCTGATTCCAACTATAGCGGCGCACCCAGATAGTTGATGTAGGAAAACCTCAGCAGATGACCGCGCTGTTACTAAAAATAATCTCTATACAAAGACCAGCACTGATATTACCGCCATATGGTGACATATATTGATAGATGCCAGTCCTGCAGAACATATAAGAGATCACAGCTCAGTTATATATAGTACCTTACAGCTGACATTCTTTCTGATTAAATTGTTCACTTTTCCCGTCTTTTCCATCTGGCCCAGACCGACACGACAACTTCTCCAGCCAGGACTCAGAGTCTCAGGTATGCAGAGATCACAACAAAGACACATTTGACTCCTTACATTTCAGGCACTGACCACATCTATCCCCAACCTGCACAAACTTCTCATCCTGCTGATACCCCAATACTGAGCCTCTGCTGCAAAATGTGTCCCTATTACTGCACCTACTGTGTGCCCTCTAGATGGTAAAACAAACCTCTAAAATAAAGTAATGCCGTGTGCAAGTGTCCTAGAAAAGTGCCCACATTGTGCCCCCTAGAAAGTAATAGTGCCCCTTCGACAGTCACGATAACCTGAGTTCCCCTATAACAATAAGTGCCCACCTAAGATTTAATAATGTCCTGAGTCTCCCCCCATGTAGAGCTCCGCTCTAACCAGTATGATGTTCTCCTATTCACGATATAATTCCCCCTCACTGTATAGTACCCCCACAAAGTATACTGACCCCTTAGTAGCCCCCAAGCTGATGGCTCCAACACTGTATGATGGCCTCCACACTATACAAAGACCCCACATTATCTCCCACACTGTATGATGGCCCCCACGCTGTTCAAAGAACCCACATTATCTCCCACACTGTATAAATAGCCTACATATAGTATAATGCACCAGATAGTCCTCAATATAGTATAATGCACTCCCCATAGTCCTTTGTATAGTATAATGCGCCCCTATAGGCAGAGTCTGTAGTAAAATGCTCCCCCCATTGACAGAGTCTGTAGTATAAAGCTCCCCCCCATAGGCAGAGTCTGTAGTATAATGCTCCCCCCCTCCTCATAGGCAGAGTCTGTGGTATAATGCCCCCCCATAGGCAGAGTCTGCAGTATAATGCCCCCCCCATAGGCAGAGTCTGTAGTATAATGCTCCCCCCTCCTCATAGGCAGAGTCTGTAGTATAATGCCCCCCCCTCCTCATAGGCAGAATCTGTAGTATAATGCCCCCCCCCATCTCATAGGCAGAGTCTGTAGTGTAATGTGCCCCCCCTCCTCATAGGCAGAGTCTGTGGTATAATGCCCCCCCCCATCTCATAGGCAGCGTCTGTAGTATAATGCCCCACTTATAGGCAGAGTCTGTAGTAAAATGCACCCCCCATAGGCAGAGTCTGTAGTATAATGCTCCCCCTCTTATAGGCAGAGTCTGTAGTACAATGTCCCCCCCATAGGCAGAGTCTGTAGTATAATGCTCCCCCCCTCCTCATAGGCAGAGTCTGTAGTATAATGCCCCCCCATAGGCAGAGTCTGCAGTATAATGCCCCCCCATAGGCAGAGTCTGTAGTATAATGCTCCCCCCTCCTCATAGTCAGAGTCTGTAGTATAATCCCCCCCCCTCCTCATAGGCAGAATCTGTAGTATAATGCCCCCCCATCTCATAGGCAGAGTCTGTAGTATAATGTGCCCCCCCTCCTCATAGGCAGAGTCTGTGATATAATGCCCCCCCCATCTCATAGGCAGCGTCTGTAGTATAATGCCCCACCTATAGGCAGAGTCTGTAGTAAAATGCACCCCCCATAGGCAGAGTCTGTAGTATAATGCTCCCCCTCTTATAGGCAGAGTCTGCAGTACAATGTCCCCCCATAGGCAGAGTCTGTAGTCTACTGCTCTCCCCTGCTCATAAACAGAGTCTGTAGTATAATGCCCCCCATAGGCAGAGTCTGTAGTAGAATGTCCCCCCATAGACAGAGGCTTTAGTATAATGCTCCCCCCCTCCCCATAGACAGTCTGTAGTATAATGCCCCCCCTCCCCATAGGCAGAGTCTTTAGTATAATGCCCCCCCTCTCTGTGGGCAGAGTCTTTAGGATAATGCTCCCCCATAGGTAGAGTCTGTAGTATAATGCACCTCCCCCTTCCCATAGGCAGAGTCTGTAATATAATGCCGCCCCCCACCCGGCAAAAAATAAATAAACAGTACTCATCTCTCCTCCTGGTTCCCTCGCTGCTCAGAGCACCCAGCACGCACACATCTTCAGCACAGCGGGCTGGGTGCCAAGTGATGATGTCAGAGACGTCAGTCACAGAAGGGACTAATGGGAGAGAGATCCGCGCTCCCTCTCTCATCAGTAAACTTGCGGCGGTGGCGGGCAGTGGGGCCCGATGCTGGCACCAGGGGCATGCTAGATACAGTTACACTGGCGTAGCCCTGGATGGGCCCCCTAAGAGCGAGGGGCCCGGGGCCACCGCCCCCTTTGCCCCCCTGGTAGCTTGATACTGTGGAAGAGGGAAGCATGAAGTGCTCTAAAATTTCCTGGTAGACGGCTGCGCTGACTTTTGTGTTGAAAAAACACAGTGGACCTACACCAGCAGATGACACGGCTCCCCAAACCATCACTGATTGTGGAAACTTCACACTAGACCTCAAGCAGCTTGGATTGTGGCCTCTCCACTCTTCTTCCAGACTCTGGGACCTTGATTTCAAATGAAAATTGGAACTCTGGACATCTGTCAAGCCAGCAGTCTTCATCATGATTGTCATGATTGTGGAGCCTACTAAAACAGACTAAGGGACCTTTTTAAATGCTTAGGAAGTCTTTGCAGGTGTTTTTTGTTAATTATTTTAATTTACTGAGTTAATGACTTTTGTGTTTTCATTGGCTATAAGCCATAATCATCAACATTAACAGAAATAAACACTTGAAATAGATCACTGTGTTTGTAATGACTCTATATAATATATGAGGTTCACTTTTTGCATTGAAGAACTGAAATAAATTAACTTTTTGATGATATTCTAATTTTGTGAGATGCACCTATATGTTATGGCCTTGTAAATTAGAGTGTCTATCTTCATGGGGTGCACTTAAATAGTGCTGGGCAGCCCGTGTTCTTGCCTCAGCAGCGAATTTAGCTATCCAGGGAATCTAGTCACTTTATGTGTATATCAGTTCTGACATTATGTTGCTTGCATTTGAATCCTGTCTCTTTTTTATTGTTTGATAACTGCACTGTCTGCTAGTGATTTAATGTATTTGCTCTAGTTTCAATTTGCAATGCATTATGGGAAAGTTCCAAGAGCATTGTGAGACAGTTCTTGTTGCATTGTGGTCCTGTTCTTGTCACAGTTTGGGCAGCGACCATTATTTCCTCTTCTCTTCTGATGGAGAAGTTCCCTTATCACTCATCTTGTAAAGTGGCACAGAGCGGTAGTCGTGACTGAACGTCGGTCTGATTTCGCTCTGGCACTTTACAGACAATGGGTGTCCCAGTCCCAGTGTGCTCTAGGGTGTGGGGTGCAGCACACTCTCTTGTAGGCCGCAGGCCTCCACTGCCTTCAGGCTTCTGTCCTCAGAAGCCGCCGCACACAATTTAGGGGACACGAAGTTCTTTGTAACAGTCAAACATATACTTGACAGTTCAAGTTCATCAGGTGGGTACAGATGGGATAAGGCACAGCAATTCACATTATCCTCCTTCTTAGCATAACTCCTCTTCGGCCCTGTTGCTAGCTCATCCTGTATTTCTCGTCCACCTCTGCAGTGCACCCGGGACTGGCCTTCAACTTCCATCTATGCAGGTCCCTGTCCATCTTCCTTTGTACTTCAGAGCACACAAAGTGTCCGGCAGCTCCTATGCCAGACCTTAGGCTCTGGACGTGACTGGAGCGACTGCTCTGGATCCCAGTAATGCCTCCCACTGCCTGGAACATTGAGTACTATATACAGTGGGTACGGAAAGCATTCAGACCCCTTTACATCTTTCACTCTTTGTTTCATTGCAGCCATTTGGTAAATTCTAAAAAGTTCTTTTTTTTTTTCTCATTAAAGTACACTGTGCACCCCATCTTGACTGAAAAAAAAACAGAAATGTAGAAATTTTTGCAAATTTATTAAAAAAGGAAAACTGAAATATCACATGGTCATAAGTATTCAGACCCTTTGCTCATATTTAAGTCACATGCTGTCCATTTCTTGTGATCCTCCTTGAGATGGTTCTACTCTTTCATTGGAGTCCAGCTGTGTTTAATTAAACTGATAGGACTTGATTTGGAAAGGCACACACCTGTCTATATAAGACCTCACAGCTCACAGTGCATGGCAGACCAAATGAGAATCATGAGCTCAAAGGAACTGCCTGTTACGATGTTAGTAGATACCCTGAAGTCCAATGGCGTGGGCCAAAAGCAGAGACTGAGACAAGAGTAGTGTGAAAGTCTATTTTAAACTCAAGTGCAAAAGATCACAGCAAACAGTTTATGAAGGTAAGTTCATTCCAAACAATACTTCTTAGAACCTAATCTGTAAGGCACGGCCTTCATTACTATTAGGGTATGCAAAAGTTAACCATAGTTCAAGTTTACTTAGGTACAGTAATATGCAAACAGAAATAAGGATAGTAAGCAGACGTAGGCATTCCTCAGTTGATTGTGGACTCACGTAGTGCAGAAGAGAAGACAAACTGGAATATGGATCTGGATATTGAAGAATGCAGAAGGTGCAGTGGAGGAAACAGCGATGTCTTAAGCAGAGCTGGAGCCGGGTATTTAAACACAGAGCAAGATGGTGACTATACCAGAGGTGTAGAGATCCAGGAGAAGTTTTCTTCAGGAAGACAAAAGTTCAGAGATCCCAGCGTGAGTGAACAACAGCCAGCGGTTCCTTTCAGCAGAAGTCCCCTTAGCAGAGGATTCAGGCAGCAATCCTTTCAGCGGATGACTAGGAGTAAACACAAAGTCAGCAAGACTCTATTCAGAGGGCTAGCACAGGTGAGTAGAAAGCTAAAAGCACACAATACTCAGGCAAGGCATGATTGCAACACATGCAGTTTAAGTAGGTCCACAGGCAGGAAACACATGACCCCAGTGAGGCAATGGAAGCCATCTTGGCTAAGGGAAAAACTACTGGCAAAGTAAAATTAAACCTGGCATCCTGACACTGCCAAAGGAGCTTAGAGACAGAATTGTGGCAAGGCACAGATCTGGCCAAGTTTACAAAAGAATTTCTGCATTAGTCAAGGGTCCTAAGAACACAGTGGCCTCCATAATCCTTAAGTGGAAAAAGTTTGGGACCACCAGAAATCTTCCTAGACCTGGCCGTCCAGCTCAACTGAGCAATCGTGGGAGAAGAGCCTTGGTGAGAGAGGTAAAGATGAACCCCAAGATCACTGTGGCTGAGCTCCAAAGATGCAGTAGGGAGATGGGAGAAAGTTGCATAAAGTCAACTATCACTGCAGCCCTCCACAAGTCGAGCCTTTATGGCAGAGTGGCCCAACGGAAGCCTCTCCTCAGTGCAAGACATATGAAAGCCTGCACAGAGTTTGCTTAAAAACACATGAAGGACTCCCAGTCTATGAGAAATAAGATTCTTTGGTCTGATGAGACTAAGATAGAACTTTTTGGTGATAATTCTAAGGGGTATGTGTGGAGAAAACCAGGCACTGCTCATCACCTGCCCAATACAATCCCAACAGTGAAACATGGTGGTGGCAGCATCATGGGGGTGTTTTTCAGCTGCAGGGACAGGACGACTGGTTGGAATTGAAAGAAACATGAATGTGGCCAAGTACACAGATATCCTGGATGAAAACCTCTTCCAGAGTGCTCTGGACCTCAGACTTGGCCGAAGGTTCACCTTCCAACAAGACAATGAGCCTATGCACACAGTTAAAATAACAAAGGAGTGGCTTCAGAACAACTCTGTGACCATTCTAGACTGGCCCAGCCAGAGCCCTGACCTAAACCCAATTGAACATCTCTGGAGAGACCTGAAAATGGCTGTCCACCAACGTTCACCATCCAACCTGACAGAACTGGAGAGGATCTGCAAGGAAGAATGGCAGAGGAACCCCAAATCCAGGTGTGAAAAACTTGTTGCATCATTCCCAAGAAGACTCATGGATGCACTAGCTCAAAAGGGGGCTTCTACTCAATACTGGTCATTTGGTCTGACATGCACTGTGAGCTGTGAGGTCTTATATAGACAGGTGTGTGCCTTTCCAAATCAAGTCCTATCAGTTTAATTAAACACAGCTGGACTCCAATGAAAGAGTAGAACCATCTCAAGGAGGATCACAAGGAAATGGACAGCATGTGACTTAAATATGAGCAAAGGGTCTGAATACTTATGACCATGTGATATTTCAGTTTTCCTTTTTTAATAAATTTGCAAAAATTTCTACATTTCTGTTTTTTTCAGTCAACATGGGGTGCAGAGTGGACTTTAATGAGAAAAAAATGAACTTTTTAGAATTTACCAAATGGCTGCAATGAAACAAAGAGTGAAAAATTTAAAGGGGTCTGAGTGCTTTCCGTACCCACTGTACTTCAATAAAACTCACCCTATAGATACCCTAGCCTGAACCTGCATGTCAATGGAGATGGGCATCCTACATATAGATGACAATGGCACCCTTGCTGAACGGCAGCTGCCCCTAGACCCTAAAAGTCCCTTATTCGTACTTACATAGACCAAAGATCTGACAGTCTACCAGAAACTGGTACAGATATCACATCAAACAATCAATCCTCAGTGTGTACTAAATGATTAAAGTGACAACAGTGAATAAAGTGACAATGTGCAAATTTATAAAAACACCCAAGAACGTTCCTAATATCTTTGGACCTCCAAGCCAAAGGATACATTCGGGCATCCAAACAAAGGCTACAATCAGCCCTGTTCAACACCCTAGATGCTGATTACCTGCCTTATAGTGGAGGGTGACACCCTAGTTAATGTTGACACTGTGGCGCCCCCGCTCCACGGCGGCTATCCCTGGATAACCCTAGCCAGCCCTGGAATTAATCACCCATAGAGGTATCAATGACATAAATGATCACAAGACTAAACAATAAAAGGAACTTATCTTGATAAAGTGCAATACTGATGCGGATCATCTTTATGCCGCATGTCCCGATTTTAAAGAGATTTAATAAAATTTGTATTTTAGGGTTTATGTTATACTTATGTCTTATGGTATCCTAAGCTTATCTTATGCTATACTCACATTATGCATTAACACTTCACATGCTGTTACATCACCATTATACATTACATAAGACACATATCACTTTTAGATATAAAACTGCAAGACAGTATTCACATGACGTGTTTGTTGTCTTCAGGGGCAGGAACAGGGTAAGACAGTCCACATCCCTACAGTTTTGTATCTTGGGCTCTGTGCACACAGCCTGCTCCAAGCTTAGCCGGTAAGAGCCCTATCTATGTGGTACAATACTGGGGTTCATCGTATGTTTTCCGCATCTACTGTATGGAGGTTTCTCTACTATCAATAAAGAGAAGGGTTTTCGCAGCCTTATTCTTAAGAAGACAGGGGGTTTAGCTCCATGTCACACTACACACCGTGGTAAGGTGTATGAGGGGAGCATAGCCTGCCTAATCTAATAGTATGGGCGTCACTAATAGGCTGTAAACCAGACATTGTGCGTGACCAGTGCCAAAATATTTACCAGAACCTCATATATAGATTTTGCATGTTATTTTTATTCAGGGTTCAGACAAGCCCATCAATGCTGGATTTGTAAACTAGGGGGTCTGTCCTCATGGGGTGCACTTAGATAGTGCTTTGCAGCCTGCCTAATCTAACAGTATGAGGGTCACTAATAGGCTGTAAGCCCTATATTGAGCACTATCTGTGTTAGGCGTCAGGTGTTTTCTGGATCTGAAATGGGTTCAGAATCATCAGTGGATTCTGTGGTCTCCTATTCCAGTCCAGCCAGGGCAGATGCTGCTCAGCATCATCGTCAGTCCCAACGCCTAGCTGGTGCACGAGATGTACAAGCTGTCTCTTGGGTCTTTGTTCCTAGCAACATGAAGGATAGGTTGCGGAGGGAAACAGGGCTGTTACAGCCTAAGTCCAGGATACACTGCACTGAGCATGCCCGTGACATGGCGGACCGTGATTAGTGGTTTGGGAGTCAGCTGATCCGGTGACCTGGCACCGCCTGATTGGTCGCGGGTGACGTCACCAATAATGTGACGATGGGCAGGGCTTAATATTTAATATTTAAATAGCACGCCCACAAACATGGCGGCGCACTCTGATCATTGAGCTGAGTTGGTGTTATTGTGTGGATGCTTGGTCGTTTCGGCTCCACGTGTGCTTTTGCTGTTATAGCTTCTGACAGGCAGGTTTAGCAGGGGATAGACAGCCTTAGATGGAGGGAGGCAGGTAGCTTCGTCTGACACTCTGGCTCCAACAAGGGGGTCGCTATACACCCCGAGCAGACTGCGGACTCCGTATTCCCGGCACCGCCTGTTAGCCACGTGGAGAGATACTCCTCAGTCCGGTAGCAAGCCGGCTGGGAGCACGTATAAGCCGGCGTGAATCACACACGCATCCGAGCGCCTGCTGCGTAGCCTCTGTGCAGTTAACAGGGCTACGGCTCCATTATTTGTCGCACATCTCTCGTGCAGTTAACGGAGCGAATGCCTATTCCCGTTCCGGTGTGCAGTAACACGGGGGGGATTGTTATTTCAGTTGGTTGTTTTACCTTCTTACCCGGAAGGTGTTCGTCCACAGTCCTCCAGGCTGCATCACGGACCCCGGGTTCGTTTGCTTTCCATTATTTAATAAAGTTGTTTGCAACCATTCCCCTAACAATCTGTGTGTGAACAGTGACCTATACAAGCCATTTTTTGTGTGCAGTTTTAATACTAAGCAATGACCCCCTCCAAGAATTGGTAGGTTATGAGTTGGTTGTCTCATCAGTATTTTGCACCTGTGCTGCCCCTGCCTTTATTATATGGTTTGCTTCATCCTGATTAGTGCATTCGTTTTGAGACCTGGGCTGGAGAATAAATACTGTTCCTCTTTTTTGCTGTGTTAATAATTTTTTTCAGTTTTAATTCAACTACTCTAGCATCAAGCTCCTAATTCGCTTTGTCTAAAGGAAGTTAGATGGCAATGTTTTATTGTGTGAGGTATGGAACTCTCTACCACATGACCTTGTAATACTTAATTCTCTAAAAAAAAGTTCAAGGAGGTCCTGTGTGACTTTCTTGAATAACATTACAGGTTATTCATACTAGATTTTGTTATGGGACGTTGATCCAAGCAACTAGTCTGATTGCCATATGTGGAGTCGGGAAGGAATTTTTCCCCTAATTTTGGGCAAGCAGCATCTGCCTCATGGTTTTTTTTGACTTCCTCTGGATCAACACATAAGCTTTTCACAGGTCTCTATATATAGTGTGATGGCTCCCACAGCTCTTTATATACAGTACTAGATGGTGGCCCGATTCTAACGCATCGGGTATTCTAGAATCTGTATGCGGCCGACCAGGCGCAATCAACAGAGTGGTGTTTAAATGTGGCGCCAAAATCGCTGATTGGTCGCGGCCGCCGGCCACGACCAATCAGCAGAGCGGTGTTTAAATTTGGCGCCAGTATCGCTGATTGGTCGCGGCGCCAATATCGCTGATTCCGACCAATCAGCGAATCGTATTACTGAGGACCGGGCAGCGACGCTACCTGTGCGGGTACTTCCGCTGCAAGGAACCGGGAGATGGCCGGCTGCTCACAGCCAAAGTATCCCGACTGGCGACGCCGCTCCCCGGTCCTCGCTTCACACTTGCCGTCGGGAGATCAGCGGCCCTAGCCATTGATCTCCCGACGGTAGCCGCATGGAGGTCAGCGGCGCCGCCGGTCGCGGTACTTCTGCTGCGAGCAGCCGGGAGATGAGCGGCTAGCGCCGGTCATCTCCCGGCTGCATCGCCGCTGACCTCCGTGCGGCAGATGAGCTGCTAACGGCCGCCATCTTTTTCTGAAATCCCGCGTCGCTGATTGGCCGCGGCTGGACCAATCAGCGACGCAGGATTTCCTGGACAGAAGGACAGACAGACAGACGGGATAAGACGATTATATACAGTACAGACCAAATGTTTGGACACACCTTCTCATTTCAAGATTTTTCTGTATTTTCATGACTATGAAAATTGTACATTCACACTGAAGGCATCAAAACTATGAATTAACACATGTGGAATTATATACTTAACAAAAAAGTGTGAAACAACTGAAAATATGTCTTATATTCTAGGTTCTTCAAAGTAGCCACCTTTTGCTTTGATGACTGCTTTGCACACTCTTGGCATTCTCTTGATGAGCTTCAAGAGGTAGTCAATGGAAATGGTCTTCCAACAATCTTGAAGGAGTTCCCAGAGATGCTTAGCACTTGTTGGCCCTTTTGCCTTCACTCTGCGGTCCAGCTCACCCCAAATCATCTCGATTGGGTTCAGGTCTGGTGACTGTGGAGGCCAGGTCATCTGGCGTAGCACCCCATCATTCTCCTTCTTGGTCAAATAGCCCTTACACAGCCTGGAGGTGTGTTTGGGGTCATTGTCCTATTGAAAAATAAATGATGGTCCAACTAAACGCAAACCGGATGGAATAGCATGCCGCTGCAAGATGCTGTTGTAGCCATGCTGGTTCAGTATGCCTTCAATTTTGAATAAATCCCCAACAGTGTCACCAGCAAAGCACCCCCACACCATCACACCTCCTCCTCCATGCTTCTCGGTGGGAACCAGACATGTAGAGTCCATCCGTTCACCTTTTCTGCATCGCACAAAGACACGGTGGTTGGAACCAAAGATCTCAAATTTAGACTCATCAGACCAAAGCACAGATTTCCACTGGTCTAATGTCCATTCCTTGTGTTCTTTAGCCCAAATAAGTCTCTTCTGCTTGTTGCCTGTCCTTAGCAGTGGTTTCCTAGCAGCTATTTTACCATGAAGGCCTGCTGCACAAAGTCTCCTCTTAACAGTTGTTGAAGAGATGTGTCTGCTGCTAGAACTCTGTGTGGCATTGACCTGGTCTCTAATCTGAGCTGCTGTTAACCTGCGATTTCTGAGGCTGGTGACTCGGATAAACTTATCCTCAGAAGCAGAGGTGACTCTTGGTCTTCCTTTCCTGGGGCAGTCCTCATGTGAGCCAGTTTCTTGCAGCGCTTGATGGTTTTTGCATCTGCACTTGGGGACACTTTCAAAGTTTTACCAATTTTTTGCATTGACTGACCTTCATTTCTTAAAGTAATGATGGCCACTCATTTTTCTTTACTTAGCTGCTTTTTTCTTGCCATAATACAAATTCTAACAGTCTATTTAGTAGGACTATCAGCTGTGTATCCACCAGACTTCTGCACAACACAGCTGATGATCCGAACCCCATTTATAAGGCAAGAACTCCCACTTATTAAACCTGACAGGGCACACCTGTGAAGTGAAAACCATTTCCGGTGACTACCTCTTGAAGCTCATCAAGAGAATGCCAAGAGTGTGCAAAGCAGTCATCAAAGCAAAAGGTGGCTACTTTGAAGAACCTAGAATATAAGACATATTTTCAGTTGTTTCACACTTTTTTTGTTAAGTATATAATTCCACATGTGTTAATTCATAGTTTTGATGCCTTCAGTGTGAATGTACAATTTTCATAGTCATGAAAATACAGAAAAATCTTTAAATGAGAAGGTGTGTCCAAACTTTTGGTCTGTACTGTATATTAGATGATGACCCCACAGACCCTTTACACAGCATTATGTTTCCACAGCTCCTTGTATACAGTATGATTCCCTCATTGTTCCCTAAATACAGTATGATGTGCTCACAGCTCCATATACACCGTATGATGTCCCCACACATGCAGATACACAATATGATACCTATACACAATATGATGCCCCTACATCTCCCTATACACAATATGATGCCCCTACATCTCCCTCCATCTGAACAAGTCTCTCCAGCTTCAGAAAGATTATGGATGCATCACATTTTTTTTTACGGACAGGGAAAAAAGTGCCCTATTTTTATGGACTGTCCAAGAATTTCTGGACAGTTGGCTACCCTGCTATTAGTTCCACTGGGGTGGCAGCCTAGGTGGATGCTGGAAGCACAACCGTCTCTCCCTAAGATTCGGAGAGGGAAGGCCACCGATTCCTGACCCTTGCTGTGGCCTTTTCGTTGAGAGGGATGGTTTATTGAGGGCCCATATATACACACAGTCATGGCCGGAAGTGTTTAGCAACCTTGAGATTGTTCCAGAAAGTGAAGTATTTCTCCCAGAAAATTATTACAATTACACATGTTTTGTTATACATTTGTTATAATATTTATTTCCTTTGTGTGTATTGAAACAGCACAAAAAAATGGGAAAAAAAAGGCAAATTGGACATAATTTCACACAAAACTCCAAAAATGGGCCGGACAAAATTGTTGGCACTTTTCCAAAATTGTGGAAAAACAACTTTGCTTCAAGCATGTGATGCTCGTTAAAACTCACCTGTGGCAAGTAACAGTCGTGGGTAATATGAAAGTCATACCTGAGACCAGATAAAAAGTGGAGAAGATAGATAGATATGAGATTGATAGATAGATAGATATGAGATAGATAGATGGATATGTGGCACCCCAGGGTCTGGTTACCACTGTAATAGAAATATTATGTCTGAGAGCAAGTGGGAGGTTTCCTGGTTCGGAGCCCTTAAACATGCAACACCTCCTGTCCCAGACCAGATAGGGGAGGAACCTGCCCTATATAAACTGGATCTGGGGCGGGGTTAGTGAAGTCAGAGCCTGGAGTTAGTTCCAGACACAGGGAAAGTAACAGCGAGGAGCTCTGTAGGAGCAGGAGCTGAAGACCAGGGACTTGAGCTAAGCGGAGTTCGTCCTGGCAGAAGACTCTGAGAACCGGACACAGGAGTCCGAGGTTGCGGGGACTTATATATACCCAGCAGCAGAAACCCGCCGGCAGGGGATTTCAAGTCCTCTGGCCATAGAAGCCCGGAGGCTCAGTCACGAGCAAGGGACCAGCACTGCAATCGAGGAGCGGGGGCTATCAGAAGGCCCCAAGTCACCAGCCATACAGGTGAGCACCACACGGAACACTCAGGGACGTGGGCTACTTCCACTCGCTTACAGCAAGGTAGCCAGGAAGAGTGCAGATAGTCAGGGAGGCCTACAACTCCACCTGGCCAGGGGAACTCCAGTTTGCTCACAGACTGACCAGGCCTCTTATGCTAGCCAGTACTCCCGGGAGGGTCTGCCTTATCACCATCAGTAAAGACCCTGAACTGCACTGCAAAGCCTCTGAGTCATTCCTGCTGCGCTCGTGCACCATCACTCCTATCATCCACACTCACTAGCCTGAGGCTATACTCCTCCCGTGGGGAGTTATACTACACTCTGCTGCCCTCACAACATCAGCCTCAGAGGTCTGCTCAGGTCTGCTCAGCAGCGGCGGTTCTTATTGACCGCAATCCACGGGTGGCGTAGTCGGACATTGCATTATACTGATACAGAGACTGCCACAATATTGGTCTGGCCACCCTGAGCCACGGGACTGGGTCGCCACTACTACTCCCAGCATTGCCCTGAAGTCCGGTCCCGGGTGCCCCATGGCCCAGGGGGCGCGTCATATAGATAATAGATAGATGATAGATTGTCCTATGATATGAGATAGAGGTCGTTATAGACAGGTTTATACACTCTCTCCCGAAGTCGGTAAAATCCTGGGTTGCCCAGGGAGATCCCTATAATGCTGATGACTTGGTGGGGTTGGTGGAAAGATACCAGGCGGTTGAGAGTCCGTTGGGAAAACAAGGGGTCGTAGCCTCTCAATACTGGGGTTCCCAAAAGGTGGCGGACACCCAAAAGAAGCAAGCTAGCGCCACACCTGGGGGGCATCCTAGAGTTCAGGAGGGGTCTGAGTTGCTGCCCAAGGTCCCACCCCATAATATAGTGTGTTGGAGATGTCATACCCCTGGCCATATTGCCTCCCGGTGTCCCATAACCTCTGAACCAATGGACTGTAACATGGGCCGGCGTTGCTCTTATTTTGCCTACCCCGCCTGCAGCGCGGTTCGTCAACATGGCGAGGGCCCTCAGGCATGCTCAGTGTCAGTTAACGGGGCACAAGTCTCTGGACTATTGGTCTCAGGAAGTTTGGTGACCCTGATAAGGGCCACACTCCCTCATCGGCTGGTTTCTGGGAAGGTGGTGGATGTCCGGTGTATCCATGGGGACGCTAAGAACTATCCTGTGGCCCAGGTGGATGTAAACACAGACTGTGGCACCACATCTCATGAAGTGGCGGTCGTTAAGGACCTATTGCATCCCATAATAATTGGACGTTACTTTGCATTATTCTGGGAAATGTGGGGGAAAGCGGGGACACCTGGTTGCTTGGACGACAGCCAGATCGCCCCTAAGGAAACTTACCCGCAGAACATAGTAGATGAGTTTCCCATGTGTGTGCTGGTGGGCAATGAGGATGAAGTAGCATCCCCTGAGTCCAATATCCATGAGCTGGAGGTGTCCGAGGGAAACTTTGGAACTGCCCAACTCAGGGATTTAACTCTGAAAGGGGCCTTTGAAAATGTTACTGTGTTAAATGGGGTGCCTCAGGAACCGGGGGCTGACACTCGGTTCCCTCATTTTGCTGTGAATGGGGATTTGCTGTACAGAATAACCAAGCCAAGGGGTGAGGTAATAGAACAGTTGCTGGTGCCAGGGCCCTATAGACGCAGGGTGTTAGACATGGCTCATTCTCATGTGTTGGGTGGTCACCTGGGTGCAGACAAGATTCAAGAACGGATCCTCCAAAGATTCTACTGGCCAGGTTGCTATAGAGAAATATAGAGTTATTGTCGTTCCTGCCCCACATGCCAGATAACCTCCCCAGTGGCCCACTTCCGCAGTCCCCTAGTGCCACTACCAGTCATCGAGGTTCCATTCGAACGCATAGCAATGGATCTAGTGGGGCCTCTGGTCAAGTCCGCCCAAGGGCATCAGTATATCCTGGTGGTATTAGATTATGCTACATGGTATCTGGAGGCCGTACCACTACGAAACTCCTCCACCAGGTGTATAGCCCGGGAGTTAGTCCACATGTTTTCAAGAACCGGGTTGCCTAACGAGATCCTAACAGACCAAGGAACTCCATTTATGTCGAAGGTCATGAGGGAATTGTGCAAGACACTGCAGATTGCACAACTGAGAACCTCCGTGCACTCTCCCCAGACGGACGGACTGGTAGAGAGGTTTAACAAAACCTTGAAAGCAATGTTGAGGAAAGCAGTGGAAAAGGATGGCCGAGACTGGGACTATATGTTGTTCGCCATGAGGGAAGTTCCCAAAGCTTCCACAGGTTTCTCCCCGTTTGAACCACTCTATGGACGACACCCTCAGGACTCCTGGAGGTGGAGAAAGAGTCCTGGGAAGCTGAGACCACTCCCTATAGGAGAGTGGTGGAGCACGTTGCCCAGATGCAAGAGAGGATTGCCCATGTGATGCCCATTGTGAGGGAGCACCTCCTCAAGGCACAAGAGGCACAGTCCAGGGTGTATAATAGGTTGGCCAGGGTGAGATCGTTCAACCCAGGAGATCGAGTGCTTGTGCTAGTCCCACAGTGGAGAGCAAGTTCATGGCCAAGTGGCAGGGCCCCTATGAGGTGGTAGAGAAAGTGGGGGAAGTCAACTTTAAGATCCACCAACCAGGGAAGAGGAAGCCCTACCAAATTTACCATGTTAACTTGATTAAGCCATGGCAAGATAGAGAGCCTGCGGAAGCTCCCTGTTTAGTGGCTGAGGCTGAGGCCGATGTGAAAGAGGTCAAGGTGGCAGAGTCACTGTCACATGCCCAAAAGCAACAGTGCAAAGAGTTGTTACAGCGAAATAAAGACATGTTTTCGGAGTTGCCAGGACTCACTCAGGTCATAGAGCATGAGGTTCTCACAGAGCCTCATGTTCACGTCAATCTAAAACCATACCGGATCCCCGAAGCCCGCAGAGAGGTGATCTCTAAAGAAGTAAGGCGGATGCTAAACCTGGGAGTCATTGAAGAGTCCAAAAGTCGATGGTCCAGTCCTATAGTCTTAGTGCCGAAACCAGATGGGGAATGGCGGTTTTGCAACGACTATAGGAAGCTGAAGGAGGTCTCAAAGTTCGACGCCTACCCAATGCCTAGGGTAGATGAGCTTATCGAAAGGCTAGGACCCGCTCGGTACATCACCACTCTGGACTTCACCAAAGGATATTGGCAAATTCCCCTGTCCAAAGAGGCTAAGGAGAAGACAGCCTTCTCAACGCCAATACGTCAGGATGCCGTTTGGGTTGAAGGGAGCTCCGGCCACCTTCCAGAGAGCCATGGACCGGATCTTAGCACCCCACAAACAGTATGCAGCGGCCTACCTAGATGCTATCGTCATATTTAGCCAGGACTGGGAAAGTCATCTGGACAAAGTTCAAGCCATACTTGATGCCCTAAGGAAGGCGGGCTTTACTATCAACCCGAAGAAATGTGCCATGGGGATGGAGGAAGCCAAGTACCTAGGGTACGTGGTTGGTAGAGGGGAAATAAAACCACAAATAAATAAGGTCGAGGCGATCTTGAACTGGCCACAGCCCCTCTCGAAGAAGCAGGTCAGGGCGTTTCTAGGCATTGTGGGCTACTATCGAAGATTTGTCCCTAACTTTGCCCTGATAGCAGCCCCACTGATGGATCTTCTGAAAGGGATGAAGTCAGCTATGGCCAAGTGGTCCCCGGAAGCAGAAGCGACCTGCCAGGAATTGAAACTGGTCCTCTGTAAACAACCAGTCTTGGTGGCACCCAGCTTCTCCAAGGAGTTTGTGGTCCAGATGGATGCATCGGATGTCGGGCTGGGAGCAGTCTTGTCCCAGGAGATTAACGGAGAAGAACACCCTGTAAAATACCTCAGTCTGAAGCTCTCCGCTTGTGAGAAGGACTACTCCATTGTAGAAAAAGAATGTTTGGCCATTAAGTGGGCGTTAGACACTCTGAGGTATTACCTATTAGGTAGAAGGTTCAGGGTAGTGTCAGACCATGCCCCATTGAGGTGGATGCGAGAAAAGAAGGGAAACAATGCCAGAGTGACTAGGTGGTTCCTGGCTCTACAAGATTTTAGTTTCCGGGTAGAGCATAGGCCTGGGAAACAACATGGGAATGCCGCTGCCTTGTCAAGGATTTATTGTATGGTGACAGAAGGTGCCAAGCCCTACGGCTTTGGACAGAGGGGGGGGTGTATGTAAGGTTGCTGCCGGACAGATCGTGGACGGGAGGTATGTGTCCTCGAAGTGCCATGCTTCGGTGATGTAGGATCCGGAGAAGCAGGCTCCAGCACACATAGTGCTGAGAGGAATTTAATGGGTCCGGATTACAGGGCCGGGTTTTATGAGCAGCTGAAAGAGCTGGGGGGAACAGCTGCTCACTTACCTCCAGTCCAGGTCTTGGAAGGCTAATTTAAGACAGCTGCGCCTGTCTCTGTCTGTCTGTGTTTGCTGGGCAAGGTGAGCAGACCTTGCAGGTGCTTCTTAGACTCTGCAGGAGGCAGAGAAAAGCACCTTGTTTAAACGGCTGAAGCCGTGCTGCATGGACTTGTTATTTTGAGCTTTGTTCTGTTATTCCTTTTTGTGCCAGGAAAAGGCTGTAACTTTTGTTTCTTAACTGGTGTATGGACACTAAAATAAGCCACCAGTTTGTTTGAACCCGTGGACTGCATCACTGTGTGAACCTGTGCCTACCTCCAACGCGGCTCAGTGTGTACAAATCCCTACACTATCTATCTATCTATTTATCTATCTATCCATCTATCTATCCATCTATTTATTCATCTATCCATCTATCTATCCATCCATCATACATGGATAGATAGAAAGATAGATAGATACATATATGGATAGATAGATGGATAGATAGATATGAAATAGAGTATATAAGGATAGATAGATGATAGATAATCCTATGATATGATAGGTTTGATCGTGCATTTCCAATGTCTCTTACCACTGCTGCCATGATAGAGCATTTTCTACACTTTCTCGGTTCCCTCTTCCATTGCTGGAGACTAACTTCTGCCGCATGAAATACAGTGGTGGCCAAAAGTATTGGCACCCCGGCAATTCTGTCAGATAATACTCAGTTTCTTCCTGAAAATGATTGCAATCACAAATTCTTTGGTATTATTATCTTCATTTAATTTGTCTTCAATGAAAAAACACAAATAGAATTGTCCTAAAGCCAAATTGGATATAATTCCACATCAAACCTAAAAAAGGGGATGGACAAAAGTATTGGCACTGTTTGAAAAATCATGTGATGCTTCTCTAATTCGTGTAATTAACAGCACCTGTAACTTACCTGTGGCACCTAACAGGTGTTGGCAATAACTAAATCACACTTGCAGCCAGTTAACATGGATTAAAGTTGACTCAACCTCTGTCCTGTGTCCTTGTGTATACCACATTGAGCATGGAGAAAAGAAAGAAGACCAAAGAATTGTCTGAGGACTTGTGAAACCAAATTGTGAGGAAGCATGAGCAATCTGAAGGCTACAAGTCCGTCTCCAAAGACCTGAATGTTCCTGTGTCTTCCGTGCGCAGTGTCATCAAGAAATTTAAAGCCCATGGCACTGTGGCTAACCTCCCTACAGGGGGACGGAAAAGAAAAATTGACGAGAGATTTCAACGCAAGATTGTGCGGATGGTGGATAAAGAACCTCGACTAACATCCAAACAAGTTCAAGCTGCCCTGCAGTCCGAGGGTACAACAGTGTCAACCCGTACTATCGGTCGGCGTCTGAATGAAAAGGGACTGTATGGTAGGATACCCAGGAGGACCCCACTTCTTACCCCGAGACATAAAAAAGCCAGGCTGCAGTTTGCCAAAACTTACCTGATAAAGCCTAGAACTGGAAGTGCATTGAGGTGAAGGTGAAGAGGTATTGGGAATCCTGCAGAAAATACCTGTGTGAATTGCGTGAAGAGGTATTGGGAATCCTGCAAAAAAAACCTGTGTGAATTGCGTGAAGAGGTATTGGGAATCCTGCAGAAAATACCTGTGTGAATTGCGTGAAGAGGTATTGGGAATCCTGCAGAAAATACCTGTGTGAATTGCGGTGAGTGCTGCATTGTGATCTGCTGAGTGCTTTTCTACCTGTTTAGATTTATTGGGCTTTTTAAAATCTATTTTCTCACTACAGTTTTAGTTTCTTAGTTTACTACCTGTGTATTTAAAGGTTAACTACATTGCACTAAAATCCTGAGGTGTAGATTTACTCACAAGGGGTTAATTAAGGGGAAGGGGTCATAATTAAGGGTTTATAAGGGGCAGCTGGTTGGGCATAAAGTCCTTTGGAAGTGCATTGAGGTGAAGGGTACATTGCTGGAAAAGGAAAAAAAAAAAAAAAAAAAAAAAACACTTTAAATCTCTTAGTTTGCGAGTGTGAACGAGCTGCGTGTGTCCGGAGCGTAAGTGCGAACGAAAGTAAGTGTGTGACTTGTTTTTCAGTGACTTTGGATTCAGGGAGTTTGGAAGGGAGGATTTAGGACTGAATTGCTGACTGTATTTCATTCTTTCTTTACTTTACTTTTTACTTAATTAATCCACCTGACCTACTTAGCTGATTCCCCCGTCCATACTTGATACTTAATTGATCCCCCGTCCATACTTAACTGATCCCCTGCCAATATCTAATTGATACACTTGCACATCCCTAATTGATCCCCGTCCATACACCTATATATAAATAATTGTGTTTTGTACTTGTATATATATACTGACTGTATCCCCATATTTAGAATGACGTCCATGTTGGACGGAGCCGTGCAGTGTACATCTTGCGCAATGTATGCATTCCGTGAGCACCCACTCGAGGATCCATACTGCTGCGAGAGATGTGAGCATATCGTGCACTTGGAAGCCCAAATTCTGGATCTAAGTGCTCAGATAGCGGTACTGAGGAGCATCGACAACATAGAACGGAGTTTGCTGCTCACCGAGCAGACACTCAATGGGTCAATACTGGGGGTGGAGCATAGAGGGGAAGTGCAGGCTGAACAGGCAGGGAGCTGGATAACAGTAAGGAGGGATAGAGGGAAGAAGTATAGGAAGGCTGGTTCAGAACCGGCATTATTGGAGCATGACAGATCCTCTGACCGCCGGGGGAGTGTATCCTCCAGTAATGAGGGGGAGGGGGGAAGTGTAGGGCAGGCAAGACAGGTTCTGGTAGTGGGTGACTCTATTATTAGGGGGACAGACAGGGCAATCTGTCACAAAGACCGGGATCGCCGAACGGTGTGCTGCCTCCCTGGCGCTCGAGTCCGGCACATCGCGGATCGGGTTGACAGGTTACTGGGTGGGGCTGGCGAAGACCCAGCGGTCATGGTCCACATCGGCACCAATGACAAAGTGAGTGGTAGATGGAGGGTCCTTAAAAATGATTTCAGGGACCTAGGTAGGAAGCTTAGGGCAAGGACCTCCAAGGTAGTTTTCTCAGAAATACTACCAATCCCGCGAGCCACACAGGAGCGCCAACAGGAAGTTAGGGAGGTGAATAAGTGGCTAAAGAGTTGGTGCAAGGCAGAAGGGTTTGGGTTCATGGAGAACTGGGCCGACTTCGCGGTCGGATACAGGCTCTACCGTAGGGACGGGCTGCACCTCAATGGGGAGGGTGCAGCGGTGCTGGGGAAGAAGATAGCTAATAGGTTGGAGGAGTTTTTAAACTAGAGACGGGGGGGGGGGAAACCAAGGAAATAGGTGGGATGTGAGGCAAGCAAGGGGGAAGGGGAGAAGTGAATATAATGAGGGTGGAGAGGGGGGTGGGGATAGTACAGTTAGATCGTTAGAGAAGAATAGGATGCTAAATAAACCCAAAGTTTTATCTTGCATGCTGACCAACGCAAGAAGCCTGACCAATAAGGCGGATGAGCTGCGGGCGCTTATATGGGAGGAGAGGTATGACATCGTAGGTATAACAGAGACTTGGCTAGACGATAGCTACGACTGGGCGGTAAATTTATTAGATTATAGTTTATTTAGAAGGGACCGGAAACAGGGGAAAGGCGGAGGAGTCTGCTTATATGTAAAGTCATGTCTAAAACCCAGACTAAGGGAAGATATAGGAGAGGGAGAAGAGGGGGTCGAGTCCATGTGGGTAGAGATAGAGGGAACTAAAAATAATAATAAAATATTACTGGGGGTCTGCTATAAGCCACCCAATATAACAGAGGAGAATGAGAATCTGCTATTAGGACAAATAGACAAAGTAGCAAAACATAATGAAGTGATTGTAATGGGGGATTTCAACTACCCAGATATTGACTGGGAAACAGAAACCTGTAGATCTCAGAAAGGAAAAAGGTTCTTGACAAATATTAAGGATAATTATCTCTCCCAACTAGTGCAGGAACCAACGAGAGGGAAGGCCGTGTTGGACTTAATATTGACTAATAGGCCTGATAGAATAACTGAGGTACAGATAGGGGGGCACCTAGGTAATAGCGACCATAATATTATCGACTTCAAAATGCCCTTCAGTAGGGTTATCAATAAGGGAACAACAAAAACATTAAACTTTAGGAGGGCGAAGTTTGATCAGCTGAAAGAAAGCCTTCATCTTATTGACTGGGACAAAGTTCTTAATCAAAGGAATACGAATAGTAAATGGGAAACCTTCAAAAGAATTCTGAATACTCAGTGCGAGAGGTATATACCGTATGGGAATAAAAGGGCCAGAAATAAGAGGAAACCAATATGGTTGAACAAGAACGTAAAAGGGGCGTTAAATAGCAAAAAAGAGGCATTCAAGAGATTAAAACAGGAAAACAGTAAGGAGGCACTAATGTGTTACAAGGAAAAAACGAGAACCTGTAAAAAACAAATAAAAATAGCGAAGGAGGAAACAGAGAGACGTATTGCTAGGGAAAGTAGATCAAATCCCAAACTGTTCTTTACGTATATAAATAGTAAAAGGATTAAATCGGATAATATTGGACCAATAAAAAGTGAGGAAGGCAAAATCATAGAGAAAGATGAGGATAAAGCTAATCTATTAAATAATTTTTTTTCGACAACTTTCACAAAGGAAATCAAACTAACAGGAGAAATGAGAAGTGACAAGCTTAATCCTCCACTAAGTATGACAAATCTAACCCAAGCTGGGGTACAGAAACGCCTCAGTAACATTAAAATAAACAAATCACCAGAACCTGATGGCATACACCCACGGGTACTAAGGGAACTAAGTAATGTGATAGACAGACCGTTATATCTTATATTTAAGGACTCTGTTGAGACTGGGTCTGTGCCACTTGATTGGCGACAGGCGAATGTAGTGCCAATATTCAAAAAGGGAGCGAAAAGTGACGCCGGAAACTATCGGCCGGTGAGTCTGACGTCCGTTGTGGGCAAAATTTTTGAAAGCTTCATTAAAGAGGCAATTACGGAGCATCTTGATGCTAATAATCTTTTAATCCCGAACCAACATGGATTCATGAGGAATCGCTCCTGCCAAACAAACCTGATTGACTTCTACGAGGAGATTAGCTCTCGAGTAGATCAGGGGGAACCAGTGGATGTCGTGTATCTCGACTTCTCAAAAGCTTTCGATAGCGTGCCACATAATAGGTTGGTATACAAAATGAGAATGATGGGGCTGGGGGAAAATGTCTGCAAGTGGGTAGCTAACTGGCTAAGGGATAGAAGGCAGAGGGTGGTTATAAATGGAATATACTCAGATTGGGTAAGCGTCACTAGAGGGGTTCTTTACGGTAAGAGCAGTGAGAATATGGAATTCACAGAGTGAGGAGACGGTGATGTCAGATTCACTACACCAGTTCAAGCGGGGACTGGATGCATTTCTAGATACCAGGCAGATTTCAGCATATACTTAAAAATAAAATAAAATAGTAAGTTGATACAGGGATTTATTCTGACTGCTGGTTTCAGAGTCAGGAGGGAATTTTTCCTCAGGTGAAGATTGGCCAAATCATTTGGGGTTTTTGCCCTCCTCTGGATCAACTTTACCAATTACAGAACTAACAGGTCGAACTTGATGGACGCAAGTCTTTATTCGGCTTTACTAACTATGTTTACAAACTATATTACTATGTTTTGGAAGAATGTTCTCTGGTCAGATGAGACAAAAGTCGAGCTTTTTGGGAAAAACCATCAACATAGAGTGTACAGGAAAAAAAAAGAGGCATTCAAAGAAAAGAACATGGTCCCTACAGTCAAACATGGCGGAGGTTCCCTGATGTTTTGGGGTTGCTTTGCTGCCTCTGGCACTGGACTGCTTGACAGTGTGCATGGCATTATGAAGTCTGAAGACTACCAACAAATTTTGCAGCATAATGTAGGGCCCAGTGTGAGAAAGCTGGGTCGCCCTTAGAGGTCATGGGTCTTCCAGCAGGACAATGACCCAAAACACACTTCCAAAAGCACTATAAAATGGTTTTAGAGAAAGCACTGGAGACTTCTAAGGTGGCCAGCAATGAGTCTAGACCTGAATCCCATAGAACACCTGTGGAGAGATCACAAAATGGCAGTTTGGAGAAGGCACCCTTCAAATATCAGGGACCTGGAGCAGTTTGCCAAAGAAGAATGGTCTACAATTCCAGCAGAGCATTGTAAGAAACTCATTAATGGTTACCGGAAGTGGCTGTTCGCAGTTATTTTGGCTAAAGGTTGTGCAACCAAGTATTAGGCTGAGGGTGCCAATACTTTTGTCTGGCCCATTTTTGGAGTTTTGTGTGAAATGATCAATGATTTGATTTTTGCTTCATTCTCTTTTGTGTTTTTTCCTTGCAAGCAAATTAAATGAAGATAATAATACCAAAGAATTTGTGATTGCAATCATTTTCAGGAAGAAACTGAGTATTATCTGATAGAATTGCAGGGGTGCCAATACTTTTGGCCACCACTGTAATAAGTGAGCTGTCATTTATTCATAAGACGTTCTATTCTTCAGAGCTGAGACTGTAAAATAAAAAGTGAAGAATAAAATATCTGATGACTGTTCTTTCACTGTGAGTAAGAAACAGATAATAAAATTAAAGGAAAAATAACTGAGGGGAGAACCCTGCAGGTTTATTGTCCTTCTATAGCTGTATGGTGGCAGGATGGTGACACTGCTGGAGTCCTGGTGAGGATCTGCATGATATTCATTTCTGTTGACTTTTTATTGCCAACATATTCTGCAGTGATGTACATATAGTCCCTGCCCACAATGCGGTACACATGAGGGACAATTTCATATTAAGCCAAGTAACCTATGATGTCAAGGTCTCATATTTACAAGGTGCTTATTGGCAATCTGAGCCGGCGAATGGCTCTGTGTCCGTATATTCGCTATATACTGCCCGCAATATCTTGTAGAAAGCTCACAGTGACTAAAATGTATAAATAGTTCTCTTTGGAGAATTTAATTAGATCCATTCATACCTTACCTTATAATGAGGACTTAAAGGGCTTTTATAACTAGGTAAAACAAGCTTAACGGGACTGTCCAGGACTTATATATTAATGACCGATTTTAGGATAAGTCATCAACAGGGTGGGACTGGGCTGGCGGGGTACCCTTCTGCAGAGGAGAGGGGGAGAAGAGAATGAAAAAATAAAAAAACCTGCGGTTTTAAGGGGCACGGGCCCTTTAAAAGCGCAGGCACAGTGTATGTGACGCGCCCCTGGGCCTGTGTCGCGCTGCGTTGCGCACGCGGGAGCTTACCCGGAGCCGGATCAGATGAGGGTAGTAGTCTTGTGGCGGTGACCCGGTCCGTGCCCAGGGAGTCAGACTAAGTGGCGGTAAATTAGCAGTGGATGTTGGATGACTACGCCACCCGTTGAATGCAGCTATGGAGCTGCCGCTGCAGGGCAGACTGCTGAGGCCGGTGGAAGGATGGTGCAGCGTGGATGGTATAACCCCCAACGGGAGGGGTATGGCCTCAGGGCAGCCGACGTGGATGATGGGGGTAGCAGGAACCACTCAGAGACGATGCGGTGTAGTTCAGGGTCTTTACTGGTGACAAAGATAGACCCTCCCGGAGTACTTGCTAGCAATCGGGGCCTGGTCAGTCCTTGAGCAGATGGGATCTCCCCTGGCCAGGCGGAGTTGTAGGCCTTCCCAACTAACTGTACTCTTCTGGCTACCTTGCTAGAGGCGGGTAAAAGTAGCCCACGTCCCTGAGTGTACCGTGTGGTGCTCACCCGTATGGCCGGTGACTCGGGGCCTTCTAATGGCTTCCGCTCCACGATGGCGGTGCTGGTCCCACGCGTGTGACCGTGCCTTCGGGTTTCTGGGCCAGAGGACCTGCAATCCCCTGCCGGTCGGTTTCTGCTGCTGGGTAGGAGTTAGTCCCCACAGCCTCGGACTCCGGGTCCGGTAAGAAATCTTCTCAGTCAGGGCGAGCTCTGCAGCTGCCAGCCCCTGACTCGTAGTAGTACTGCTTCTGCTGTCTCTTCCTATGACTGTTTCTCGTCTCTACTCTCCTTGACTGCCTAACCCTGCCTCAGCCCCGGGTTTATATAGGGGAAGTCCTTCCCCTCCCAAGACTGGGCAGGAGGTGTGGCATGCACAGGATCCCTGACCAAAGGACCTCCCACCTGCTCTCAGACATAACATTACATTACTGTGGAAACCAGACCCCTGGGGTGCCACATTCCCCCCTAGTGAAATTTAGTACTCCGGGACTAAACATATTTTTGGAAAAACATAACAGAGTACAACCAAAACATTATAATAAAGAGACACATAACGATGGTCACGGCGTGTCCGCAACCGGGTGCAGTCTTTGAGGGAAAGCAAGGTGTCCATTTCACCAAAACAGGGAGACGTAACCAGGTAGGGGCCTGTCCTGCCCCGAGTCCTTAACAGTCTTTAGTCCATCCTGGGTTACGCTCCAACTAATTGTACAAGGATTCCCGGTAAATCCACCAAGGACTCCTAAAAATAACTAGAAACACAAAATTATACACAAGCAACTATAAACAGGTAAACATTATAAGATAGCTTAAACATTTAGATCCTCCAACGTGTGGGTAACTGGCCTCTAGTGGCCCTAGTGGACCTACGGAGCTGACTGTCTGGCCCTGAACTACAGGGTGTAGGAGCTGTCAAGGGTAAACTGGGCCGCTGTCTATGGGCCCTCTGGCTCACTAGGGGTATGGCAGGCTCACTATAAGCAGAGGGTTGATTTTCCGGGTCTGCTTGTGTAGAGTCTTCTGCCTCCTGGACCGGCTGTTCTTCCAGCTCTACCGGTTGCTCCGTAGGTACTTGGGATGATGGTTGGAGGAAGGTGAGTACGGGTACCACAACTGCACCATTGACTTGAGTCCAAGACCGAGGGAAGTCCCCGAGCACGGTACTAACCATATCTTCCCTTTCCTCTACGGGTCGATGGTCTTCTTGTTCCTCTTCAGGGTTCCTCAGTTGTTCGGGACACTTCTTCAGGTGGTCCCGGGATACAATGGCTGTGGTCTCCCCTCCGTCTTTACTGATGGTACAGACCTTCGGGTTCTCGTGGCTTGAGGGCAGTACGGTGTACGGGTCCTTCTCCCACTGGTCGTCCAACTTGTGGAGCCGTCTTTTCCTCTTCAAGACCTGCTCTCCGGGTACCAGGGGAACAGCGGGAGCATACTGGTTGTAAGTTTTCTCTTGCCTTTCCCTAGCCTGACAGAGACTTCGCTCCACGCTCTCCTGTACTTTCCGGTACTTCTGTTGCCTCTCTGTGTCCCAGTCTGCTTCTGGTGAAGTGTCCTCAGGTGTCAGGACTCCCATTTCCAGGTCAACAGGTAACTTACCAGGTCTCGCCCTCATTAGGTAAGCCGGGGTACAGTTGGTGGAACCTACCGGGATGTGGTTGTATAGGTCCACCAGATCGGGCAACTTCTCAGGCCACAGACTGCGTTCTTCCAGGGGCAACGTTTTTAGAAGATCCATTACCACCTGGTTCATTTTTTCACAAAGTCCATTAGTTTGCGGATGGTAGGGTATCGTCCTTATCTTCCGGCAGCCATACAGATTGCAGAATTCCTGGAAGACCTCCGCTTCAAAGGCAGGTCCCTGGTCCGTCAGCACTTGGTCCGGGTACCCGTGTGGACGGCAGAAGTGCTGCTGGAAGGCTCTAGCTGCTGTTTGAGCCGTTAAGTCCTTGACGGGGACGACAACCAAGAACCGGGAGTAATGATCCACGATGGTTAACGCGTAGACGTAGCCACTTCTGCTTGGGGTCAGTTTTACATGATCCAAGGCTACCAGTTCCAACGGTTGCCGGGTGATGATAGATTGCAGGGGAGTCTTCTGGCTGGCCCGGTCCTTCCTTCTCAGATTGCACGGGCCACAGTCCCTGCACCACTTCTCGATGGTTCCCCTCATGCCTACCCAGTGGAACCGCTCGCGCAGCAGGAACTCCAGCTTCTTCCACCCGAAGTGTCCAGCTCCGTCGTGGTATGCCTCCATCACCATGGCTGCGTCTCTTCGTGGCACCACTACTTGCCAGAGTAGTTCATGCGTCCGGGAGTTGACCATTCTGCGGCACAACTTCCCCTTGTAAAGGAACAGTCGACTCTTCTCCGCCCATAGTTGTTTGGCTTCCTCCGGAGCGTCTGGTTCAAGGCGAGCCTCCGGCCGAGTCAGCATCTCCTTCACCAGTCGGACGGCAGGGTCGCTGTCTTGCGTTTCCGCCCAGTTGTGGTGAGGTAAGGGGTTCAACGTAGCAGCCTGCTTACTCCTTACCCGGTGGGAATACTGGATAGTCCCATGACGGTGGAACGCAGGGAGTTCAATTTCTTCCAGTCCCTCCGGATCTTCTCCTTCGTCCGGCAGGTTGGGGATCCTGGACAGGGCGTCCGCGTTAGTATTGGAGCGCCCTGCCCGGTATTTGATTGTGAACTCGTAGTTGGACAGACGGGCCATCCACCTCTGCTCCAGGGCACCGAGTCTTGCCGTGTCCAGGTGTGTCAACGGGTTGTTATCCGTGTACACGGTGAACCGGGAAGAAGCAAGGTAATGCTTAAAGCGCTCAGTGACTGCCCATACCACGGCCAGGAACTCTAGCTTAAATGAGCTATAATTCTCGGGATTCCTTTCGGTGGGTCGCAGTTTTCGGCTGGCGTAGGCGATTACTCGTTCTTTCCCCTGCTGGATCTGGGACAGTACGGCTCCTAGCCCGATGTTACTGGCGTCGGTGTAGAGGATGAAGGGCTTGCTATAATCCGGGTACGCCAAGATTTCATCCCCCGTGAGGGCCATCTTCAGCTGGCGGAAGGACTCTTCTTCTAGCTCCTCCCATTTGAAGGGCGGCTTCTGGTTCTTGGCCTTCCGGGACTGGCCTATCAGGAGGTCCTGCATAGGCGCTGCCTTTTTGGTGAAACCGGGAATAAACCTTCGGTAGTAGCCTACCAACCCGAGGAACTGCCGCACTTCTTTTACGCTGGAGGGGCTTGGCCATCCCTTAATTGCGGTGATCTTATCAGGGTCGGGAGCCACTCCGTCAGCGCTCACCACGTGTCCCAGGTACTGCACCTTTGGTTTCAGGAGGTGACACTTGGAGGGTTTCACCTTTAGGCCGTAACTCGCCAGAGCTTCGAACACCTCCGCCAGGTGTTTCAGGTGGTCCTCATAAGTCTTGGAGTATACGATGACATCGTCCAGGTACAACAGGACCGTCTCGAAGTTTCTGTGGCCCAGACAGCACTCCATTAATCGTTGGAAGGTTCCTGGGGCGTTGCAGAGTCCGAACGGCATGCAGGTGAACTCGCTAAGTCCTATCGGGGTGGTGAATGCGGTCTTCTCCCGGTCCGCCTCTGCTACAGGAACCTGCCAGTACCCGCTAGTGAGATCCAAGGTAGAGAAGAAGTTAGCAGATCTTAAAGCAGCTGTAACGGGTCTGGGAGGCGGAACCTCTGAGCTACTATACAAGGGGGCAGCCCTTGTAAGGGAG
This sequence comes from Phyllobates terribilis, assembly GCF_046119375.1. Lineage (NCBI taxonomy): Eukaryota > Metazoa > Chordata > Amphibia > Anura > Dendrobatidae > Phyllobates > Phyllobates terribilis. The sequence goes on along the minus strand of NW_027362961.1, from coordinate 3,208,362 downwards.
CGGGTGGCAGTCTCTGGATGAACGGACAGGGAGTTACGGTTAGTGATCAGGGCAGTCTCTGGGTAATGGGTAGGTACGACCTGTGATGGCAGAGCCTCCGGGTAGGCTAGCAGGCAGATGGTAGATGTGTGCTCCCAGGTGAGCAAGCGAGAGTCTCTGGAATAACAGGTGGTCACGGCACGTGACGACGGAGCCTCCGGGCTGGCAAGCAGGCAGGTAGCGGAGAAGCGCTCCCAGGTGAGCGGGCAAGAGTCTCTGGAGTAGCTGATGGTCACGGCATGTGACAGCGGAACCTCCGGGCTGGCAAGCAGGCAGGTAACGGAGAAGCGCTCCCAGGTGAGCGGGCAAGCTGGTCCATAGACAGACTGACCGGAGTAGTAAGGCAGACCGTCGGACCTCGGGCAGGCAGGCAGGTAGCAGATGTGCGCTCCCAGGTGAGCGGGCAGGCTGGTCCTTAGACAGACTGACAGGAGTAGTAAGGCAGACCGTCGGACCTCAGACTGGCAGACAGGTAACAAGTCAGGCAGGAATCAGGCAGGTAACTGGCAGGTAACTGGCAGGTAACTGGCAACGGGACCTGAGGGCTGAAGCACAGGTGAGACACAGGTGCAAACAACATTGCTCGGGCACCTCCATTTTGGAGGAGGTGCCTTATATATGATGAAGTCCTCCGGCCATTGGCCGGGGACTCCTTAGGACGGCGCGCGCGGCCCCTTTAAGAGGAGGGGAGCGCGCGCGCGCGCGCCCTAAGCACAGGGGCCGGGAAGGAGCGCGCGCTGCGAGCAGAGCAGGAGGAGGACGCCGGGAAGGAGCGCGCGCTGACAGCAGAGCGGGAGGAGGACGCCGGGCACGGAGCAGAGTGGTGAGGGGAGCAGCGTCCCTGCCTAGCAGAGGGCAGGGACGCCGGCACTACAGTACCCCCCCTTTAGGCCCCCCCTTTTTTAGGCCAGACAAAAATTTAGCTAGGATGAGAGGGGCATGGATGTTCTCCCGGGGCTCCCACGTTCTCTCCTCAGGACCAAACCCCTTCCAATCTACCAAAAAAAAGGTCTTTCCTCTTACCCTTTTGGTGGCAAGAATGTTCTCTACCTCAAACTCGTCCTCAGCAGAAACCGGAGCAGGAGGCGTACCTGTAGACTTGGAAAAAGAGTTAAGCACCACAGGTTTGAGGAGAGATACATGGAAGGAGTTAGGGATCCGTAAGTTGGCCGGGAGTTTCAATTTATAGGCCACCGGGTTGATCTGACTGATGACCTCCAGTGGGCCGATGAACCGAGGCCCTAACTTATAGGAAGGGATCTTGAGCCGGACATATTTGGACGAGAGCCAGACTTTATCCCCAGGACGGAATTGAGGAGGGTCCAGACGTTTTTTGTCAGCGTGTCTTTTCATACGCTCGGATGACAGAAGGAGTGCGGACCGGGTACTCTCCCATATGGAGGAAAATTTGTTAACAAGAGATTCCGCAGCCGGATTGTCCACCGAGGTGGAGACGGGAAACGGGATCCGAGGATGCTGACCGTAGACTACAAAAAACGGGGATTTGGAGGAAGACTCGCTCTCGTGATTGTTGTACGAGAATTCGGCCCATGGCAGGAGATCCACCCAGTCAGAATGGTGGGCATTAACGAAGTGCCGGAGGTAACTGGTCAGGTTCTGATTGATCCGCTCCACTTGACCATTAGACTGTGGGTGGTAAGCGGAGGAGAAGTCCTGAGTGACATCCAGCAATTTACAAGTGGCTCTCCAGAAACGAGAAGTGAACTGTACTCCTCGATCCGACACGATGTGACGGGGCAGGCCATGAAGATGGAAGATGTGGCGGATAAAGTCTTTAGCCAGCTCGGGTGCAGACGGAAGGCCTGGCAGGGGAATGAAGTGAGCCATCTTGGAAAAGCGGTCAGCGACCACCCAAATGACCGTACAACCGGCAGAGACGGGCAGGTCAGTTATGAAGTCCATCGCTATATGCTGCCAGGGGGCAGCAGGTACTGGCAGAGGAAGAAGGCGGCCGGCCGGCAGATGTCTCGGAACTTTGTTGCGGGCGCAGGACCCACAGGCAGAAACAAAGTCTATTACATCCTTGTGCAGGTTAGGCCACCAGTAGTGCCGGGTAATAAGCTGGAGGGTCTTTTTCTGACCGGCGTGGCCAGCTAGTTTAGACGAATGACCCCAGTGTAGGATCCTCTCCCGATCAGGTACTGATACGAACGTCTTACCAGGAGGGAGACGATTTAGACTCACGGGAGCCACCTGCATTACTCTGGCGGGATCGATGATGTGTTTCGGATCCTCCTCGAGATCAGACACCAGAAAGGATCGAGACAAGGCGTCCGCCTTGACGTTTTTGTCAGCCGGGCGAAAATGAAGGACGAAATCAAAACGAGCAAAAAACAAGGACCACCGAGCTTGGCGCGGGTTAAGTCTCTGGGCATGCTGGAGGTAAGCCAAGTTCTTGTGGTCAGTGTAAATTATTACCGGGTGAAGGGCCCCCTCGAGCAGGTAACGCCACTCCTCCAATGCCAGTTTGATGGCCAATAACTCTCGGTCTCCTATGGAATAGTTGCGCTCTGAGGAGGAGAAGAGTTTTGAGAAGAAGCCACAAGTTACCATCCTCCCGGAAGATGATTTTTGAGTAAGTACCGCTCCGGCTCCAGAGGAGGAGGCGTCAACTTCCAGGAAGAACTGCTTGTTGCCATCTGGGCGATGCAGCACCGGGGCGGAAGAGAAGGCCTGTTTTAGGGAAAGAAAGGCCTCCTCTGCTTCGGGAGGCCACTCTTTGGGATTAGTACCTTTACGGGTGAGCGCAGAAATTGGAGCCGTCCGGGAAGAGAAGTGTGGTATGAAGAGGCGGTAATAGTTGGCGAAGCCCAGGAATCGCTGAATGGCCTTCAACCCCTCCGGTTGGGGCCATTTCTCGATGGCAGACAGTTTCTCAGGATCCATTTGTAGGCCGGTCTGAGAGATAATGTAGCCCAGAAACGGAAGCGAGGTCTGCTCAAAGAGGCACTTCTCAAATTTAGCGTAGAGGTGATTCTGCCGGAGCCTGAGCAGGACCTGACGAACGTCCCTCCGGTGAGTCTGGAGATCCGGAGAGAAGACCAAGATGTCGTCCAGGTACACCACTACGCAGGAGTAGAGAAGGTCCCGGAAGATGTCGTTGACCAACTCTTGAAAGACGGCCGGAGCGTTACAAAGACCAAAGGGCATTACCAGATATTCATAGTGGCCGTCCCGGGTGTTGAATGCCGTCTTCCATTCATCCCCCTGACGAATACGAACCAGGTTGTACGCCCCACGAAGGTCCAGTTTGGTGAAGATCCTAGCCCCCCTCAGACGATCAAATAATTCAGGAATGAGCGGAAGGGGGTACTTATTCTTCACTGTAATCTGGTTTAAGCCTCTATAGTCTATACAGGGACGGAGAGAGCCGTCCTTCTTTTTGACGAAAAAGAAGCCTGCTCCCGCCGGGGAGGTAGATTTCCGGATGAAACCTCTGGCCAGATTCTCCTCAATATATTCGGACATTGACCGGGTCTCAGCAGCAGATAAAGGATAAATACGCCCACGGGGAGGAGTAGTACCGGGTAGCAGATCGATGGGGCAGTCGTATGGTCTATGAGGTGGTAATGTCTCTGCCTCCTTTTTATTAAAGACATCAGCATAAGACCAATAAGGAATCGGAAGTCCAGGTAGATTAGCTGGGGTAGGAGAGGGACGAACGGGATGGACGGGAACCAGGCAGGTTTTATGACAGTCTTGTCCCCAGCGAAGGACTTCTCCGGTTTGCCAGTTAAGCACGGGTGCATGTCTCTGGAGCCAAGGCAGACCTAGCAAGAGGGCGTGAGAGAGTCCAGGCAGAACGTGAAGGGAGATACTCTCAGAATGCAGCATTCCCACCTGCAGAGTAATGGATTCGGTGATGAGTTGGATGGGGCGAGGTAAGAGGCCCCCATCCACGGCAGCAACAGACAAGGGTACAGCCAGAGGTTTGGTGGGGATGCGGTATTTCTCCACCAGGAACTGTGAAATAAAATTTCCGGCTGCTCCAGAGTCCAGTTGGGCTAGTTCGAAATAACAATTCTCCCCGCAGATGATTGAGACTGACAGCAGCAGGGATGGAGAGGATTTATTTTTGTCTAGATCGACCCCTCTGAGCGAACCTAGACACAGGCGTTCTCCCGACCTCTCCTGGCAGGCACGGATCCGATGCTCCTTACTGCCACAGTAGAAGCAGCTCCCCTCGGCACGGCGTAAGTCCTGACGGGTTTTGACCATCTTGGTCTGGTCGACCTGCATAGGCTCAGGAGAGTGTACCTGGGGAGAAACGGAAGGAGTGACGGGTTTCTGAAAAGTAGGAACTAGACGTGGAAACCCCTTTTCACGGGTAACCTCTTTGGCACGTTCCTGGAACCGTAGGTCAATCCGGGTGGCAAGAGTTATTAGGTCGTCGAGAGTGGTAGGAATGTCCCGACCGGCAAGTTCATCTTTAATATGGCCGGACAGACCCTCCCAGAAGACGGATACCAAGGCGTCGTTATCCCAGGCCAGCTCCGAGGCAAGGGTACGGAACCGTATGGCATATTGGCCCATGGTGAGACCTCCCTGACGGAGGCGTAGCAGTGATGATGCGGATGAGGTCTTCCGTCCGGGTTCGTCGAAGGCTTTCCGGAAAGCCATGAGAAAGGCAGGCAAGTCGGACACCAGGGGGTCTCCTCTCTCCCATAGAGGATTTAGCCAGGCCAGAGCCTCCCCGGTGAGATGGGACATGATAAATGCAATTTTGGCTCGATCGGAGTTAAACTGGTGGGACAATAGTTCAAAGTGCAGGTTGCACTGATTTATGAAGCCCCGAGCCTGGACGGAGTCGCCTCCGAAGCGAGGAGGTGCAGATAGCCGGGGTCCGGGGTAGGATTCCATGGTATTAATGGTCATGGCACTGGCGGAGGTTGCTGGCGGAGCAGGCAGAGTGTCCAGGAAAGAATTGACATTCAGCAGGTGACCCAAGATGGACTCCTGTTGGGACCTCTGACGGGACAGTTCACGACACAGGTCCGAGAGCGAGGGAGCTTGGGTGCCACCGGGTTCCATGGCCCGAGCAAACTGTAACGGGTCTGGGAGGCGGAACCTCTGAGCTACTATACAAGGGGGCAGCCCTTGTAAGGGAGCGGGTGGCAGTCTCTGGATGAACGGACAGGGAGTTACGGTTAGTGATCAGGGCAGTCTCTGGGTAATGGGTAGGTACGACCTGTGATGGCAGAGCCTCCGGGTAGGCTAGCAGGCAGATGGTAGATGTGTGCTCCCAGGTGAGCAAGCGAGAGTCTCTGGAATAACAGGTGGTCATGGCACGTGACGACGGAGCCTCCGGGCTGGCAAGCAGGCAGGTAGCGGAGAAGCGCTCCCAGGTGAGCGGGCAAGAGTCTCTGGAGTAGCTGATGGTCACGGCATGTGACAGCGGAACCTCCGGGCTGGCAAGCAGGCAGGTAACGGAGAAGCGCTCCCAGGTGAGCGGGCAAGCTGGTCCATAGACAGACTGACCGGAGTAGTAAGGCAGACCGTCGGACCTCGGGCAGGCAGGCAGGTAGCAGATGTGCGCTCCCAGGTGAGCGGGCAGGCTGGTCCTTAGACAGACTGACAGGAGTAGTAAGGCAGACCGTCGGACCTCAGACTGGCAGACAGGTAACAAGTCAGGCAGGAATCAGGCAGGTAACTGGCAGGTAACTGGCAACGGGACCTGAGGGCTGAAGCACAGGTGAGACACAGGTGCAAACAACATTGCTCGGGCACCTCCATTTTGGAGGAGGTGCCTTATATATGATGAAGTCCTCCGGCCATTGGCCGGGGACTCCTTAGGACGGCGCGCGCGGCCCCTTTAAGAGGAGGGGAGCGCGCGCGCGCCCTAAGCACAGGGGCCGGGAAGGAGCGCGCGCTGCGAGCAGAGCAGGAGGAGGACGCCGGGAAGGAGCGCGCGCTGACAGCAGAGCGGGAGGAGGACGCCGGGCACGGAGCAGAGCGGTGAGGGGAGCAGCGTCCCTGCCTAGCAGAGGGCAGGGACGCCGGCACTACAGCAGCCAATGACTCCTCTATCCTTGGTAAGGGGTACGCATCCTTGTGTGTGATATGGTTGATTTTCCGGTAATCTACACACATCCTCATGGTGTTGTCTTTCTTTTTGACTAAAACTAGTGGGGCTGCCCAGGGGCTACAGCTATCCCGGATTACCCCAGCCTCCTTCATGTCTCTAAGCATCCCCTTGGCGTGTTGGTAATGTGCAGGGGGTACGGGTCGATGCCTCTCTTTTATGGGAGGATGATCTCCCGTGGGGATGCGGTGTTCTACCCCCTTGACTCGCCCGAAGTCTAACGGGTGTTTACTAAACACTCTCTTATACTCTTGAACCACCCGGTAGACTCCCTGTTTCTGGTGGGAGGGAGTGGCGTCAGTTCCCAAGTGTAGTTGCTGACACCAATCCTCCATTACTTTCTTAGAGCCGTTACCTTCCTCCGGGTGAGATGGAGGCAAGGGTTCCACAGACTGTATAGAGTTTTGGTTGATGGTATATAATTTGGCTAGCGTGGCATACCGGGACAGGTACACTTCCCTCTCCCCGATATTGATTATGCGAACGGGCACCCTCCCATGGCGTACATTGACCACCCCCCGTGCTGTCAAAATGGTGGGCCTACTGTCTGAGTAAACTGGTTCTACCATTGCCTGGTAATCTCTACCTCTCAGACCAATAGCTGCCCGGCACCAAATCATCATTTCACTTTTTGGGGGCATGGCAATAGGGAAAGGGTCACACATTCTTACGCTACCAATCTCACCGCCGGAGAGTTCCACCTGTTGCCGTCGCATCAGTGCCCGGATCTCTTTCTGGAGCACTCGCTGCTCGCCGGAGCTGGCGTTCTTGGCAACCTGCTGTAGAAGGAAAATCACCTCTGCAAGACAATTTTCAATTACATTAGTTCCTAGAGTTATTTTTGGGTGGCTCTCATGTTTGTCAATGTCTACAATGATCAGTCCCTGTGCTGCCAGTTCGACTCTACCGATTTTGATGGTCACCTCTTTAAATCCGATCTGTGGCACGGGCTGGCCATTGCTGGCGATGATACTCAAGTCGTCGTCAGGGTAGCGGGTAATATCCGAGTCATTCCAGTACTGCTTAAAGAGCACGTACGGGATGGTGGTGACCTGTGACCCGGTGTCCAGTAGGGCACTCATGGGAATGCCATCCAGTACCACAGGCAAGACTGGACGTCCTCCCACATATCTGTCGCACCAGTTCGATGGGCCTGGTGATCTTTTTCCTGGGGGTTGGCCCTCTACCCCAGGTTGTGCCCGTTTAAAGAACAGTACCTTGCCATATGTCCGGGTTGATTGCAGTGGCGGCAGATGGATCGTCCGTCCTCGCTGTATCGGTCACTGGGTCTTCCTCTGGCCGGTGGGGTCCTCCTTGGTCGACGCCACGGGATGTCCTCCGGTCCGGATGCCAGCTGGATCTTCCCTGGAGTGGAAGCCTGTAAAGACTGCACAGTTCGGGTTAGCGCAGCAACGCTCTTAGCTAGCTCTTGGACCTGATGGTGTAGGTCTGGAGCCGGGTCATTGTCCAAAGCCTGTGCATCAGCTCCCACAGGCCCTGCCGACAAGGGCGCCGCCTCCTGGTGGTAAGTGATAGCAGGGCGCCTGTGGGTCACAACGCCACCCGGTGCCGGTTCTCGGAGCACCCGGATGGCTCTGTCCTTGAACTGTGCAAAGCCCAGATGGGGATCCTGTAAAGCCATTGCCCGCAACTGGGTTCGGTGGGTATTACAATATAGTCCCTCTATAAACTGTTCGGTCAACAGCCTGTCCTCATCTCCCACTCCATCAGGGTCGGTCTGCTTAATGGCCCTCAGGGCCTCTTGTAGGTTTAGTGCATAGTCCCTTATACTCTCATGCGCTCGCTGCTTGCACCCGTAGAATCTAAGCTTAATCTCGGCTGAGGTGCGGGTATCAAAGGTGTCCTTCAGCCGGGTTAGTATCCCTGCGACAGTCTTCCTCCCAGGTGGCCAGGATTTTACTTCCCTTTTGGCTGCCCCGGTTAGTTGGGCCACCAGGATGCTCACTTTTTGCTCTTCTGTGAGGGGGTACACCTGGAAGAGGCTATCCAGCTTCTCTCTAAAGTCATGCAGGGTATGCGACTCCCCTGAGTACTGGGGTAGCCAAGCTGCTCCCGGGATATAGGGCATGGTGAAGGGCATAACTGCAGCAGCGGTAGCGCTGGCGGGGGTTGAGGCAGTGAAGCTCTCCTCCGTATCCGACATCTTCCTCCCCCCTAGTGGACCGTGGCCTACCTTGCGATGATCCTCTTCCGTAGGCCGCGGCTCCGCAGTGGATCGTCAGGGTTGAGGACCTTCCGTCGCGCTCCTGTGACGTCGGCGTCTGCTGGGCTCCTTCCAGGACCTTACGCAACGTCCGGACGTGAGGCGGGGCTTCAGTTCTCGCGCGCTTTCGGAGTCCACGCCCCTCTTCTTCCCGCGCGGCGTCCTCAAGATGGCGTCCAATGGCGGGAAAACTCCACGGATGGCGGGAAGAAGGCTGAAGATGGCGCCGGATGGCGGGAATCTTCACCGATGGCGGGAAGAAGGCTGAAGATGGCGCCGGATGGCGGGAAACTTCACCGATGGCGGTAAGAAGGCTGAAGATGGCGCCGGATGGCGGGAATCTTCACCACAGGTAAGTTTGAAAAGTCTCTTTTTCAGGCACGCAGTACCCGGTGGTTGCGGGCACGAAATCCTGCCGACTACGCCAAAAGTTGACGCGCCCCTGGGCCTGTGTCGCGCTGCGTTGCGCACGCGGGAGCTTACCCGGAGCCGGATCAGATGAGGGTAGTAGTCTTGTGGCGGTGACCCGGTCCGTGCCCAGGGAGTCAGACTAAGTGGCGGTAAATTAGCAGTGGATGTTGGATGACTACGCCACCCGTTGAATGCAGCTATGGAGCTGCCGCTGCAGGGCAGACCGCTGAGGCCGGTGGAAGGATGGTGCAGCGTGGATGGTATAACCCCCAACGGGAGGGGTATGGCCTCAGGGCAGCCGACGTGGATGATGGGGGTAGCAGGAACCACTCAGAGACGATGCGGTGTAGTTCAGGGTCTTTACTGGTGACAAAGATAGACCCTCCCGGAGTACTTGCTAGCAATCGGGGCCTGGTCAGTCCTTGAGCAGATGGGATCTCCCCTGGCCAGGCGGAGTTGTAGGCCTTCCCAACTAACTGTACTCTTCTGGCTACCTTGCTAGAGGCGGGTAAAAGTAGCCCACGTCCCTGAGTGTACCGTGTGGTGCTCACCTGTATGGCCGGTGACTCGGGGCCTTCTAATGGCTTCCGCTCCACGATGGCGGTGCTGGTCCCACGCGTGTGACCGTGCCTTCGGGTTTCTGGGCCAGAGGACCTGCAATCCCCTGCCGGTCGGTTTCTGCTGCTGGGTAGGAGTTAGTCCCCACAGCCTCGGACTCCGGGTCCGGTAAGAAATCTTCTCAGTCAGGGCGAGCTCTGCAGCTGCCAGCCCCTGACTCGTAGTAGTATTGCTTCTGCTGTCTCTTCCTATGACTGTTTCTCGTCTCTACTCTCCTTGACTGCCTAACCCTGCCTCAGCCCCGGGTTTATATAGGGGAAGTCCTTCCCCTCCCAAGACTGGGCAGGAGGTGTGGCATGCACAGGATCCCTGACCAAAGGACCTCCCACCTGCTCTCAGACATAACATTACATTACTGTGGAAACCAGACCCCTGGGGTGCCACATATGCAGGGACGCGCGCACGCGGCGTTCATTACCTGAACCGCCGCGACACACGTCCCAGTGAAGCAGCTGAAGCTGCGCGTCTCCCTTCCCCGGCCGGCGTATGACGTCACCGGAGAAGGAGGACACCGCACGGGAGAGCAGGAAGGTAAGAGGTGTCTCTGTGTGTGTCTGTGTGTATATGAGTGGATGCAGAATGGGATGGGCCCCTGGCTGGACACACAAGGGGGGGCCCGGCTAGACACACAAGGGGGGACCCTGGCTGGACACACAAGGGGGGGCCCGGATGGACACACAAAGGGGGCCTTGCTGGACACACAAGGGGGAGCCCTGGCTGGACACACAAGGGGGAGCCCTGGCTAGACACACAAGGGGAAGCCCTGGCTGGACACACAAGGGGGAGCCCTGACTGGACACACAAGGGGGAGCCCTGACTGGACACACAAGAGGGAACCCTGGCTGGACACACAAGGGGGAGCCCTGGCTGGACACACAAGGGGGAGCCCTGGCTGGACACACAAGGGGGGAGCTGGATGGACACACAAGGGGGAACCCTGGCTGGACCCACAAGGGGGAGCCCTGGCTGGACACACAAGGGGAAGCCCTGACTGGACACACAAGAGGGAACCCTGGCTGGACACACAAGGGGGAACCCTGGCTGGACACACAAGGGGGAACACTGGCTGGACACACAAGGGTGAGAGCCTGGCTGGACACACAAAGGGGAACCCTGGCTGGACACACAAGGGGGGGAGCCTGGCTGGACACATAAGGGGGAGCCTGGCTGGACACATGGGAAAGAGTGGGCAGGATGGCTATATGGTGGGGCAGGCTGGACACATGGAGGCCAGGATGGATATGTGAGGGGGATGGATATATTGGGGGGCCGGATATATGGGGGGCGGGGCAGGCTGGACACATGATGGCCAGGATGGATATGTGGGGGGCAGGCTGGACACATGGGGGGCTAGGATAGATATGTGGAGGGGCAGGCTCGATACACGTGGGCTAGGATAAATATATGGAGGGGCCACGCTGGACATATGGGGGCCAGTATGGATATATGGGGGGGTGTCAGGATGGATATATGCAGGGGGGAAGGGCAGGATGGATATATGAGGGGGCAGGCTGGACACATGGAGGTCAGGATGGATATATGGGGGGCAGGCTGGAAACATTGAGGCCAGGATGGATATATTGTGGGGGGCAGGCTGGACACATGGAGGCCAGGAAGGATATGTAGGGGGGGCATGCTGGACACATGGAGGCCAGGATGGATATATGGGGGGCAGGCTTGACACATGGGGCTTTAGGACAGATATATGGGAGGGGGCAGGCTGGACACATGGAGGCCAGGACAGATATATGGGGGGGCAGGCTGGAAACATGGAGGCCAGGATGGATATGTGGGGGGACAGGCTGGACACATGGAGGCCAGGATGGATATATGGGGGGAACAGGAGGGCCACATGGGGGACTAGGATGGGTATATGGGAGGGGGCAGGCTCGATACACGTGGGCTAGGATAAATATATGGAGGGGTCACACTGGACATATGGGGGCCAGAAGGGATATATGGGGGGTGTCAGGATGGATATATGCAGGGAAGGGGGGGCCAGGATGGATATATGGGGGTGCCAGGCTGAACAAGGGACTTAATTACTGTTCGGGGCCAGATTGAGGAACATACTTTATTAGTTTATGGTGGCCAGTGAGGAACATTATTATTTTAGAGTCCAATTAGAGACATTATTACTTCTGTAATATAATTTACTTTTTAGGAAATTGTTTTCCATGGGATAGGACAAAAGCGGGCTCCTGTTACTGTGCAGGGCGGCACTATATCGCTTTTTTTCTTCAACTGGTGTAGTGTAGAAGTCGGGGGGTGGAGTGGGAATATTCCCTAGAAGAGATCAGTTATTGATAACTGTGTGTTATTTTCTGCAGAGATGATTCCTGGCTGGAAGAAGTGATGGCCGTCTGTGCCAGATGAAGAAGAAAAGCAAAGATGAAGGACTTCACCTAGAGACGTCACTGGTGAGTCAGTGTATTACATGTGACTCGCCCCCTGGGCCGTGGGGCACTCAGATCCGGGCAATAGGGAGACGATGGGGGTAGTAGTGGCGACCCGGTTCCGTGGCTCAGGGTGGTCAGGCCAATGGTAGTCTGCTATGTTCTGCTGATAATGTCCGACTACGCCACCCGTGGATTGCGGTTATTAGGAACCGCCGCTGCATGCAGACCGCTGGGGCTGATGAGGTGTGCAGCTAGGGTAGTGTGACTCTCCACGGGAAGAGTGCGGCCCCAGGGCAGTATAATGGATGTTGGGAGTGATGGTAGTGGGAGTCCCAGTGCTGATAGTGCTGGAGGAGCAAGGAGCACACAGACAACAGGTTGCAGTCCAGGGTCTTTACTAAACAGGTAAACTGACCCACAAACAGTCCCGGCTAGGAGGGGACCTGGATGTCTGAGTGCAACGGGGAAATTGGCCCTGGTCAGGGTGAGGGTGTAGGCCTACCGTGCTTTCTGCGCTCCTTCTGGCTATCTCCTCCTGATAGGGTAACAGCCCACGTTTCCGAGCTTTCCGTGTTTTCTCGCCTGTATGGCCTGCGACGTGGGTTCCTTTCTGCTCCCAGCCTTGTATGGCTTTACTGGTCCCTTCTGTTGTGGCAGGGCCTCCAGGCTTCTTAGGCCAAGGAATATACAGTCCCTTGCGGACTGGTTCTCTGCTGGGGGATGTGGAATCCTTCCAGCCTCAGACACCAAAGTCTGGTAGATTAAGTCTGTTATCTGCCAAGACAGGCTTGCTTCGCCTCTTGTCTCTGGCTTGTGGCTCTCCTCCTGCCACACTTCCTCTTAGGTGCAGTGCAACTGTCTGTCCCTGCTCTGCTGAGACACGTCTCAGTCCTGAGACAGGTCATCTGGGTTCTCTCTAACCCTGCCCCCAGCACCAGCTTTTATAGGGGCAGCCTGCTCCCCCTACTGGCCTGAGACAGTAGGCATTGCATGCTAATGTTCCCCTGACTAGAGAACCTCCCCCCTGCTCTCAGACACAGCTTTAATTACACTTGTGGCATCCAGGCCAGGGTGACACATTCCCCCCTAGTGAAATTTAGTACTCCGGGACTAAACAGTAAACAAAGACAATATGCATAACAATAAAACATTAATAGACAGACGACGCACAAATTGAGTTCTTAAGGTCACAGTGTGGCCTGTGACCGGGTGTCCATATCACCAGCACAACGGGGAGCCTTAACCAGGTGGGGGTCTGTCCTACCCCAAGTCCTTCACAGTCTTAGTTCATTCCTGGGTTAGGCTCTGAACGCAGTCCATACAAGGTCCCGGTTATAAAAAGTCCATAACCTGTGAGTCCTTACGGTAGCTGCAAGAAACTGAAACAGAGTATTACCAAACATGCATGTAACTTTGCAAACAATTCAACATTTGGCAACAGGGTTATTTACAATTTTAGTACACTCTATATTCTCCAGCGAGCGGGTATCTGTCCCTTTGTGCTCCTGGTTGACCTACGTAGCCCACTGTCTGGTAGTGGACTGACTTGGCTTTCCCCACTAGCGTTAGGGGTGCAGCTACCAGCTGGGTGTACAGGTAGGGCAGGCAGCTGTCTGCGAGTCCTTTGGCTTACCGCAGGCATGGCAGGCTCACTGTCAGCAGAGGGTTGACTCTCCTGGGCTGCTGGTACAGGCTCTTCTGCCTCTGGAACTGCTTGCTCCTCTTCACCTTCCGGCTCTGGTGTTGGTTGTTGCTGTGCCGGTTGCAGGAAATGCAGGACAGGTACCACTATGGCATCATTTATGCGAGTCCAGGACTGAGGAAACTCTCCGAGAACGGTGCTGATCATTTCTTCCTTGTCCTCTGCGGGTTCAAGGTCACTCTGATCCTCTTCTGCACTACGGAGTTGCTCGGGGCACCTTTTGAGATGGTCTCTGGAGACGACACTAGTGGTTTCTCCTCCGTCCTTGGTGATTACGCACACCTTTGGGTTGTCGTGGTCAGACTGCAGTACGGTGTAGGGTTCCCTTTCCCACTGGTCGTCCAACTTATGTAGCCTTCTTTTTCGCTTTAGGACTTGCTCACCAGGTTCTAGGGGACTAGCAGGGGCGTGTTGATTGAAGAGTCTTTCTTGCTTCTCTCTCACCTGGGCCAGGCTCTTCTCCACACTCTCCTGTACCTTCTTGTACTGCAGTTGCCTTTCCGTATCCCAGTCCGCATCCGGGGAGGTGTCCTCAGGTATTAGGACTCCCATCTCCAGGTCTACGGGCAGCTTTCCTGGTCTAGCTTGCATCAGGTAAGCCGGGGTGCAGTTTGTAGCATTCACCGGGATATTGTTGTATAGGTCTATCAGGTCCGGCAGTTTTTCTGGCCACAGGCTGCGTTCCTCCAGGGGCAACGTCTTCAGGAGATCAATGACTATATTGTTCATCTTCTCACACATCCCGTTGGTTTGGGGGTGGTAAGGCGTTGTACGAATCTTCTTACAGCCATAGAGGTTGCAGAACTCCTGGAAGATTTCAGCCTCGAACGCTGGACCCTGGTCTGTCAGGACCTGTTCCGGATACCCGTGTGGACGGCAGAAATATTGCTGGAAGGCTCTGGCCGCTGTTTGGGCTGTCAAGTCCTTTACCGGGACCACCACTAGAAAACGGGAATAGTGGTCCACGATTGTCAGGGCATAGATGTATCCTGACCGGCTGGGAGCCAATTTGACATGGTCCAGAGCTACCAGCTCAAGAGGCTGCGTGGTGATGATGGGCCTCAAGGGTGTCTTCTGGCTGGCACGGTCCTTCCTCCTTAGGTGACAAGGTCCACAGTCTCTGCACCATTTTTCTACAGCTCCTCTCATGCCGACCCAAAAGAATCTTCCTCTTAGTAGGAACTCCAGTTTCTTCCAACCGAAGTGTCCCGCTCTGTCATGGTAAGCCCCCAGGACCATAGCTGCATCCCTCCTTGGGACCACGACTTGCCAGGTCAGCTCGTGCGTCCGGTGGTTGACAATCCTTCTGCACAACTTGCCTTCGTAGAGGAACAGCTTGCTCTTCTCCTTCCATAGCTGCTTGGCTTCCTCTGGGGCATCTGGATCTAAGCGGGCGTCTTCCCGGGTCAGCAGATCTTTCACCAGGCGGACTGCAGGGTCACTATCTTGGGTCTCGGCCCAGCTGTGGTGAGGTAGGGGATTCATCATCACAGTTGTTAGATCCTCCTCCTTCACGCGGTGAGAGTGTTGAGCGGCTCCATACCGGTGAAACGCGGGGAGTTCTACCTCCTCCAGCTCTTCTGGGTCTTCGTCACCTTCAGGTAAGTGAGGCATCCTTGATAGGGCGTCCGCGTTGGAGTTGGTTTTGCCTGCCCGGTACTTGATCACGAAGTCATAGTTGGAGAGACGGGCCATCCACCGCTGTTCCAGGGCACCCAGTCTTGCATTGTCCAGGTGTGTCAACGGGTTGTTGTCCGTGTACACGGTGAACTTTGCGGAGGCCAGGTAATGCTTGAAGCGTTCCGTCACGGCCCACACCACCGCCAAGAATTCTAGCTTGAAGGAGCTGTAATTCTCCGGGTTCCTCTCGGTGGGCCTCAGCTTCCGGCTGGCGTATGCGATCACCCGTTCTCTGCCCTGTTGGTTTTGGGACAATACGGCTCCCAGTCCCACATTACTGGCATCTGTGTGGAGAATGAAAGGCTGGCCATAATCAGGGTAGGCCAGGATCTCATCCCCTGTGAGGGCCATCTTTAGCTGGCGGAAGGACTCCTCTTCCGGTTTATCCCACTTGAAGGGCGGCTTTTGCCTCCTGGACTTAGACTGTCCGATCAGGAGGTCCTGCATAGGAGCTGCCATCTTGGTGAACCCGAGGATGAATCTTCGGTAGTAGCCTACCAACCCGAGAAACTGTCTCACCTCTTTGATGTTCGAGGGGCTTGGCCAGCTCTTGATTGCCGTGACCTTGTCAGGGTCGGGGGCCACTCCTTCCGCGCTTACCACGTGCCCTAGGTACTGGACCTTTGGTTTCAGCAGGTGACACTTCGATGGTTTCACCTTCAGGCCATAGCCTGCCAGGGCTTCGAACACCTCGGCCAGGTGCTTCAGATGGTCCTCGTAGGTCTTCGAATAGACGATCACGTCGTCCAGGTAAAGGAGGACCGTCTCGAAGTTTCGGTGCCCTAGACAGCATTCCATCAGCCGCTGGAAGGTCCCTGGTGCGTTGCAGAGCCCGAAAGGCATGCAGTTGAATTCGCTCAGTCCCATCGGGGTGGTGAAGGCGGTCTTCTCCTTGTCAGCCTCTGCCACAGGAACCTGCCAGTACCCGCTAGTAAGGTCCAAAGTAGAAAAGAAGTTAGCTGATTTTAGTGCGGCTAAAGACTCCTCTATTCTAGGCAGCGGATATGCGTCTTTGTGAGTGATACGGTTGATTTGTCTATAGTCGACGCACATTCTCATGGTGCCGTCTTTCTTTTTGACCAGAACCAAGGGGGCTGCCCAGGGGCTACAGCTGTCTCTAATAACCCCAGCTTCTTTCATCTCTCTTAGCATGCCCCTTGCGTTCTGATAATGTGCAGGGGGTACAGGTCTGTGCCTCTCTTTTATCGGTGGGTGGCTCCCTGTGGGGATGTGGTGTTCTATCCACTTTACTCTGCCGAAGTCTAGCGGGTGCTTACTAAAGACTCTCTCGTACTCCTGTACCACCCGGTAGACTCCTTGTTTTTGGTGCAGGGGAGTGGAGTCAGCACCCACGTGGAGTTTCTGGCACCAGTACTCCTTTTGTTTCTGGGAGCCATTACCCTCCGCCTGAGGAGATGGAGGCAAGGGTTCCACGGCCCTGATAGCTTTGTGTTCGACCACAAACAGCTTGGCGAGTGTAGCGTACCTGGGTAAGTGTACCTCCCTCTCCCCAATGTTGAGGATGCGGACGGGCACCCTCCCATGACGGACATCAACCACCCCCCGGGCTGTCAAAATGGTGGGCCTGCTGTCTGAGTACACGGGTTCTACCATGGCTTGGTAGTCTCTACCTCTCAACCTGATTGCAGTCCGACACCAGATCATCATTTCACTTTTGGGAGGCATGGAAATGGGGAATGGGTCACTCAGTCTTACGCTACCGATCTCACCACCAGACAGTTCTACCTGCTGCCGTCTCATCAGGGCCTTTATCTCCTTGTTGAGAACTCTCTGTTGGCTGGAACTAGCATTCACCGCCACCTGTTGTAAGATTACAATTACCTCTGAAAGACAATTTTCAATTACATTAATACCCACAGTTATTTTAGGGTGACTTTCACGACTGTCAATGTCCACAATAATCACTCCCTGTGCCGGTAGTTCAACTTTACCAATCTTAATGGTCATCTCCTTGAACCCCATCTGCGGCACGGGTAAGCCATTACTGGCGATGATGCTCAAGTTACCGTCTGGATACCGTGTGATATCAGCATCAGTCCAATACTGCTTAAAAAGTACATAAGGGATAGTGGTTACTTGTGACCCAGTATCCAGCAAGGCGCTCATGGGGATACCTCCAGCACCACGGGTAAAACCGGGCGCCCCCCAACGTACTTATTACGCCAATTGTAAGGGCCTGGTGATCTTATGCCTGGGGGTTGGCCCTCTGCCCCAGGTTGGACCCGTTTAAATTACAGTACCTGGAAATGTGTCTGGGCTGGTTGCATCGACGGCAAATGGGCTGTCCATCCTCTGCGTAGCGGTCTGTGGGCCTCCCTCGGAACGACGGGATCCTCCTCTGTCGACGCCATGGGACATCCTCCGGACTTGAAGCCAGCTCGATGGGTCTTGACGGGTCCACTTGCAACGCCTGGACGGTCCTGGTCAACGCCGCGACGCTCCTGGTCAGCTCCTGGACTTGTTGATGCAGATCTTTCGACGGGGCTTGGTTCAGGGCCTGTGCATCAGTCTCCACAGAGTCCATAGAGGAGGGCGCTGCCTCCTGGTGGTAAGTGATAGCAGGGCGCCGGGGGTTTATAGCGCCACTGGTTGCAGATTCACGGAGCACCCTTATGGCCCTGTCCTTAAATTGGGCAAAGGTCAGGTCGAGGTTCTGAAAGAACATGAGGCGCAGTTGGGCCCTGTGGGCGCTAGACAGCAGACCTTCTATGAATTGTTCTGTTAGCAGCTTATCCGTTTCCTGCACACTGCCAGGGTCAGTTTGTTGAATAGCCCTCAAGGCTTCCTGCAGATTTAGGGCATAGTCTCTGATGCTGTCCTGTGCCCGCTGCTTACATCCATATAACCTCATTTTAATCTCAGCGGAGGTACGTGTGTCAAAGGTACCCCGCAGCCGGGCCAGAATACCCTTCACAGTCCTTTTCTCCTCAGTGGGCCATGATTTTACCTCCCGCTGGGCTGCGCCAGTTAACTGCCCTGTTAATATGCTGACCTTCTGTTCCACTGTCAGGGGGTAAACGTGGAACAAACTGTATAGCCTTTCCTTGAAGTCAGTTAGGGCATGGGGCTCCCCTGAGTATTTGGGCAGCCAGGCCGCTCCAGGGATGTAGGGCAAGGAAAAGGGCATCACCGCTGCTGCAGTTGCGTTGGTGGTAGTGGGCGCCTCTGTGTCCGTCATCTTCCTCCTCCCCTAGTTACGCGTGGCCTACCTTCCGACGATCCTCTTCTGTAGGCCGCGGCTCCGCTGCTGCTGCTATGGACGAGGACCTGGCGTCGCGTCCTGATGACGTCAGCGTCGCTCTCTCTCCCTTCCAGGACCTTGCGCAGCGTCGGTGCGTGGGGCGGAGCTTCGGATCTCGCGCGGTTTTGACGTCCACGCCCCTCTTCTTCCCGCGCGGCGTCCTGAAGATGGCGTCCGATGGCGGGAAGCAGC
This sequence comes from Phyllobates terribilis, assembly GCF_046119375.1. Lineage (NCBI taxonomy): Eukaryota > Metazoa > Chordata > Amphibia > Anura > Dendrobatidae > Phyllobates > Phyllobates terribilis. Next base: position 3,189,732 of record NW_027362961.1, on the reverse strand, counting down.
TGCGGATGGCGGGAAGGCGGCAGAAGATGGCGGGAAACGGTCCAAGATGGCGTCCAATGGCGGGAATCGGCTCCGGATGGCGGGAAAAGACTCCGGACGGCGGGAAACTTTGCCACAGGTAAGTTACAAAAGTCTTTTTCAGGCACGCAGTACCCGGTGGTTGCGGGCACGAAATCCTGCCGACTACGCCAAAGCTGACTCGCCCCCTGGGCCGTGCGGCACTCGGATCCGGGCAATAGGGAGACGATGGGGGTAGTAGTGGCGACCCGGTTCCGTGGCTCAGGGTGGTCAGGCCAATGGTAGTCTGCTATGTTCTGCTGATAATGTCCGACTACGCCACCCATGGATTGCGGTTATTAGGAACCGCCACTGCATGCAGACCGCTGGGGCTGATGAGGTGTGCAGCTAGGGTAGTGTGACTCTCCACGGGAAGAGTGCGGCCCCAGGGCAGTATAATGGATGTTGGGAGTGATGGTAGTGGGAGTCCCAGTGCTGATAGTGCTGGAGGAGCAAGGAGCACACAGACAACAGGTTGCAGTCTAGGGTCTTTACTAAACAGGTAAACTGACCCACAAACAGTCCCGGCTAGGAGGGGACCTGGATGTCTGAGAGCAACGGGGAAATTGGCCCTGGTCAGGGTGAGGGTGTAGGCCTACCGTGCTTTCTGCGCTCCTTCTGGCTATCTCCTCCTGATAGGGTAACAGCCCACGTTTCCGAGCTTTCCGTGTTTTCTCGCCTATATGGCCTGCGACATGGGTTCCTTTCTGCTCCCAGCCTTGTATGGCTTTACTGGTCCCTTCTGTTGTGGCAGGGCCTCCAGGCTTCTTAGGCCAAGGAATATACAGTCCCTTGCGGACTGGTTCTCTGCTGGGGGATGTGGAATCCTTCCAGCCTCAGACACCAAACTCTGGTAGATTAAGTCTGTTATCTGCCAAGACAGGCTCTCTTCGCCTCTTGTCTCTGGCTTGTGGCTCTCCTCCTGCCACACTTCCTCTTAGGTGCAGTGCAACTGTCTGTCCCTGCTCTGCTGAGACACGTCTCAGTCCTGAGACAGGTCATCTGGGTTCTCTCTAACCCTGACCTCAGCACCAGCTTTTATAGGGGCAGCCTGCTCCCCCTACTGGCCTGAGACAGGAAGCATTGCATGCTAATGTTCCCCTGACTAGAGAACCTCCCCCCTGCTCTCAGACACAGCTTTAATTACACTTGTGGCATCCAGGCCAGGGTGACACACATGTACACTTACACTACACACGTGGTCAAAACTGTTGGTACCCCTCGTTTAATGAAAGAAAAACCCACAATGGTCACAGAAATAACTTGAGATCTGACAAAAGTAATAATAAATTAAAAATCTATGAAAATGAACAAATGAAAGTCAGACATTGCTTTTCTGCTTCCACAGAATAAAAATAAATAAATAAACTGATGAAACAGGCCTGGACAGAAATGATGGTTCTTCTTAACTTTATATTTTGCTGAACAACCTTTTGAGGCAATCACTGCAATCAAACGATTCCTGTAACTGTCAATGAGACTTCTGCACCTCTCCACAGGTATTTTGGCCACTCCTCATGAGCAAACTGCTCCAGTTGTCTCATGGTTGAAGGTTGCCTTTTCCAGACGGCATGTTTCAGCTCTTTCCAAAGATGCTCAATAGGATTTAGGTCAGGGCTCATAGAAGCCACTTCAGAATAGTCCAATGTTTTCCTCTTAGCCATTGTTGGGTGTTTTTAGCTGTGTGTTTTGGGTCATAATACTGTTGCAAGACCCATGACCTGCGACTGAGACCACGCTTTCTGACACTGGGCAGCACATTTCTCTCTAGAATCCCTTGATAGTCTTGAGATTTCATTGTACCCTGCACAGATTCAAGACACCCTGTGCCAGATGCGGCAGACCAGCCCCAAAACATAAAAGAGACTCCTCCATGTTTCACAGTAGGGACAGTGTTCTTATCTTGATATGCTTCATTTTTCCATCTGTGAACATAGATCTGATGTGCCTTGCCAAAAACTTCCATTTTTGTCTCATCTGTCCATAGGGCATTCTCCTAAAAGCTTTGTGACTTGTGAACATGTAGTTTGGCAAATTCCAGTCTGGCTTTTTTATGATTTTTTTTCAACAATGGTGTACTCCTTGGTCGTCTCCCATGAAGTCCACTTTAGATCAAACAACGACGGATGGTGCGATCTGACACTGATGTTCCTTGAGCTTGAAGTTCACCTTTAATCTCTTTAGAAGTTTTCCTGGGCTCTTTTGTTACCATTCATATTATTCGTCTCTTTGATTTGTTATCAATTTTCCTCCTGCGGCCACGTCCAGGGAGGTTGGCTACAGTCCCATGGATCTTAATTTCTGAATAATATGTGCAACTGTAGTTACAGGAACATCAAGCTGCTTGGAGATGGTCTTATAACCTTTACCTTTAACATGCTTGTCTATAATTTTCTTTCTAATCTCCTGAGACAACTCTTTCCTTTGCTTCCTTTGGTCCATGTTGAGTGTGGTACACACCATGTCACCAAACAGCACAGTGAGTATCTGTAGCCCTATATACAGGCCCACTGACTGATTACAAGATTGTAGACACCTGTGATGCTAATTAGTGGACACAACTTGATGTAACATGTCCCTTTTGTCACATTATTTTCAGGGGTACCATCATTTCTGTCCAGGCCTATTTCAAGAGTTTAATTTTTTTTTAAATTCTGTGGAAGCAGGGTTGAAAAGCAATGTCTGTCTTTCATTTGTTCATTTTCATCGATTTTTAATTTATTATTACTTTTGTCAGATTCAAGTTTTTTCTGTGACCATTGTGGGTTTTTCTTTCATTAAACGAGGGGTACCAACAATTTTGACCACGTGTGTATATAGTATATACAGAGCTCCTGTGTATGTCACTGGTGATCACTGTATTACCTATACACTATATACAGAGCTCCTGTCTATAATGTCACTGGTGATCACTGTGTTACCTGTACACTGACACTATATACAGAGCTCCTGTGTATAATGTTCCTGGTGGTAATAACAGTGTTGTTAGTATTGTGGTTTTGTATTCATGATCAGTATTGTAGTATTTGGTCACCTTGGGGTGGTAATATATGGTCTGGTCATAGTTTGGCCATATTTGTTCCTTGTATGTGGTATTATTCGGTCACTATGTAGTGGTAATATGTGATCTAGTCAAGGTGTGGCGATATTTGTCCCTTTTGTATGTGGTATTATTGGTGTTGATATAGTGGACTGTGTTGTGTATGGCGGTCATTTTATTCTCGCTGATCTTAACTAGGAAAAGATTTTTTTCCATTAGGCCACAGCCCCACCATCAGTATTTGGTCAGTATTTTTCTCAGGAGTGGCTGCCGAAACCAGGAATGGTTGATTAATGCAGAATTTGTGACTTGTTTCTATTATACCTTTTCTCTGATTGTTCATCACCTGTTTTGGCTCCCACTCCTGAGAAAAAATACTGACTGGACACTGACCGAATACTGATAGTAGGGCCGTGGCCTTAGCGATTAAATACTTGGACCAGAGCGGCAGAGATGCACTTACAGGGGTTCTCCGGTGAAAACAAGTAATCACCTCTCCACAGGATCATTGATAATATTGATTGGTGGGGGTCTGACTGCTTGCACACACCGGCAGAATGTGGAGCTTTTCTCCCCATTAGACTGGAGCGGCATGTGAGATGCGACCACTGATCCATTCATTCTCTCAGTGGCTGTGAGCGCTGCTCATTTTTGCAAGTCTCTAAGAGAATGAATAGAGCTGCGGTCAGACGTCCCACCTGCCGCAGCATTTTAAAATAGGGATAAGTGTTCTGTCAGGGATAAAACTTCCCCATTCTTCCGATAGGTGCGTTTTCCAATGTTCGGACACAAATGCTCAATAAGTGATCACCTATCCTGTAGAGCCCATGGATCGTTGATAACTAGTGTTGAGCGATACCTTCCGATATCGGGAAATATCGGATCGGATTGGATCGGACCGATACCGAAAAAGTATCGGATATCGCCGATTCCGATACCGGAAACCAATGCAAGTCAATGGGACATAAATATCGGAATTAAAATAAACCCTTTCTTTCCTTGTAGGTTATTTCTACATGAAGGAAAACAACTAAGAATAATGTAGAATGTATTGGGGGAGGTGGGGGAGACAATAAAGGCATAGAGGTTTAGCCCAGTCAAATGGAATAGCAGGAATTAATATTTTTTTATTATGTTCTGAGTTACGGAAATATTAACTATGTTAAGTATTTTTATATTTTGTCAGATATTTATGTTTCACTACTTCCATGCTCTTCACCTTCTTTTTTACTTCTCCCACACTTTCTCCTTCATCATCCTCAGCATCTTTTTCATCCACTTCTTCTTCACCTTCTTCTTCTTCACCTTCTTCGTATTATTCTTTTTTTTACATTCTTCATATTCTACTTCTTCATCTTCTTCATATTCTTCTTCTTCATCATATTCTTATTTGTGACAGGCATTCCTGTAGTTGTTATCTATAAAAGGTTGGACATTACACCTTTCGTTCTGCCCGTCACAAAAGATTTACAACAGGATTTGTCCGCGTTCAGTTTGGCCTGCAGCAGCAGGTCTTTTCCAGGGGCACCACGAGGAGGAACGGACTCACCCCCATACACTGCTTAGTCATCTTCTGCTTATAATTTAGATATTATCTTTTGCTCTGATTTTTAGTCTTATGCTTAATGTTCTTCCGCTTTTTGTTCTGCAGCTTCTTGTATTTCTGCTTCTTGGTTTTCTGTCTCTTGTTTTTCTGTATCTTGGTGCTTGTCTTCTCTTCTTTGTCTTCTTGGTCAACTTCTTCAGGGTCATCTTCTTGGTCTTCTTCGGGGTGGTCTTCAGGGTCGTCGTCTTCGGGGGTCCTCGTCTTCGGGGTCCTCGTCTTCTTCGGGTTGGTCTTCTGGGTCCTCGTCTTCGGGGTCCTCGTCTTCTTCGGGGTGGTCTTCAGGGTCCTCGTCTTCTTCGGGGTGGTCTTCAGGGTCCTCGTCTTCTTCGGGGTGGTCTTCAGGGTCCTCGTCTTCAGGGTCATTGTCTTCGGGGTCCTCGTCTTCTTAGGGTTGGTCTTCAGGGTCCTCGTCTTCAGGGTCCTCGTCAGGGAGATCCAGAGTGATTACCAAGAACCATTTCAAAAAGCTTGAACTTGGAAATGTAGCAGAAGGTACAAGAAAGCTGAGGAACTACCGAGGACCAGCTGACGGTACTGGAACCCGGATGGATAGCAGAAGGTACAAGAGCCAATGGAACTACCGAGGACCAGCTGATGTTACTGGAACTCGGTTACTAAGCAGGAGGTACCTGTGCCAGAAAGCACTACCAAGGACCAGCAGACGTTGGTGGAACTTGGATACCGAGAAGGAGGCACCTAATCCAAAGGCACTGCCGAGAACCAGCTGACGGTACTGGAACCCGGATGGGTAGCAGAAGGTACAAGAGCCAATGGAACTACCGAGGACCAGCTGATGTTACTGGAACCCGGATGGGTAGCAGAAGGTACAAGAGCCAATGGAACTACCGAGGACCAGCTGATGTTACTGGAACTCGGTTACTAAGCAGGAGGTACCTGTGCCAGAAAGCACTACCAAGGACCAGCAGACGTTGGTGGAACTTGGATACCGAGAAGGAGGCACCTAATCCAAAGGCACTGCCGAGAACCAGCTGACGGTACTGGAACCCGGATGGGTAGCAGAAGGTACCCATGTAAAAAAAAAGTTCAAGGCCGCGAGCCGGCCGCAGTTACCAAAACCCACAGTCCTACAGAGGGTGCTTGTCCTATTGGCACTATGGAACCAGCCTTCATTGCCAGATCCCGCAGCCCACATAGGAGTCACCTAAACTGCAGGCACCATAGAGTCGGCTAACCCGACCGCAACACGACAGGACAACGCATTGGAGGCAAAGTGACGTTGACACTACCCGGAAACAGCTGGCGTGCTGGAACCAGGCTGGGCAGGAGGGAGTACCCGTGCCAAAGACACTGCCGAGAACCAGCTGACGGTACTGGAACCCGGATGGGTAGCAGAAGATACAAGAGCAAATGGAACTACCGAGGACCAGCTGACGGTACTGGAACCCGGATGGGTAGCAGAAGGTACAAGAGCCAATGGAACTACCGAGGACCAGCTGATGTTACTGGAACTCGGTTACTAAGCAGGAGGTACCTGTGCCAGAAAGCACTACCAAGGACCAGCAGACGTTGGTGGAACTTGGATACCGAGAAGGAGGCACCTAATCCAAAGGCACTGCCGAGAACCAGCTGACGGTACTGGAACCCGGATGGGTAGCAGAAGGTACCCATGTAAAAAAAAAGTTCAAGGCCGCGAGCCGGCCGCAGTTACCAAAACCCACAGTCCTACAGAGGGTGCTTGTCCTATTGGCACTATGGAACCAGCCTTCATTGCCAGATCCCGCAGCCCACATAGGAGTCACCTAAACTGCAGGCACCATAGAGTCGGCTAACCCGACCGCAACACGACAGGACAACGCATTGGAGGCAAAGTGACGTTGACACTACCCGGAAACAGCTGGCGTGCTGGAACCAGGCTGGGCAGGAGGGAGTACCCGTGCCAAAGACACTGCCGAGAACCAGCTGACGGTACTGGAACCCGGATGGGTAGCAGAAGGTACAAGAGCCAATGGAACTGCCGAGAACCAGCTGGCGGTGCTGGAGCCCAGGGTAAATACTAAAAACAGAAGAGCCAGAGGTGTATTTGGAGGAGGTTTTAAATCCGTACTACAGTGGATGTGGACAAAGCAGGAGAATTTGCCGGACACACAGCTGGGGATCAGCTGACGTTACTGAATCCCAATAACACTGGAGCAAGCGTTGACTGTGCAGACGGCACTTCTGAGCAGCAACTAGCGGTATTGGAGCCCAGGGTAAATACTAAAAACGGAGGAGCCAGAGGTGTAATTGGAGCAAGTTTTAAATAAGTAGCACAGTGAATATGGACAGAGCAGGAGAAATTGCCGTGAACACAGCAGGGGAACAGCTGACGTTACCGAACCCCAATAACACCGCAGCAAGTGTTGACTGTGCAGACGGCACTTCCGAGCGCCAACTGGCGGTGCTGGAGCCCAGGGATAAGAATGAAAACAGAGGAGCCAGAGGTGTAATTCGAGCAACTTTAAAATGTGTAGTACAGTGGATGTGGACAAAGCAGGAGAAATTGCCGTCCGCACAGCAGGAGAACAGCTGACGTTACTGAACCCCAATAACACGGCAGCAAGTGTTGACTGTGCAGACAGCACTTCCGAGCGCCAACTGGCGGTGTTGGAGCCCAGGGTAAATACTAAAAACGGAGGAGCCAGAGGTGTAATTGGAGCAAGTTTTAAATAAGTAGCACAGTGAATATGGACAGAGCAGGAGAAATTGCTGTGAACACAGCAGGGGAACAGCTGACGTTACCGAACCCCAATAACACCGCAGCAAGTGTTGACTGTGCAGACGGCACTTCCGAGCGCCAACTGGCGGTGCTGGAGCCCAGGGATAAGAATGAAAACAGAGGAGCCAGAGGTGTAATTGGAGCAACTTTAAAATCTGTAGTAGTGAGAATGTGGACAGAGCAGGAGAAATTGCCGTCCGCACAGCAGGGGAACAGCTGACGTTACTGAACCCCAATAACATGGTAGCAAGTGTTGACTGTGCAGACAGCACTTCCGAGCGCCAACTGGCGGTGCTGGAGCCCAGGGATAAGAATGAAAACAGAGGAGCCAGAGGAGTAATTGGAGCAACTTTAAAATGTGTAGTACAGTGGATGTGGACAAATCAGGAGAAATTGCCGTCCGCACAGCAGGAGAACAGCTGACGTTACTGAACCCCAATAACACGGCAGCAAGTGTTGACTGTGCAGACGGCACTTCCGAGCGCCAACTGGCGGTGCTGGAGCCCAGGGATAAGAATGAAAACAGAGGAGCCAGAGGTGTAATTCGAGCAACTTTAAAATCTGTAGTAGTGAGAATGTGGACAGAGCAGGAGAAATTGCCGTCCGCACAGCAGGGGAACAGCTGACGTTACTGAACCCCAATAACATGGTAGCAAGTGTTGACTGTGCAGACAGCACTTCCGAGCGCCAACTGGCGGTGCTGGAGCCCAGGGATAAGAATGAAAACAGAGGAGCCAGAGGTGTAATTGGAGCAACTTTAAAATCTGTAGTAGTGAGAATGTGGACAGAGCAGGAGAAATTGCCGTCCGCACAGCAGGGGAACAGCTGACGTTACTGAACCCCAATAACACGGCAGCAAGTGTTGACTGTGCAGACAGCACTTCCGAGCGCCAACTGGCGGTGTTGGAGCCCAGGGTAAATACTAAAAACGGAGGAGCCAGAGGTGTAATTGGAGCAAGTTTTAAATAAGTAGCACAGTGAATATGGACAGAGCAGGAGAAATTGCCGTGAACACAGCAGGGGAACAGCTGACGTTACTGAACCCCAATAACATGGTAGCAAGTGTTGACTGTGCAGACGGCACTTCCGAGCGCCAACTGGCGGTGCTGGAGCCCAGGGATAAGAATGAAAACAGAGGAGCCAGAGGTGTAATTCGAGCAACTTTAAAATGTGTAGTACAGTGGATGTGGACAAAGCAGGAGAAATTGCCGTCCGCACAGCAGGAGAACAGCTGACGTTACTGAACCCCAATAACACGGCAGCAAGTGTTGACTGTGCAGACGGCACTTCCGAGCGCCAACTGGCGGTGCTGGAGCCCAGGGATAAGAATGAAAACAGAGGAGCCAGAGGTGTAATTCGAGCAACTTTAAAATGTGTAGTACAGTGGATGTGGACAAAGCAGGAGAAATTGCCGTCCGCACAGCAGGAGAACAGCTGACGTTACTGAACCCCAATAACACGGCAGCAAGTGTTGACTGTGCAGACAGCACTTCCGAGCGCCAACTGGCGGTGTTGGAGCTCAGGGATTACAGTTCAGGTGGTAGAAACATGAACAGAACAGGAGACCTGGATACTGTTGCCAACCAATTATTTATTCTGGAAGAGGACTGGCAAATTCATGAGAGATCCAGGCCTTGTTCATTTTGAGAAAAGTAAGCCGGTCAACGTTATCGGAGGATAGTCGCATGCGACGGTCTGTTAGTACACCACCTGCGGCACTAAAGACGCGTTCCGATAATACACTAGCAGCAGGGCAAGCTAGCACCTCCAGTGCATACTGACTAAGCTCTGGCCATGTATCCAGCTTACAGACCCAAAACTTGAAGGGAGAAGAGCCGTCTGGGAGTACACTAAGAGGGCAAGACATGTAGTCTGTCACCATCTGACGGAAACGTTGCCTCCTGCTGACTGGAGCTGTCTGTGATGGTGTAGACATTTGTGGCGGCGGGGACACAAAACTTTGCCACATTTCGGCCATACTGGTCTTGCCTTGTGCTGAGGCGCTGCTTCTGCTCCCTCTTTGTGCAGAGCTTCCTCCACTGCCTCGACGCACTGAGCTGCTTTGTAAAGCACTAGCAGCACTGCTCTCGGTTGGAATGGAGAACATGATGGAATGCACCAGTGCGTCTTGGTACTCCCGCATTTTACGCTCCCGGTTCAATGGTGTTATGAGGCTTTGTAAGTTGTCCCGGTAGCGAGGATCTAGGAGGGTGGACACCCAATAATCAGCCGTGTTGAGAATGTGGGCGATGCGGCGGTCGTTTCTGAGGCACTGCAGCATGAAATCAACCATGTGCTGCAGACTGCCAACTGGCCAAGAAACGCTGTCCCCTGCTTGAGGCGTGATCTCTGCCTGCTCTGCATCACCCCACCCTCGCTCTAGATACTGACTACTAGAGCATTGTGTACCTCCCTCCTCTGGACAGATGTCTTCCTCATCCATTGACTCCTCCTCATCCTCCTCACAAAGTGTCCCCTGCCTAGGCCTTTGTGAGGAACCACGTTGCGCAGACTGTAGAGAAGCAGATGGCATTTGTGACTCCTCATCCTCCACCTCTTCCAAAACCTCGTCCCTTAGTGCTTGCAGTGTTTTTTCAAGCAGGCAGATAAGGGGGATAGTCATGCTGACCAGTGCATCATCTGCACTCGCCATCCGCGTGGAATAATCGAAGGCACGCAAAACGTGGCAAATGTCCTTCATAGAGGCCCACTCAGTGGTGGTGAAGTGTGAACGGCGCGCACTGCGACTTGTTTGCGCCTGCTGCAGCTGGTACTCCATTACTGCTGCCTGCTGCTCACACAACCTCTCCAACATATGTAACGTTGAATTCCACCTGGTGGGTAGGTCACATATGATGCGATGTTCCGGAAGACATAATCGGCGCTGCAGAGCTGCAATGCGTGATCTTGCATTGCTGGAACGCCGCAAGTGAGCGCACTCTATGCGGACCTTGTGAAGCAGTGCATCAAGATCCGGATAGTCCCTCAAAAAACTCTGCACGACCAAGTTGAGCACATGTGCCAGACATGGGATGTGAGTGAGGTTGCCTAGGCCCAGAGCTGCCACCAGATTTCGGCCATTGTCACACACTACCATGCCTGGCTGGAGATTCGCTGGCACAAACCACACGTCACTCTGCTGCTTGATGGCATTCCAGAGCTCCTGCGCTGTGTGGCTTCGATTCCCCAAAGAAATTAATTTTAATACGGCCTGTTGACGTTTGGCCACGGCTGTGCTCATATCGGTCATCATAACAGGTAACCGTTCACGGGTCGATGTGGAGGTAGACCGTGACGGCTCCTGCAGCGCTGATTCAGAGGAACTGGAGTATGAGGAGGAGTCAATGTGTACAGACTGGATTCCTGCAATCCTTGGAGTTGGCAGAACACGTACAGCGCCACTCTCAAGATCTGTACCCGGCTCCACAACATTTACCCAATGGGCAGTGAGGGAAAGGTATCGTCCCTGTCCATGCTTACTGGTCCACGCATCAGTGGTCAGGTGGACCTTGCTACTGACGGCGTTTTGTAGCGCATGTTTAATTTTTCCCTCCACATGATGTTGCAGGGCAGGGACGGCTTGCCTGCTGAAATAAAAGCGGCTGGGCACGTTGTATTGTGGGACTGCCAATGCCATAAAGTTACGGAATGTGTCAGTCTCCACCAGCCTGAATGATAGCATTTCAAGGGCCAGTAGTTTAGCAATGCCAGCATTCAGAGCCTGTGCTCGGGGGTGGTTTGCCGAGTATGGGCGCCTTTTCTCCCATGCCTGTGCTAACGATGGCTGTAGACTGGCCTGGGAGTGTGAGGATGACTGGGAAAGTGGTGCTGTGGGTGGAATTACACTGTGTCTCTGTACAACAGTGCCAGAGATTCTTCCATGGCGATCCTGTGAGGAAGCCGAACCAGCTGTGTGTGAGCTGGAGGAAGAGGCTACAACACGAGCTGAAGAGGTGGTAGGTGGCGCTGTAGGTTGGCCTAGGTCTTCAGTGTGTTTGTGTAACTCCACCACGTGCTTGGTCCGCACATGTTTCCACATATTTGTGGTATTGAGGTTGCTGACACTTTTCCCTCTTTTCACCTTCTGATTACACAGCTTGCATTTGACAAAGCAAATGTCATCTGCAACTGTGTCAAAAAAGGACCAGGCACTGCAAGTCTTGGGAGCGCCCGCTTTGGATTTTGGAAGAGCCATGCTCCTAATGGGTGCCGAAGTGGAGGCTACAGGCAACCAAGTCTGCCCCCTCCCTCTCCCTCCTTTTTGGGCCGTTCGGGGAATCTCTTCCTCAGAGCTGCTCCCACCACCTTCCTGTCCCTCACGCCATGATGGGTCAAGGACCTCATCATCTACACCACCCTCTTCAAACAACTGCTTCTCCTGGGTAGTCTCGACAGCACAGTACGCACCAGAAAGTGGCACCTGAGTCTCATCATCAGATGCGTACTGAGGTGTGCTGCTGACCATAGGCACTGGCCCACCCGCCTCTTCAGATTCAGAGAGACAAAACGGTTGCGCATCACTGCATACTACCTCTTCTTCAAATTCTCGAATTCTGCTTGGCTGGCCCCCTCTTTCCAAGCCAAGAGATTCAGAGAACAGAAGTAGAGATGGCTCCTGTCCAGGGCTCTCTGACTGCCTGGGCAATTTGGCAGGTGGTGAAGAGACAGATGGGTGCTCTTCAGTGCTCAGGACCTGAGAGGATCTGGAACTAATTGAAGTCGATGCGTTAGCTGCCATCCATCCGACAACGGCTTCAATTTGGTCCTCGCGCAGCAGTGGGGTACGGCTAGCTCCTACAAAGCTGCGCATAAAGGACTGTTCCCTGGTAAAACTGGGGGATGCTGAGTCACTGGTGCCCGCAGCAGGCACAGAATCCCCACGTCCTCTCCCTGCAGGCACAGAATCCTCACGTCCTCTCCCTGCAGAAACTCCACGCCCACGCCCACGACCACGACCACATGCCTTACTCCCTGCCTTCTTCATCTTGGTAGACTGATAAAGATAGGCAGAAAAGTACTAAGGGCTTAGTGTGCTTATTCCTGAACAGCTGCTAACAGGTATAAGAAACACTAATTTTATAAAGTGTGGACTAGACTTTAATATGAGCTAATGTGGCCTACACAACTGTAAAGTGGAGTGTTTGGTGAACTTTATTTAGGTTTTTTTTGTCACAAAAAGACACTGGATGTGCCTAAAGATGTAATAACGATAGTATCACAAACTTTTTGTAGCTATTACAATGTAGGAAGGTAACCTACAATGCAATAGATGAGGCTGCAAAAAATAGGCTAATACTAATCTGGCTGGGGCTGCAGGGCCCAATGCTGCAGAAAGGCTCCTCTATCTACTCCTATATAGTGTGTTTGGAATCAATTTAGCTGAATATGGATGGAACCACCACACTAATAGGAGATATCAGGAAAAATTATGAATTGGCAATAAAGGACAATGTATGAGGCAGTGACACACACTGAGTGCACTACAACCAGACGGGGTTGAAGCACACACTACAGGGTGAGCTGCACTCACACACCAGACCTTGCAGACAGCGGTGAACAGTACAGATGCAGAGCACTGTGCACTAGTGCTGCAAGACGGAAAAAAAATTCTCTATCTACTCCTATATAGTGTGTTTGGAACCAATTTAGCTGAATACAGATGGAACCACCACACTAATAGGAGATATCAGGAAAAATTATGAATTGGCAATAAAGGACAATGTATGAGGCAGTGACACACACTGAGTGCACTACAACCAGACGGGGTTGAAGCACACACTACAGGGTGAGCTGCACTCACACACCAGACCTTGCAGACAGCGGTGAACAGTACAGATGCAGAGCACTGTGCACTAGTGCTGCAAGACGGAAAAAAATTTCTCTATCTACTCCTATATAGTGTGTTTGGAACCAATTTAGCTGAATACAGATGGAACCACCACACTAATAGGAGATATCAGGAAAAATTATGAATTGGCAATAAAGGACAATGTATGAGGCAGTGACACACACTGAGTGCACTACAACCAGACGGGGTTGAAGCACACACTACAGGGTGAGCTGCACTCACACACCAGACCTTGCAGACAGCGGTGAACAGTACAGATGCAGAGCACTGTGCACTAGTGCTGCAAGACGGAAAAAAATTTCTCTATCTACTCCTATATAGTGTGTTTGGAACCAATTTAGCTGAATACAGATGGAACCACCACACTAATAGGAGATATCAGGAAAAATTATGAATTGGCAAAAAAGGACAATGTATGAGGCAGTGACACACACTGAGTGCACTACAACCAGACTTGGCTGAAGCACACACTACAGGGTGAGCTGCACTCACACACACAGACCTTGCAGATAGCGGTGAACAGCACAGGGAACTGTGCACTAGCACTGCAAGGCACAGTGATTTAGAAAGTAGCTTGGGTAAAGCAGTATAGAGCAAATAGGTAGCTAAAACTGTCCCTCAGAACAACAGCGTCCTATCCCTAACTGAATTCACAGCAGAGTGAGCTCAAAATGGCGGCGGTGGCTTTTATAGTGCATCATGACATCATTTCAGCAGCCAATCACAGCCATGCCATTAGTTAAGATGCCTACATGCCTAACAGGATGTGCCCACACTTCTTAGGATCCTCATTGGCTGAATAAAATGAAAATGTCTCATTGCATTATGGGAACTTCCGATTCCGGTATACGATATTGCAATAGTATCGGAATTAAGTATCGGAATTCCGATACCGCGAATATCGGCCGATACCCGATATTTCAGTATCGGAATGCTCAACACTATTGATAACTTGTTTTAACTAGTGTTGAGCGAGTATGTTCTGTCCGAGTATGCTCGGGCCGAGCGCCGAGTATTTACAGCTGCTCGGTGATATGGTTGAATCGCTCCCGTGTGCATGATTTGCAACTGTTTGACAGCTTTAACCCCTTAACGACATGTCACGTATTAGTACGCGCATGTCGTTATCCTCCGGTTCAGTGAGGGCTCCGGCGCTGAGCCCGCACTGAACCAAGCACATGTCAGCTGATTATTACAGCTGACATGTGCCCGCAACAGGCGCGGGTGGAATCGCGATCCACCAGCGGCTGTTAACATATTAAATGCCGCTGTCAATCTCCGACAGCGGCATTTAATGCGCGCTTCCTGGAAGCGCGTCACTTACCCCGCCCATCGGCGACCCCGTCACATGATCGCGGGTCGGCGATGTGTGGTCATGACAACCCTGGGTCTGCAGCAGACACCAGTGGTTGTAATGATCCTGTCGCTATGAGCGCCATCTAGTGGTCGGCGCTCATAGGACAGGACCATTTCTGCTGCATACAGGGGAACTGCTGGTCCCCTGTATGTAGCAGAGGCGATCGGACAGTTGCTGCTTCAAGTCTCCTATGGAGACTACAGAAGCAAGCAAAAAGTGAAAAAAAAAAGTTTTAAAAAATATGAAAAAAAATAAAAAAATGTAAAAGTTTAAATCACCCCCTAAAATCATAAAATAAACCCCACATACACATATTTGGCATTGCCGCGTTCAGAATCGCCTGATCTATCAATATAAAAATAGAATTAATGCGATCGGTAAATGGCGTAATGAGCAAAAAATTCTAAACGCCAGAATTACGTTTTTTGGTCACCGTAAAATTGCAATAAAATGCAATAACGGGCGATCAAAACATCGGATCTACCCCAAAATAGCATCTATAAAAACTTCAGCTCGGTTCACAAAAAATAAGCCCTCACCCTGCCCCAGATCCCGAAAAATGGAGACGCTACGGGTCTCGGAAAATGGCACCATTTTTTTTTTTTTTACCAAACTTTGGAATTTTTTTTCATCACTTAAATAAAAAAGAACCTATACATGTTTGGTGTCTACGAACTCGTAATGACCTGGAGAATAATAATGGCAGGTCAGTTTTAGCATTCAGTGAACGTGGTAAAAAAAATAAAAAAAAACCTCAGTGGTATTGCACTTTTTTTGCAATTTCACGGCGCTTGGAATTTTTTTCCCGTTTTCCCGTACACGGCATGGTAAAACTAGTAATGGCGTTAAAAAGTACAACTCGTCCCGCAAAAAATAAGCCCTAACATGGCCATATTGACTAAAAAATAAAAACGCTATGGCTCTGGGAACAAGTGGAGCAAAAAGCGAAAATGCAAAAACGGAAAATGCTCCGCGGCTTAAGGGGTTAATACATGTGAGGAATGTCTATTTCTTACACATTCCTCACATGCAGGGTCGGACTGGGGTGTCTGGGGCCCACAGGGAGAACTGACTCTAGGGGCCCACCTACAGCCATATGCAAATATCTGTTTTCCGCTATCCCTGTTATAGTGGAGCATTGACTGGCGGCTCCTGCACATCTACTGTGCACCACTATAACTGGGATGTGCAATTACGGTAGTTTGCATTAAAGGGCTTCTTTGGTTAAAACAAGTTATCACCGATCCATGGGATCCACAGGATCGGTGATCACTTATTGATCGTTTGGGTCCGAACATTGGAAAAGGCGCCTATCAGAAGAATGGGGAAGTTTCATCCCTGACAGGACACTTATCCCCATTTTAAAATGCAGCTTCCAAAAAAGAGCAGCGCTCACAGTCACTGAGGGAATGACTGGATGAGTGGTCGCATCTCACATGCCGCTCCAGTCTAATGGGGAGAAAAGCTCCACATTCTGCCGATTGTGTCCCAGCAGTCAGACCCCCACCAATCAATATCATCACTGATCCTGTGGAGAGGTGATTACTTGTTTTCACCAGAGAACCCCTGTAAGTGCATCTCTGCCGCTCTGGTCCAAGTTTTAATCTCTAAGGCTGCGGCCCTACTATCAGTATTTGGTCAGTATTCAGTCAGTATTTTTTCTCAGGAGTGGGAGCCAAAACCAGGTGAGGAACAATCAGAGAAAAGGTATAATAGAAACAAGTCACCAATTCTGTATTTATCACCCACTCCTGGTTTTGGCAGCTACTCCTGAGAAAAAATACTGACCGAATACTGATGGTGGGGCTGTGGCCTAATGGAAAAAAATCTTTTCCTAGTTAATATCAGCAAGAACAAAATGACTGCCATACACAACACAGTCCACTATATCAACACCAATAATACCACATACAAAAGAGACAAATATCGCCACACCATGACTAGATCACATATTACCACCACATAGTGACCGAATAATGCTACATACAAGGAACAAATACGGCCACACCATGACCAGACCACATATTACCACCCCAAAGTGACCAAATACTACAATACTGATCATGAATACAAACCACAATACTAACAACACTGTTATTACCACCAGTGACATTATACACAGGAGCTCTGTATATAGTGTCAGTGTACAGGTAATACAGGGATCACCAGTGACATTATACACAGGAGCTCTGTATATAGTGTCAGTGTACAGGTAATACAGGGATCACCAGTGACATTATACACAGGAGCTCTGTATATAGTGTACAGTGTACAGGCAATACAGTGACCACCAGTGACATTATACACTGGAGCTCAGTATATAGTGTCAGTGTACAGGTAATACAGGGTTCACCAGTGACATTATACACAGGAGCTCTGTATAGAGTGTCAGTGTACAGGTAATACAGTGATCACCAGTGACATTATACACTGGAGCTCTGTATTTAGTGTACAGGTATTACAGTGGTCACCAGTGACATTATACACAGGAGCTCTGTATATAGTGTACAGGTAATACAGTGGTCACCAGTGACATTATACACAGGAGCTCTGTATATATTGCACAGGTAATACAGTGGTCACAAGTGACATTATACACAGAAGCTCTGTATATAGTGTATACATAATATAGTGATCACCAGAGACATACACAGGAGTTCTGTATATACTATATACACACACGTGGTCAGAATTGTTGGTACCCCTCGTTTAATGAAAGAAAAACCCACAATGGTCACAGAAATAACTTGAATCTGACAAAAGTAATAATAAATTAAAAATCTATGAAAATGAACAAATGAAAGTCAGACATTGCTTTTCTGCTTCCACTGAATTAAAAAAAAAAATTAAACTCATGAAATCGGCCTGGACAGAAATGATGGTACCCCTGAAAATAATGTGACAAAAGGGACATGTTAAATAAAGTTGTGTCCACTAATTAGCATCACAGGTGTCTACAATCTTGTAATCAGTCAGTGGGCCTGTATATAGGGCTACAGATACTCACTGTGCTATATATAGGGCTGCAGATACTCACTGTGCCTGTATATAGGGCTACAGATACTCACTGTGCCTGTATATAGGGTTACAGATACTCACTGTGCCTGTATATAGGGTTACAGATACTCACTGTGCCTGTATATAGGGTTACAGATACTCACTGTGCCTGTATATAGGGTTACAGATATTCACTGTGCCTGTATATAGGGTTACAGATACTCACTGTGCTTGTATATAGGGTTACAGATACTCACTGTGCCTGTATATAGGGTTACAGATATTCACTGTGCCTGTATATAGGGTTACAGATACTCACTGTGCTTGTATATAGGGCTACAGATACTCACTGTGCTTGTATATAGGGCTACAGATACTCACTGTGTTGTTTGGTGACATGGTGTGTACCACACTCAACATGGACCAGAAGAAGCAAAGGAAAGAGCTGTCTCAGGAGATTAGAAAGAAAATTATAGAAAAGCATGTTAAAAGGTAAAGGTTATAAGACCATCTCCAAGCAGCTTGATGTTTCTGTGACTACAGGTGCACATATTATTCAGAAATTTAAGATCCATGGGACTGTAGCCAACCTCCCTGGACGTGGCTGCAGGAGGAAAATTGATGACAAATCAAAGAGACGGATAATATGAATGGTAACAAAAGAGCCCAGAATAACTTCTAAAGAGATTAAAGGTGAACTTCAAGCTCAAGGAACATCAGTGTCAGATCGTACTATCCACCGTTGTTTGATCCAAAGTGAACTTCATGTAAGACGACCAAGGAGAACACCATTGTTGAAAAAAAAAATAGTAAAAAAGCCAGACTGGAATTTGCCAAACTACATGTTGACAAGCCACAAAGCTTCTGGGAGAATGTACTATGGACAGATGAGACAAAAATTGAAGTTTTTGGCAAGGCACATCAGCTCTATGTTCACAGATGGAAAAATATCAAGAAAAGAACACTGTCCCTACTGTGAAACATGGTGGAGGCTCTGTTATGTTCTGGGGCTGCTTTGCTGCACCTGGCACAGGGTGTCTTGAATCTGTGCAGGGTACAATGAAATCTCAAGACTATCAAGGGATTCTAGAGAGAAATGTGCTGCCCAGTGTCAGAAAGCTTGGTCTCAGTCGCAGGTCTAGCAACAGGATAATGACCCAAAACACACACAGCTAAAAACACCCAAGAATGGCTAAGAGGAAAACATTGGACTATTCTGAAGTGGCTTCTATGAGCCCTGACCTAAATCCTATTGAGCATCTTTGGAAAGAGCTGAAATATTCTGGAAAAGGCAACCTTCAAACACGAGACAACTGGAGCAGTTTGCTCATGAGGAGTCGGCCAAAATACCTGTCGAGAGGCGCAGAAGTCTCATTGACAGTTACAGGAATCGTTTGATTGCAGTGATTGCCTCAAAAGGTTCAACAAAATATTAAGTTAAGAAGAAGAACCATCATTTCTGTCCAGGCCGATTTCATGAGGTTAATTTTTTTTTAAATTCTGTGGAAGCAGAAAATCAATGTCTGACCTTCATCTCTTCATTTTCAAAAATTTGTAATTTATCAGATTGAAGTTATTTCTGTGACCATTGTGGGTTTTTCTTTCATTAAACGAGGGGTACCAACAATTTTGACCACGTGTGTAGTGTAAGTGTACATGTAATACACTGACTCACCAGTGATGTCTCTAGGTGAAGTCCTTCATCTTCGCTTTTCTTCTTCATCTGGCACAGACGGCCATCACTTCTTCCAACCAGGAATCATCTCTGCAGAAAATAACACACAGTTATTAATAACTGATCTCTTCTAGAGAATATTCCCACTTTCCCCCCCCGACCTCTACACTACACCAGTTGAAGAAAAAAAGCAACATAGTGCCGTCCTGCACAGTAACAGGACTCCTCTTTTGTCCCATCCCATGGAAAACAATTTCCTAAAAAGTAAATTATATTACAGAAGTAATAATGTAATAATAATTGGAATCTAAAGTAATAATGTTCCCCACTGGTCACCATAAACTAATAAAGTATGTTCCTCAATCTGGCTCCCAAACAGTAATTAAGTCCCTTGTCTAGCCAGGCACCCCCATATGTCCCTTCTGGCCACCATTTGTCTAGTGTGACCCCTCCATATATTTATCCTAGCACATGTGTATCGAGCCTGCCCCCTCCCATATACCCATCCTAGCCCCCCCATGTGCCAGTCTGCCCCCCCACATATCCATCCTTGCTTCCATGTTTCCAGCCTGCGCCCCCATATGTCCCCCCCATATATCCTCCATGTGTCCAGCCTGCCCTCTACATATTCATCCTGGCCTCCATGTGTCCAGCCTCTCCCCTCATATATCCATACTGCCCTTACCCCCTGCATATATCCATCCTGACACCCCCCATATATCCAGCGTGCCCCTCCATATATTTATGCTAGCCCATGTGTATCGAGCCCGCCCCCCCCACATATTCATCCTAGCTCCCCATGTGTCCAGCCTGTCCCCCCCCATATATCCATCCTGGCCTCCATGTGTTCAGCCTGCCCCCCCTCCCCCATATATCCATCCTGGCCTCCATAAGTCCAGCTTGCCCCCCCCCATATATCCATCCTGGCCTCCATATATCCATCTTGCCCCCCCATATATCTATCCTGCCCCCCATATATCCATCCTGGCCTCCATGTGTCCAGCCTGCCCCCCATATACCCATCCTGCCCACCCCCCTTTGCCTGGGTCCACCTTGGTTCCCCCTTCTGTGTCCTGCCAGGGCTCCCCCTTGTGTGTCCAGCCAGGGCTCCCCTCCCTTGCGTGTCCAGCCAGGGCTCCCCCCTTGCGTGTCCAGCCAAGGCTCCCCCCCTTGCGTGTCCAGCCAGGGCCCCCCCCTTGCGTGTCCAGCCAGGGTTCCCCCCTCGTGTGTCCAGCTGGGCCCCCCCTCGTGTGTCCGTCCAGCTGGGCCCCCCCTCGTGTGTCCGTCCAGCTGGGCCCCCCCTCGTGTGTCCGTCCAGCTGGGCCCCCCCTCGTGTGTCCGTCCAGCTGGGCCCCCCCTCGTGTGTCTGTCCAGCTGGGCCCCCCCTCGTGTGTCTGTCCAGCTGGGCCCCCCCTCGTGTGTCTGTCCAGCTGGGTCCCCCCTCGTGTGTCTGTCCAGCTGGGCCCCCCCTTGTGTGTCTGTCCAGCTGGGCCCCCCCCTTGTGTGTCTGTCCAACTTGGCCCCCCCTTGTGTGTCTGTCCAGCTTGGCCCCCCCTTGTGTGTCTGTCCAGCTGGGCCCCCCTTGTGTGTCTGTCCAGCTGGGCCCCCCTTGTGTGTCTGTCCAGCTGGGCCCCCCTTGTGTGTCTGTCCAGCTGGGCCCCCCCTTGTGTGTCTGTCCAGCTGGGCCCCCCCTTGTGTGTCTGTCCAGCTGGGCCCCCCCTTGTGTGTCTGTCCAGCTGGGCCCCCCCTTGTGTGTCTGTCCAGCTGGGCCCCCCCTTGTGTGTCTGTCCAGCTGGGCCCCCCCTTGTGTGTCTGTCCAGCTGGGCCCCCCCTTGTGTGTCTGTCCAGCTGGGCCCCCCCTTGTGTGTCTGTCCAGCTGGGCCCCCCCTTGTGTGTCTGTCCAGCTGGCCCACCCCTTGTGTGTCTGTCCAGCTTGGCCCCCCCTTGTGTGTCTGTCCAGCTGGGCCCCCCCTTGTGTGTCTGTCCAGCTGGGCCCCCCCCTTGTGTGTCTGTCCAGCTGGGCCCCCCCTTGTGTGTCTGTCCAACTTGGCCCCCCCTTGTGTGTCTGTCCAGCTGGGCCCCCCCCTTGTGTGTCTGTCCAGCTGGGCCCCCCCTTGTGTGTCTGTCCAACTTGGCACCCCCTTGTGTGTCTGTCCAGCTGGCCCCCCCCCCTTGTGTGTCTGTCCAACTTGGCCCCCCCCTTGTGTGTCTGTCCAACTTGGCCCCCCCCTTGTGTGTCTGTCCAGCTGGGCCCCCCCTTGTGTGTCTGTCCAGCTGGGCCCCCCCCTTGTGTGTCTGTCCAACTTGGTCCCCCCTTGTGTGTCTGTCCAGCTGGGCCCCCCCTTGTGTGTCTGTCCAGCTGGGCCCCCCCCCCTTGTGGGTCTGTCCAGCTGGACCCCCCTTGTGTGTCCTGCTGGCCCCCGCCTTGTGTGTCCAGACCATTACACACACACACACACACACACACACACACACCTCTTACCTTCCTGCGATCCCGTGCGGTGTCCTCCTTCTCCTGAGTTGCGCGCCTCCTTCACAGCAGGCGCATGACGATGACGTCATACGCCGGCCGGCGAAGGGAGACACGCAGCTTCAGCTGCTTCACAGGGACGTGCGCCGCGGTGGTTCAGGTAATGAACGCTGCGTGCGCGCGTCCCTGCATACACTATGCCTGCGCTTTTAAAGGGCCCGTGCCCCTTAAAACCGCAGGATTTTTTTTTGTTCTCTTCTCCCCCCTCTACTCTGCAGCAGGGGGCGGGGCCCACCGGGAAATTTCCCGGTATCCCGCCAGCCCAGACCGACCCTGCTCACATGTATTAAAACCGTCAAACAGTCGCAAATCATGCACACGGGAGCGATTCAACCATATCACCGAGGAGCTATAAATACTCGGAGCTCGGCCCGAGCATACTCGCCGAAAGGGTTAACAGAACATACTCGCTCAACACTAGTTTTAACCAAAGAAGCCCTTTAATGCAAACATGTCCATCCCAGTTAGAGTGTCGCCCAGTAGATGTGCAGGAGCCGCCAGTCAATGCTCCACTATAACAGGGAGAGCGGATAACAGATATTTGCATCTTGCTGTAGGTGGGCCCCTAGAGTTAATTTCCCCTGTGGGCCCCAGACACCGCAGTCCGACCCTGGTCATCAATATCAGATCAGTGAGGTTCCAACACACGGCCCCCTCACCAATAAGACAGCAGCTGGAAATACTCAGCGTAGAGAGCCCAAACAGCACAGCGCTGTACACTGTGTAGTGGCCGATCTTGGTACTGCAGCTCCTATTGAAATGATTGTGATCTGAGCTGTAGTACCCGAAACCAGCCATTGCACAGTGTGCGGAGCTGTGCTATTCCAGCTCTTAACACTGTGTACATCATCTTGCAGAAGTAGCTGATGTCTGGGGATTTCAGGTGTCAGACCCCCACTAATCACTGTATGAGTTCTGCTCTACTCCTTTATTAAAGGGGTGGTCTTGTGTTCCTCTCATCAGAAGCTGAAGATTTACAGTTCTGGCCGGTGGCTTGGCTGAGCCGCTTGTCTGAATTGTGCCCTCTTGCATTCTGCGGGCAGAGGCGGCTTTGCCTCTGCAGAATGGGACAGGCACAGGGGCGCTGAAGTCCACCAGTCTGCAAGTGAGCGCTTCTTGCCAAGGAGACCAGCCACTTCTCAGGTGGTCAGTAACCATAGCAATGAGCTGTACACTGCAGAATTAAAAATCTTTTCCTTCTTGAGAACAGAGAAGATTTTGAATAAGAAGGAAATTGCAAAGTTTCTTGTTTTTACAAGCTCTTTGCAATCTTAGCCTTTTAATACATTCATTTTATTTAGTTATATATTTATTTTACTCTCTTATATAGCGCCGTTAGATTTTGTAGCACCTTACAGACATTATCATCACTGTCCCCATTGGGGCTCACAATATGAATTCCCTATCAGTATGTCTTTGGAGTGTGGGAGGAAACCGGAGAACCCGGAGGAAACCCACACAAACACGGGGAGAACATACAAACTCCTTGCAGATGTTGTCCTTGCTATTATATGAACCCAGCCCCACAGCGTTAATCATTGACCCACCATGTTGCCCACATTCCTCGGCTTTTTTAAGATTTTCTGCAATGAATAAGAACACTGAAGAAAATCTAGATTGATCAACATTTAATATCACAAATGCAGTTGCTGCAAAACTTGTCCATAGTCCTGTTCCCAGCTGAAAATTGGATACAATTGTATCTTGTGTAGACAATGCTCTGTGAGCTAAATAGCCGGGATCCACTGCTACAAGGCAGGAAACAGACAGATTCTGCTGATGGGTTCTGCTCCCAGAGCATTATTCAGCCTGGACATCTCAGCTCAGAGCAAAACCAGCTATAAGGCTGTGTGCACACCTAGCAGATTTGATGCAGATTTACATGCGTTTTTTCTGCTAGAGAGAAGCGTTTTCACATGCATTTTTTCAAGCAATTTTCCAAGCGATTTTGAGCATCACTTGGAAAAGTGCTTGATAAGTTGATCACACAATATAAATCCATGCAACCGAAATGGATCTATAATGTGTGAACAACTTAGATGCTTTAAATGCAGCATCTATAGTAAAAAAAAGAATCAAAACGTTAATAAATAAAAAAAAACAACTGTATATTCACCTCTCCGGCGGCCCCCGGTCTGCTCTCCGGTCTCCTCCGGTCTGCTCCCGGCCGCGTCTTCTCTCTTCAGCGTCCCGCAGTGTACGGTCAGGACCTGCGGTGACGTCATTTAGTCAGCTGATGGCCACGCGACCATCACCTGATGCCGACGTCAGCGGTCATGCGACCATCACCTGACTAAATGACGTCACCGCAGGTCCTGACAGTACAGACAGCAGACCGGAGGAGACCGGAGAGCAGACCGGGGGCCGCCGGAGAGGTGAATATACAGGTTTTGTTTGTTTTTAACTTTTTTATTTCTTTTTTTCACCGCGTGGTAGCCGGGATGAAGAGGAGTTGTAGTCTCGTCTTCCTCCCAGATACCACACGCATCGCGAATAAGCTTCAGCGTAATCGCAGTAGAAATGGTCATGCTGCGTTTTGCAAAGTAATGCGAATTCGGCGCGCAAATTAGCGCATCATGTGCACAGCACATCCGAATTCACATGGCTTTGCATGGCAGACTGTTTTACAAGCGTTTTCGCGGCCGTAAAAACGCCGCAAAAACGCTACAAAAACGCTACGTGGGCACATAGCCTAAGGCTGTGTGCCCACGACGCGTATTTTAAGCGTTTCCGCATGGCAAAAACGCTGCAGAAACGCTTAAAGACGCATGTTAGAAGGTCTGCCATGTTCCCCAATGATAGTCCGCATGTGCTGTGCACATGCTGCGGAAATTTCCGCTGCGGATTATCATTGCGGAAAAAAACGCAGCACTACCAATTATTTTGCGGAAGCGCAGCGTTTTCCTGGCCATTGACTTGCATTGGAACGCATGGATTCCGCTTCACTAGATAAGCACATGCGGAATACATGCGTTCAATGTGCGGATGGTACCCGCGTGTGGAGGATGGGAGACTCTCCTCCGGACCCGGGTACCATAGAACCTGTCAAAATAAAGAATAAAATAAAAAATAAATGTTATATTTACCTTCTGACGGCCCCCGCTGCGCTCGTCCTCCCATGTCGGCAGCTCGTGATGGACTGAAGGACCAGCGCTGACGTCATAGTCATGTGACGGCAGGTCCTTCAGTGTACCGCGATCTGCCGGCAGCCAGGACGGAGCGAAGCGAGACTGCGGGGGCCATCGGAAGGTAAGTATAGATTTATTTTTTTATTTTTAACCAGTCGTTGGGGTCACACTATATAAATCCATGCCGTTTTCATGGATTTCTATAGTGTGACCAAGTTGACAAGCACTTTCCAAATGATGCTAAAATCGCTTGTAAAGCGCTTGTCAACCCGCATGCGGAAATGCATGTGAAGAACGCTCCACTTCTGCATGTCCCTGGCAGGAAAAACGCATGTACAATCCGCATATACAATCCGCATGTACAATCCGCGTGTACAATCCGCATATACAATCCGCATGTACAATCCGCATGTACAATCCGCGTGTACAATCCGCGTGTACAATCCGCATGTACAATCCGCATGTACAATCCGCATGCGTTTTTTCTGCCAGCGAGATGCAGAAACGCTCAGGAAAAATCCGGAGCATTTCTGCATCGTGGGCACATAGCCTAAGTCTCTGCATTTGTCTGCTTACACATCAGTACATTTCTGAACACATTCAGCAAAAATTGCAGTACATTTGTTAAAATTGGGCATATAGCATACTATAGGTGCTTCTCATAAAATTAGAATATCATCAAAAAGTTAATTTATTTCAGTTCTTCAATACAAATAGTAAAACTCATATTATATAGAGTCATTACAGACAGAGTGATCTATTTCAAGTGTTTATTTCTGTTAATGTTATTATCTCAGTAAATTAGAATACTTTATAACACCAGCTTGAAAAATGTTTTTAAAATCTGAAATATTGTCCTACTGAAATGTATGTTCAGTAAATGCCCTCAATACTTGGTCGGGGCTCCTTTTGCATCAATTACTGCATCAATGCGGCAATGTGGCATGGAGGCGATCAGCCTGTGACACTGCTGAGGGGTTATGGAAGCCCAGGTGGCTTTGATAGAAGCCTTCAGCTCGTCTGCATTGTTGGGTCTGGTGTCTCTCATCTTTCTCTTGACAATACCCCATAGATTCTCTATAATAGATTCTCTATGGGGTTAAGGTCAGGCGAGTTTGCTGCCAATCAAGCACAGTGATACTGTTGTGTAAACCAGGTATTGGTACTTTTGGCCGTGTGGACAGGGGCCAAGTCCTGCTGGAGAATGACATTTCCATCTCCAAAAAGCTTGTGGGCAGAGGGAAGCATGAAGGGCTCTACAATGTCCTGGTAGACGGGTGTGCTGACTTTGGTCTTGATAAAACACAGTGGACCTACACCAGCAGATGACATGGCTCCCCAAACCATCACCGATTGTGGAAACTTCACACGAGACCTCAAGCAGCTTGGATTGTGGCCTCTCCACTCTTCCTCCAGACTCTGGGACCTTGATTTCCAAATTAAATGCAAAATTTACTTTCATCGGAAAACAACACCTTGGACCACTGAGCAACAGTCCAGGTGTTTTTCTCCTTGGCCCAGGTAAGATGCTTCTGGCGTTGTCTATTGGTGATGAGTGGCTCGACACAAGGAATGTGACACTTGTAGCCCATGTCCTGGATACGTCTGTGTGTGGTGGCTCTTGAAGCAATGACTCCAGCAGCAGTCCACTCCTTGTGAATCTTCCCCAAATGTTTGAATGGCCTTTCCTTAACAATCTTTTCAAGGCTGCGGTTATCCCGGTTGCTTGTGCACCTCTTCCTACCACACTTTTTCTTTCCACTCAACTTTCCATAAATATGCTTGGATACAGCACTCTGTTAACAGCCAGCTTCTTTAGCAATGACCTTTTGTGGTTTACACTCCTTGTGGAGTGTGTCAATGACTGCCTTCTGGACATCTGTCAAGTCATCAGTCTTCCCCATGATTGTGGAGCCTACTGAAACAGACAAAGGGACCTTTTTAAATGTGTAAGAAGCCTTTGCAGGTGTTTTTTGTTAATTATTCTAATTTACTGAGATAATGACTTTGTGTTTTCATTGGCTGTAAGCCATCATTATCAACATTAACAGAAATAAACACTTGAAATAGATCACTCTGTAATGACTCTGTATAATATATGAGTTTCACTTTTTGGATTGAAGAACTGAAATAAATAAACTTTTTGATGATATTCTAATTTTGTGAGAAGCACCTGTATGTTTGATGCATCTCATTAGCTAAGCTCAACCTCTTCCTTGCTTCACCTCAATTTGAGCCATAAATTGTGATATTTCATTTTGGTACATTTTATTACTCCTTTTTGTCACACTTTTCTCATAACTATTTTTTTTATAACTGAGGGAAAATAACAAAATCTTATTTGTTGTACTCAAGTTTTCACAGAAACATCTGATAAAGTGTTGACTTATTTTTCTGAGTTAAACTCTTCCTTTTGGCCCTCTATATATTTGAGTTTGACAGCCCTGATGTAGATGGATGATGATGTGGCAAGAAGGGGCAGAGGGGCAGAGCCTCCTGGCTCTCAGCTTCGCTCTCCACTGCTCACAGGAGACAGCAGTTACTTCACAAATGTAACTGATAGAAAAGATGTCACGTAAGAGGGGATCAGGGGAGCGATGTGCTGCAGGAAGAGGAGGATTAGGCAGGGAGCGCTGTGCTGCAGGAAGAGGAGGATTAGGCAGGGGAGTGATGTAAGGCAGGAGGGGGAGGCTTAGGCAGGGAAGCGATGTGCTGCAGGAAGAGGAGGATTAGGCAGGGAGCGCTGTGCTGCAGGAAGAGGAGGATTAGGCAGGGGAGTGATGTAATGCAGGAGGGGGAGGCTTAGGCAGGGAAGCGATGTGCTGCAGGAAGAGGTGGCTTATGCAGGGGAGTGATGTAATGCAATAGGAGAGGATTAGTCAGGGAGCGATGTGCTGCAGGAAGTGCAGGATTTGGCAGTGGGCGATGTGGTGCAAGAGGGGATTTGGCAGTGGGTGATGTGGTGCAGGAAGGGGGAGATTTAGAAAGGGCACAATGTGCTGCAAGGAGGGGAGGATTAGACGGGAGCAATGTGCCGCAAGAGGGGGAGGTTTAGACAGGGAAGTGATGTGCTGCAGGAGTGGGAGAATTAAGCGGTGAGAAACATGCTGCAGGACGGGGAGGGTTAGGCAGGGGAGCAATGTGCTGCAGGTGGAAGGAGAATCTGTGACTACAGCCCAGTGTTTAAGGTTTATTGGAGCCTGTCTTTTATATATTTTATTGGTTTTTTTTCTGACAAAACTGCATAACATCTGACATGAAGTCCGCTTAGCAGTCACTGTCCCTGTAGATTGTTACTGTCCAGGTTCACCGCGGTCTCTTTTTGTTTTTAGTGCCAATCTGACAGCAGTGAAGGTTCCGCTGATAATGGTGGTCGGGTTCCGAATAGAATGTTCATGTCTGTTCTCATTGTTGTAACATCACGGAATATGCTAATTTCTTCTGACCACACCCGATGACTGAATAAAGGCGCCTCACCCACTTGTCTATGTCATCACTTTGTGGTGTCACAATGATCTAAGGGGATAAAAAAACGCTCCTGGCAGCTTTACAGTCATTCGTCCCTTCGTGTTAAAGGAGCAGGATGATAGAGCCGCACCATGCCAGCCAGAAGAAAAGAAAGTGGAGCCCTTCAAGATGATGAAGCAAGAAAGCAGACTGTGGAAGGCCATCCAGGACCAAGAGCATCATGAGGGCCTGGTAACGTATACTACACAACTGTTCTGTATATGCTCATGCCATGTACACCTATGGTGGCCGATTCATCAAGGCTGGTGGATTTCTATACCAGCATTCATGAAGCGCCTATTGGAGGAACGTGCACCAAATTCATTAAAAAGACTAAACCTCTTAATGAACTTGACTCATCCTTAAAGGGGTTGTTCCCTTTCAATAAATGAATGTCCCTAGCTGCAGGTCATTTAATTAAAAAAAAGAGGTTCCACCATCTCAGAGCTGCAGCAGCTCAGTGCGCTCAGCTGGGCAGTCCGTCTGATTACATTTGTTGGCTGCGGCAGTATTGAGGTGATGTCAGTGCCATACACAATCCCAGGAATGGGTCAGGACAGCACAGTTTGATTCTTTATACCTGCAGCCAGGGTCATTCATTTATTGAAATATCCCCTTAAAGCTGACGTACTACACCTCAAGAAATGTACTCCAGTCAAAAGATGGAGTCAATTTCAGTCCTAATTTACACCACTTTTCCAGCCTAATTTGTAATAAGTTTTCAGGTAAAGCTAAGCCACAAGCGGTCCAGATAAGCTCTGTTCACTATTTAAGAAGTTAAAAGAGTGGGTGTAAAAAGGTCAGAGTATTTAAATGTAAGTTGCGCAGGAATTTACTGAGATTCAAACAGTTGTGCAACAGATTTCCGGTGAAAACTGCTTGATGAAAAATGTTCCTTGAATAATATAACATTTCAGGTTAGTGGTAATAGATTTTATTATGGGACGTTGATCCAGGGAACTAGTCTGATTGCCATATGTGGAGTCGGGAAGGAATTTTTCCCCTAAAATGGGGCAATTAGCATCTGCCTCATGGGGTTTTTGCCTTCCTCTGGATCAACACATTAGCTTTTAGGTTGAACTTGATGGACTTGTGTCTTTCAACCTTAAAACTATGAAACTGTCCCTGTATTGAGGTTCAAGGGTGAAGCCCAGGGTTCATTTGGAACCATCAGAAATGGTGTGTTTTGCGCCCAGTCTGTCCAAGGAAGCCTGTTTGAGCCAACGGCCTCAGAAATATCCTAACATTTCAGAAAGTAGCAATAGTTAGGGTGGCTGAACCATTCTAGCCTTAAGTTTGCCCCTCCAGTCAGCATCTACTATGTAGATGCAATCAAGGCCATGTAATAAGTCTTTATCGCTGTACAGGGCTGTAAGAGTGAAGGCCAGAGTTCCTTTGGAACCTGTAGGATAGACTGGCTTTTGCCAAGTCTTTCCAAAGAAGCTTTTTTGAGCCATAGGCCTCAGACAGGTCCTAACAAGAAAGTGGCATTAGATAGGTATTTCTTTAGTTAGGATTGATTCAACTACTCAAGCCTCAAGCGCACTCCTCCGGCCAGCAGCTACTCTGTAGATGCAACCCTGGGCCTATGGTAAGTATCTATCCCTGTACAGGGGTGTAATAGTAAAAACCTGGGTTCCCTTGGGATCTGCAGAATGGAGTAGCTTGCGCCAAGTCTGTCCGAGGAAGTCTGTTTGAGCCAACAGCCTTAAACAGATCCCAGTATTTAGGGAAAAAAAAAGCTTCAGTTAGAGTTGAATCAACCACTATAGCCTCAAGCTCGCTCCTCCGGCCAGCAGCTACTCTGTAGATGCAGCCCTGGGCCTATAGTAAGTATCTATCCATGTACAGGCGTGTAATGGTAAAGGCCAGGGTTCCCTTGGGATCTGCAGAATGGAGTAGCTTGCGCCAAGTCTGTCCGAGAAAGCCTTTTTGAGCTGATGGATTTAAACAAATTTCAACATTTAGGAAAAAAGCATTAATCTATTTCAGTTAGAGTTAATTCAATTACTCTAGCATAAAGATCCTAATTCACTTTGTCTAAAGGAAGTTAGTTGGCAAATTTTTATTGTGTGAGCAATGAGGTTATGGAACTCTCTACCACATTAACTTGAAATACTTAATTTTCTAAAAAAAATTCAAGGAGGGCATATGTGTGCCTTTCTTGAATAATATAAAATTGCAGGTTATCCGTACTAGATTTTGTTATGGGACGTTGATCCAGGGAACTAGTCTGATTGCCATATGTGGAGTCGGGAAGGAATTTTTCCTCTAATATGGGGCAATTAGCATCTGCCTCATGGGGTTTTTGCCTTCCTCTGGATCAACACATTAGCTTTTAGGTTGAACTTGATGGACTTGTGTCTTTCAACCTTAAAACTATGAAACTGTCCATGTATTGAGGTTCAAGGGTGAAGCCCAGGGTTCATTTGGAAACATCAGAAATGGTGTGTTTTGCGCCCAGTCTGTCCATGGAAGCCTGTTTGAGCCAACGGCCTCAGAAATATCCTAACATTTAAGAAAGTAGCAATAGTTAGGGTTGGCTGAACCATTCTAGCCTTAAGTTTGCCCCTCCAGTCAGTATCTACTATGTAGATGCAATCAAGGCCCTGCAATAAGTCTTTATCGCTGTACAGAGCTGAAAGAGTGAAGGCCAGAGTTCCTTTGGAACCTGTAGGATAGACTGGCTTTTGTCAAGTCTTTCCAAAGAAGCTTTTTTGAGCCATAGGCCTCAGACAGGTCCTAACAAGAAAGTGGCATTAGATAGGTTTTTCTTTAGTTAGGATTGATTCAACTACTCAAGCCTCAAGCGCACTCCTCCGGCCAGCAGCTACTCTGTAGATGCAACCCTGGGCCTATGGTAAGTATCTATCCCTGTACAGGGGTGTAATGGTAAAAAACAGGGTTCCCTTGGGATCTGCAGAATGGAGTAGCTTGCGCCAAGTCTGTCCGAGGAAGTCTGTTTGAGCCAACAGCCTTAAACAGATCCCAGTATTTAGAAAAAAAAAGCTTTAGTTAGAGTTGAATCAACCACTATAGCCTCAAGCTCGCTCCTCCGGCCAGCAGCTACTCTGTAGATGCAGCCCTGGGCCTATGGTAAGTATCTATCCCTGTACAGGGGTGTAATGGTAAAGGCCAGGGTTCCCTTGGGATCTGCAGAATGGAGTAGCTTGCGCCAAGTCTGTCCGAGAAAGCCTTTTTGAGCTGATGGATTTAAACAAATTTCAACATTTAGGAAAAAAGCATTAATCTATTTCAGTTAGAGTTAATTCAATTACTCTAGCATAAAGATCCTAATTCACTTTGTCTAAAGGAAGTTAGTTGGCAAATTTTTATTGTGTGAGCAATGAGGTTATGAAACTCTCTACCACATGAAATTGAAATACTTAATTTTCTAAAAAAAATTCAAGGAGGGCATGTGTGTGCCTTTCTTAAATAATATAAAATTGCAGGTTATCCGTACTAGATTTTGTTATGGGACGTTGATCCAGGGAACTAGTCTGATTGCCATATGTGGAGTCGGGAAGGAATTTTTCCCCTAATATGGGGCAATTAGCATCTGCCTCATGGGGTTTTTGCCTTCCTCTGGATCAACACATTAGCTTTTAGGTTGAACTTGACAGACTTGTGTCTTTCAACCTTAAAACTATGAAACGGTCCCTGTATAGAGGTTCAAGGGTGAAGCCCAGGGTTCATTTGGAAACATCAGAAATGGTGTGTTTTGCGCCAAGTCTGTCCAAGGAAGCCTGTTTGAGCCAATGGCCTCAGAAATATCCTAACATTTAAGAAAGTAGCAATAGTTAGGGTTGGCTGAATCATTCTAACTTTAAGTTTGCCCCTCCAGTCAGCATCTACTATGTAGATGTGTGGCACCCCAGGGGTCTGGTTTTCCACAGTAATGTAATATTACGTCTGAGAGCAGGTGGGAGGTCCTTTGGTCAGGGATCCTGTGCATGCCACACCTCCTGCCCAGTCTTGGGAGGGGAAGGACTTCCCCTATATAAACCTGGGGCTGAGGCAGAGTAGAGAGTTCTGAGAGGAGAAGACAGGGAGCAGAGCTGCTCTATGGGCTCTGCTCCACAGGCAGGCCCTGTCCTGGGGCCTGAGCCTGGAGTCCAGGAAGAGTAGAGACAAGAGCAGCATAGGAAGCAGCAGAGTCACAAGGAGTCAGGGGCTGGCAGCTAAAGAGCTCGCCCTGACTAAGAAGATTCTTTACCGGACCCGGAGTCCGAGGCTGTGGGGACTAACTTCTACCCAGCAGCAGAATCCGTCAGGCAGGGGATTTCAGGTCCCCTGGCCCAGAAGCCCGAAGGCCCGGTCACACGCGTGGGACCAGCACCGCCATCGTGGAGCGGAAGCCATTAGAAGGCCCCGAGTCACCGGCCATACGGGTGAGCACCACACGGTACACTCAGGGACGTGGGCTACTTACATCAGCTTCTAGCAAGGTAGCCAGAAGAGTACAGTCAGCTTGGGAGGCCTACAACTACGCCTGGCCAGGGGAGATCCCATCTGCTCAAGGACTGACCAGGCCCCGTTCGCTAGCAAGTACTCCGGGAGGGTCTATCGTTGTTACCAGTAAAGACCCTGAACGCTACCATACCGTCTCTGAGTGGTTCCTGCTACCCCCATCATCCACGTCGGCTGCCCTGAGGCCATACCCCTCCCGTTGGGGGTTATACTATCACGCTGCACCATCCTTCCACCGGCCTCAGCGGTCTGCCCTGCAGCAGCAGCCCCCTGGCTGCATTCAACGGGTGGCGTAGTCATCAACCATTTTCTACCGCTAACAGACTGCCGTCCAGTTTGACTCCCTGGGCACGGACCGGGTCACCGCCACGAGACTACAACCCTAAACAGATCCGGCTCCGGGTAAGCTCCCGCGTGCGCAACGCAGCGCGACACAGGCCCAGGGGCGCGTCAACTTTGGCGTAGTCGGCAGGATCACGTGCCCGCAACCACCGGGTACTGCGTGCCTGAAAAGCAAAGACTGTTCAAACTTACCAGTGGTGAAGATTCCCGCCATCGGTGAAGATTCCCGCCATCCGGCGCCATCTTCAGCCTTCTTCCCGCCATCGGTGAAGTTTCCCGCCATCTGGCGCCATCTTCAGCCTTCTTCCCGCCATCCGTGGAGTTTTCCCGCCATTGGACGCCATCTTGAGGACGCCGCGCGGGAAGAAGAGGGGCGTGGACTCCGAAAGCGCGCGAGAACTGAAGCCCCGCCTCACGTCCGGACGTTGCGTAAGGTCCTGGAAGGAGCCCAGCAGACGCCGACGTCACAGGAGCGCGACGCCAGGTCCTCTACCCCGACGATTGACTGCGGAGCCGCGGCCTACGGAAGAGGATCTCCGGAAGGTAGGCCACGGTCCACTAGGGGGGAGGAGGACACCAGGAACGGACAGCAAGATGGCGGACCGGCAGCAGACTAAGCTGCCCAGCATCGGCAGTGCCCCAGTCGTCGCCGGCCCCGACCAGCGCCGGGAGAAGACGCGTGACGCAGGAGCGGTCGCGGGAGCAGGTAAGAGGAGTCTCCCTGTCCCGGACGCTGCCAGCGTCAGCCTGCTCCCGGGCCCCCTGGTGGAGCCGCCGATTCCGGGCGCTGCAGACACCGACCTGCTCCAGCCCCCGCAACAAGCCCTGCGGCCAAGCCCTCCAGCCCTGGGCACTACCACCACCAGCCCGCGCCCAGGCCCAAAGTTGCACCCTCTGACCCCGGGCGTCATCAACGGCGACCCTCTCCACGCCTGGTCGCAAGGCCTGAACTCCCCAGGTGCAAAAGGACTGTACGCCCTCCACGTTAACCAAGGAGGAGCTGCAGTACTACCAATACGAGGAAAGCCAAGAGGACCCGGACGGGTCTGAAGCCTACACACAAGAAGGAGCAGGAGGATGCCGTTACTGAAGTACGGTAAAGTGGAACTGTACATAGTTACCCATAGGGGTACTTGTGTTGCTAATTAAAATATGGTCCCCGTTGGGACAAGTGTGAACTGTTCCCGTGTGTCCCCTATCCTTAACCAGGCTGAGGACTGTGAGCAGCCAATCCTTATCCCCACTGGCCGAGGACTGAGAGCGGCCATATCTTGTAAATATTATGTGTTTCCAGTTATTTATAGGAGTCCTTGGTGGATTTACCGGGAATCCTTGTACATAGTTGGAGCGTAACCCAGGATGGACTAAAAGACTGTTAAGGACTCGGGGTAGGACAGACCCCTACCTGGTTACGTCTCCCTGTTTTGGTGAAATGGACACCTTGCTTTCTTCAAAGACTGCACCCGGTTACGGACACGCCGTGACCAGCTTTATGCGTTTCCTTATTGTAATGTTATTGTTTATACTTTGTTATGTTACAAAAATGTGTTTAGTCCCGGAGTACTAAATTTCACTAGGGGGGAATGTGGCACCCCAGGGGTCTGGTTTTCCACAGTAATGTAATATTACGTCTGAGAGCAGGTGGGAGGTCCTTTGGTCAGGGATCCTGTGCATGCCACACCTCCTGCCCAGTCTTGGGAGGGGAAGGACTTCCCCTATATAAACCTGGGGCTGAGGCAGAGTAGAGAGTTCTGAGAGGAGAAGACAGGGAGCAGAGCTGCTCTATGGGCTCTGCTCCACAGGCAGGCCCTGTCCTGGGGCCTGAGCCTGGAGTCCAGGAAGAGTAGAGACAAGAGCAGCATAGGAAGCAGCAGAGTCACAAGGAGTCAGGGGCTGGCAGCTAAAGAGCTCGCCCTGACTAAGAAGATTCTTTACCGGACCCGGAGTCCGAGGCTGTGGGGACTAACTTCTACCCAGCAGCAGAATCCGTCAGGCAGGGGATTTCAGGTCCCCTGGCCCAGAAGCCCGAAGGCCCGGTCACACGCGTGGGACCAGCACCGCCATCGTGGAGCGGAAGCCATTAGAAGGCCCCGAGTCACCGGCCATACGGGTGAGCACCACACGGTACACTCAGGGACGTGGGCTACTTACATCAGCTTCTAGCAAGGTAGCCAGAAGAGTACAGTCAGCTTGGGAGGCCTACAACTACGCCTGGCCAGGGGAGATCCCATCTGCTCAAGGACTGACCAGGCCCCGTTCGCTAGCAAGTACTCCGGGAGGGTCTATCGTTGTTACCAGTAAAGACCCTGAACGCTACCATACCGTCTCTGAGTGGTTCCTGCTACCCCCATCATCCACGTCGGCTGCCCTGAGGCCATACCCCTCCCGTTGGGGGTTATACTATCACGCTGCACCATCCTTCCACCGGCCTCAGCGGTCTGCCCTGCAGCAGCAGCCCCCTGGCTGCATTCAACGGGTGGCGTAGTCATCAACCATTTTCTACCGCTAACAGACTGCCGTCCAGTTTGACTCCCTGGGCACGGACCGGGTCACCGCCACGAGACTACAACCCTAAACAGATCCGGCTCCGGGTAAGCTCCCGCGTGCGCAACGCAGCGCGACACAGGCCCAGGGGCGCGTCAGATGCAATCAAGGCCCTGTAATAAGTCTTTATCACTGTACAGGGCTTTAAGAGTGAAGGCCAGAGTTCCTTTGGAACCTGTAGGATAGACTGGCTTTTGCCAAGTCTTTCCAAAGAAGCTTTTTTGAGCCATAGGCCTCAGACAGGTCCTAACAAGAAAGTGTCATTAGATAGGTTTTTCTTTAGTTAGGATTGATTCAACTACTCAAGCCTCAAGCGCACTCCTCCGGCCAGCAGCTACTCTGTAGATGCAACCCTGGGCCTATGGTAAGTATCTATCCCTGTACAGGTGTGTAATGGTAAAAACCAGGGTTCCCTTGGGATCTGCAGAATGGAGTAACTTGCGCCAAGTCTGTCCGAGGAAGTCTGTTTGAGCCAACAGCCTTAAACAGATCCCAGTATTTAGGAAAAAAAAGCTTTAGTTAGAGTTGAATCAACCACT
Source organism: Phyllobates terribilis (assembly GCF_046119375.1). Lineage (NCBI taxonomy): Eukaryota > Metazoa > Chordata > Amphibia > Anura > Dendrobatidae > Phyllobates > Phyllobates terribilis. Next base: position 3,153,376 of record NW_027362961.1, on the reverse strand, counting down.
ATAGCCTCAAGCTCGCTCCTCCGGCCAGCAGCTACTCTGTAGATGCAGCCCTGGGCCTATGGTAAGTATCTATCCCTGTACAGGGGTGTAATGGTAAAGGCCAGGGTTCCCTTGGGATCTGCAGAATGGAGTAGCTTGCGCCAAGTCTGTCCGAGAAAGCCTTTTTGAGCTGATGGATTTAAACAAATTTCAACATTTAGGAAAAAAGCATTAATCTATTTCAGTTAGAGTTAATTCAGTTACTCTAGCATAAAGATCCTAATTCACTTTGTCTAAAGGAAGTTAGTTGGCAAATTTTTATTGTGTGAGCAATGAGGTTATGAAACTCTCTACCACATGAAATTGAAATACTTAATTTTCTAAAAAAAATTCAAGGAGGGCATGTGTGTGCCTTTCTTGAATAATCTAAAATTGCAGGTTATCCGTACTAGATTTTGTTATGGAACGTTGATCCAGGGAACTAGTCTGATTGCCATATGTGGAGTCGGGAAGGAATTTTTCCCCTAATATGGGGCAATTAGCATCTGCCTCATGGGGTTTTTGCCTTCCTCTGGATCAACACATTAGCTTTTAGGTTGAACTTGATGGACTTGTGTCTTTCAACCTTAAAACTATGAAACGGTCCCTGTATAGAGGTTCAAGGGTGAAGCCCAGGGTTCATTTGGAAACATCAGAAATGGTGTGTTTTGCGCCCAGTCTGTCCAAGGAAGCCTGTTTCAGCCAACGGCCTCAGAAATATCTTAACATTTAAGAAAGTAGCAATAGTTAGGGTTGGCTGAACCATTCTAGCCTTAAGTTTGCCCCTCCAGTCAGCATCTACTATGTAGATGCAATCAAGGCCCTGTAATAAGTCTTTATCGCTGTACAGGGCTGTAAGAGTGAAGGCCAGAGTTCCTTTGGAACCTGTAGGATAGACTGGCTTTTGCCAAGTCTTTCCAAAGAAGCTTTTTTGAGCCATAGGCCTCAGACAGGTCCTAACAAGAAAGTGGCATTAGATAGGTTTTTCTTTAGTTAGGATTGATTCAACTACTCAAGCCTCAAGCGCACTCCTCCGGCCAGCAGCTACTCTGTAGATGCAACCCTGGGCCTATGGTAAGTATCTATCCCTGTACAGGTGTGTAATGGTAAAAACCAGGGTTCCCTTGGGATCTGCAGAATGGAGTAGCTTGCGCCAAGTCTGTCCGAGGAAGTCTGTTTGAGCCAACAGCCTTAAACAGATCCCAGTATTTAGGAAAAAAAAGCTTTAGTTAGAGTTGAATCAACCACTATAGCCTCAAGCTCGCTCCTCCGGCCAGCAGCTACTCTGTAGATGCAGCCCTGGGCCTATGGTAAGTATCTATCCCTGTACAGGGGTGTAATGGTAAAGGCCAGGGTTCCCTTGGGATCTGCAGAATGGAGTAGCTTGCGCCAAGTCTGTCCGAGAAAGCCTTTTTGAGCTGATGGATTTAAACAAATTTCAACATTTAGGAAAAAAGCATTAATCTATTTCAGTTAGAGTTAATTCAATTACTCTAGCATAAAGATCCTAATTCACTTTGTCTAAAGGAAGTTAGTTGGCAAATTTTTATTGTGTGAGCAATGAGGTTATGAAACTCTCTACCACATGAAATTGAAATACTTAATTTTCTAAAAAAAATTCAAGGAGGGCATGTGTGTGCCTTTCTTAAATAATATAAAATTGCAGGTTATCCGTACTAGATTTTGTTATGGGACGTTGATCCAGGGAACTAGTCTGATTGCCATATGTGGAGTCGGGAAGGAATTTTTCCCCTAATATGGGGCAATTAGCATCTGCCTCATGGGGTTTTTGCCTTCCTCTTGATCAACACATTAGCTTTTAGGTTGAACTTGACAGACTTGTGTCTTTCAACCTTAAAACTATGAAACGGTCCCTGTATAGAGGTTCAAGGGTGAAGCCCAGGGTTCATTTGGAAACATCAGAAATGGTGTGTTTTGCGCCAAGTCTGTCCAAGGAAGCCTGTTTGAGCTAATGGCCTCAGAAATATCCTAACATTTAAGAAAGTAGCAATAGTTAGGGTTGGCTGAACCATTCTAACTTTAAGTTTGCCCCTCCAGTCAGCATCTACTATGTAGATGCAATCAAGGCCCTGTAATATGTCTTTATCACTGTACAGGGCTGTAAGAGTGAAGGACAGAGTTCCTTTGGAACCTGTAGGATAGACTGGCTTTTGCCAAGTCTTTCCAAAGAAGCTTTTTTGAGCCATAGGCCTCAGACAGGTCCTAACAAGAAAGTGTCATTAGATAGGTTTTTCTTTAGTTAGGATTGATTCAACTACTCAAGCCTCAAGCGCACTCCTCCGGCCAGCAGCTACTCTGTAGATGCAACCCTGGGCCTATGGTAAGTATCTATCCCTGTACAGGTGTGTAATGGTAAAAACCAGGGTTCCCTTGGGATCTGCAGAATGGAGTAGCTTGCGCCAAGTCTGTCCGAGGAAGTCTGTTTGAGCCAACAGCCTTAAACAGATCCCAGTATTTAGGAAAAAAAAGCTTTAGTTAGAGTTGAATCAACCACTATAGCCTCAAGCTCGCTCCTCCGGCCAGCAGCTACTCTGTAGATGCAGCCCTGGGCCTATGGTAAGTATCTATCCCTGTACAGGGGTGTAATGGTAAAGGCCAGGGTTCCCTTGGGATCTGCAGAATGGAGTAGCTTGCGCCAAGTCTGTCCGAGAAAGCCTTTTTGAGCTGATGGATTTAAACAAATTTCAACATTTAGGAAAAAAGCATTAATCTATTTCAGTTAGAGTTAGTTCAATTACTCTAGCATAAAGATCCTAATTCACTTTGTCTAAAGGAAGTTAGTTGGCAAATTTTTATTGTGTGAGCAATGAGGTTATGAAACTCTCTACCACATGAAATTGAAATACTTAATTTTCTAAAAAAAAATTCAAGGAGGGCATGTGTGTGCCTTTCTTGAATAATATAAAATTGCAGGTGATCCGTACTAGATTTTGTTATGGGACGTTGATCCAGGGAACTAGTCTGATTGCCATATGTGGAGTCGGGAAGGAATTTTTCCCCTAATATGGGGCAATTAGCATCTGCCTCATGGGGTTTTTGCCTTCCTCTGGATCAACACATTAGCTTTTAGGTTGAACTTGATGGACTTGTGTCTTTCAACCTTAAAACTATGAAACGGTCCCTGTATAGAGGTTCAAGGGTGAAGCCCAGGGTTCATTTGGAAACATCAGAAATGGTGTGTTTTGCGCCAAGTCTGTCCAAGGAAGCCTGTTTGAGCCAACGGCCTCAGAAATATCCTAACATTTAAGAAAGTAGCAATAGTTAGGGTTGGCTGAACCATTCTAACCTTAAGTTTGCCCCTCCAGTCAGCATCTACTATGTAGATGCAATCAAGGCCCTGTAATAAGTCTTTATCACTGTACAGGGCTGTAAGAGTGAAGGTCAGAGTTCCTTTGGAACCTGTAGGATAGACTGGCTTTTGCCAAGTTTTTCCAAAGAAGCTTTTTTGAGCCATAGGCCTCAGACAGGTCCTAACAAGAAAGTGTCATTAGATAGGTTTTTCTTTAGTTAGGATTGACTCAACTACTCAAGCCTCAAGCGCACTCCTCCGGCCAGCAGCTACTCTGTAGATGCAACCCTGGGCCTATGGTAAGTATCTATCCCTGTACAGGGGTGTAATGGTAAAGGCCAGGGTTCCCTTGGGATCTGCAGAATGGAGTAGCTTGCGCCAAGTCTGTCCGAGGAAGTCTTTTTGAGCCAATGGCCTTAGACAGAACCCATCATTTAGTAATAAAAAAGCTTTAGTTAGAGTTATAGCCTCAAGCTCGCTCCTCTGGCCAGCAGCTACTCTGTAGATGCAACCCTGAGCATGTGGTAAGTCTCCATTCCTGTAAAGGGGTGTAATGGTAAAGATCAGGGTTCCTTTTGACCTGCTTATGCCAAGTCTGTCAAAGGAAGCCTTTTTGAGCTGATGGCTCTAAACAGATCCTAATGTTTAGGAAAAAAGCTTATGTGTATTTCAGTTAGATTAAGAGTAAAGCCAACAAAAGAGAATTTAACTTTCCCCAAAAAATCAATTATTAATATAGCATTTACCTGCCCAGATCTCAGAACTAATGCACTATTAGGATGTAGCAATCCCATATAATTTTGTGTGCAGTTTTAATACTATGTAATCACCCCCCTCCATTAATTGGTAATATGTGAGTGGTTGTCGCATCAGTATTTTGCACCTGTATTGCTGTCATCGTTATTATATGGTATGATTAGTACTGAGACCTAGGCAGGTAAACACTGTTGCCCTTTTTTCCTGTGTTAATTCTTGAATTTTGGTGGGAATTTAAATTTGTCTTTGCTTTTAATGTTAGTGTAGGGACTCGCAAGTATGAGGACCCTTGACGCGGGTTGCGAGCTTGTGTATTTTGGCCAAAATATTTACTAATACCTCATATATATCATATATATTTTTTGCACGTTATTTTTATTCAGGGTGCAGCCAGACCCATCAATGTTGGCCTTGTAAACTAGGGTGTCTGTCTTCATGGGGTGTACTTAAAAAGTGCTGGGCAGCCCGCCTAATCTAATAGTTTGGGCTTCACTAATAGGCTGTAAGCCAGACATTGTGCACTACCTATGTGTGACCAGTGCCCTATACAAGGCTTATTTGTGTGCAGTTTTAATACTAAGCAATCACCCCCTCCATGAATTGGTAGGTTGTGAGTGGTTGTCTCATCAATATTTTGCACCTGTGTTGCTGACTTCTTCATTATATGGGTTTGCTGCATCCTTGTAATTATTGTTGCTGTATTTGCGGTGTTAATTCTTGAATTTTGGTGGGAACTTTAATTCCTTGTTTTTGTGACTTTGCTTTTAATGTTAGTGTAGGGACTCGTAAGTATGAGGACCCTTGAGCAGGTTGCGAGCTTGTATATTTTGGCCAAAATATCGACCAATACCTCATATATATCATATATATTTTTTACATGCTATTTTTATTCAGGGTGCAGCCAAGCCCATCTACAGGTGCATCTCACAAAATTAGAATATCACCATAAAAGTTAATTTATTTCAGTTCTTCAATACAAAACGTGAAACTCATATATTATATAGAGCCATTACACACAGAGTGATCTATTTCACGTGTTTATTTCTGTTAATGTTGATGATTATGGCTTACAGCCAATGAAAACTCAAAAGTCATTATTTCAATTAATTAGAATACCTTATAACAACAGCTTGAAAAATGTTTTCAAAATCCAAAATGTTATCCTACTGAAATCTATGTTCAATAAATGCCCTCAATACTTGGTCAGGGATCCTTTTACATCAATTACTGCATCAATGCGGCAATATGGCATGGAGGGATCAGCCTGTGGCACTGCTGAGGGGTTATGGAAGCCCAGGTGGCTTTGATAGAAGCCTTCAGGTCGTCTGCATTGTTGGGTCTGGTGTCTCTCATTTTCCTCTTGACAATACCCCATAGATTCTTTATGGGGTTAAGGTCAGGTGAGTTTGCTGCCAATCAAGCACAGTGATACTGTTGTTTTAAACCAGGTATTAGTACTTTTGTCAGTGTGGACAGGGGCCAAGTCCTGCTGGAGAATGAAATTTCCATCTCCAAAAAGCTTGGCGTAGCTAAGGTTTTGTTTCAGGGGGCCGAAACTTCTGAGTGGGCCTCTAACCAGGTAACCCTGATTCCAACTATAGCGGCGCACCCAGATAGTTGATGTAGGAAAACCTCAGCAGATGACCGCGCTGTTACTAAAAATAATCTCTATACAAAGACCAGCACTGATATTACCGCCATATGGTGACATATATTGATAGATGCCAGTCCTGCAGAACATATAAGAGATCACAGCTCAGTTATATATAGTACCTTACAGCTGACGTTCTTTCTGATTAAATTGTTCACTTTTCCCGTCTTTTCCATCTGGCCCAGACCGACACGACAACTTCTCCAGCCAGGACTCAGAGTCTCAGGTATGCAGAGATCACAACAAAGACACATTTGACTCCTTACATTTCAGGCACTGACCACATCTATCCCCAACCTGCACAAACTTCTCATCCTGCTGATACCCCAATACTGAGCCTCTGCTGCAAAATGTGTCCCTATTACTGCACCTACTGTGTGCCCTCTAGATGGTAAAACAAACCTCTAAAATAAAGTAATGCCGTGTGCAAGTGTCCTAGAAAACAGTGCCCGCATTGTTCCCCCTAGAAAGTAATAGTGCCCCTTCGACAGTCACGATAACCTGAGTTCCCCTATAACAATAAGTGCCCACCTAAGATTTAATAATGTCCTGAGTCTCCCCCCATGTAGAGCTCCGCTCTAACCAGTATGATGTTCTCCTATTCACGATATAATTCCCCCTCACTGTATAGTACCCCCACAAAGTATACTGACCCCTTAGTAGCCCCCAAGCTGATGGCTCCAACACTGTATGATGGCCTCCACACTATACAAAGACCCCACATTATCTCCCACACTGTATGATGGCCCCCACGCTGTTCAAAGAACCCACATTATCTCCCACACTGTATAAATAGCCTACATATAGTATAATGCACCAGATAGTCCTCAATATAGTATAATGCACTCCCCATAGTCCTTCGTATAGTATAATGCGCCCCTATAGGCAGAGTCTGTAGTAAAATGCTCCCCCCATTGACAGAGTCTGTAGTATAAAGCTCCCCCCCATAGGCAGAGTCTGTAGTATAATGCTCCCCCCCTCCTCATAGGCAGAGTCTGTGGTATAATGCCCCCCCATAGGCAGAGTCTGCAGTATAATGCCCCCCCCATAGGCAGAGTCTGTAGTATAATGCTCCCCCCTCCTCATAGGCAGAGTCTGTAGTATAATGCCCCCCCCTCCTCATAGGCAGAATCTGTAGTATAATGCCCCCCCCCATCTCATAGGCAGAGTCTGTAGTGTAATGTGCCCCCCCTCCTCATAGGCAGAGTCTGTGGTATAATGCCCCCCCCCATCTCATAGGCAGCGTCTGTAGTATAATGCCCCACTTATAGGCAGAGTCTGTAGTAAAATGCACCCCCCATAGGCAGAGTCTGTAGTATAATGCTCCCCCTCTTATAGGCAGAGTCTGTAGTACAATGTCCCCCCCATAGGCAGAGTCTGTAGTATAATGCTCCCCCCCTCCTCATAGGCAGAGTCTGTAGTATAATGCCCCCCCATAGGCAGAGTCTGCAGTATAATGCCCCCCCATAGGCAGAGTCTGTAGTATAATGCTCCCCCCTCCTCATAGTCAGAGTCTGTAGTATAATCCCCCCCCCCTCCTCATAGGCAGAATCTGTAGTATAATGCCCCCCCATCTCATAGGCAGAGTCTGTAGTATAATGTGCCCCCCCTCCTCATAGGCAGAGTCTGTGATATAATGCCCCCCCCATCTCATAGGCAGCGTCTGTAGTATAATGCCCCACCTATAGGCAGAGTCTGTAGTAAAATGCACCCCCCATAGGCAGAGTCTGTAGTATAATGCTCCCCCTCTTATAGGCAGAGTCTGTAGTACAATGTCCCCCCATAGGCAGAGTCTGTAGTCTACTGCTCTCCCCTGCTCATAAACAGAGTCTGTAGTATAATGCCCCCCATAGGCAGAGTCTGTAGTAGAATGCCCCCCCATAGACAGAGGCTTTAGTATAATGCTCCCCCCCTCCCCATAGACATGCTGTAGTATAATGCCCCCCCTCCCCATAGGCAGAGTCTTTAGTATAATGCCCCCCCTCTCTGTGGGCAGAGTCTTTAGGATAATGCTCCCCCATAGGCAGAGTCTGTAGTATAATGCACCTCCCCCTTCCCATAGGCAGAGTCTGTAATATAATGCCGCCCCCCACCCGGCAAAAAATAAATAAACAGTACTCATCTCTCCTCCTGGTTCCCTCGCTGCTCAGAGCACCCAGCACGCACACATCTTCAGCACAGCGGGCTGGGCGCCAAGTGATGATGTCAGAGACGTCAGTCACAGAAGGGACTAATGGGAGAGAGATCCGCGCTCCCTCTCTCATCAGTAAACTTGCAGCGGTGGCGGGCAGTGGGGCCCGATGCTGGCACCAGGGGCATGCTAGATACAGTTACACTGGCGTAGCCCTGGATGGGCCCCCTAAGAGCGAGGGGCCCGGGGCCACCGCCCCCTTTGCCCCCCTGGTAGCTTGATACTGTGGCAGAGGGAAGCATGAAGTGCTCTAAAATTTCCTGGTAGACGGCTGCGCTGACTTTTGTGCTGAAAAAACACAGTGGACCTACACCAGCAGATGACACGGCTCCCCAAACCATCACTGATTGTGGAAACTTCACACTAGACCTCAAGCAGCTTGGATTGTGGCCTCTCCACTCTTCTTCCAGACTCTGGGACCTTGATTTCAAATGAAAATTGGAACTCTGGACATCTGTCAAGCCAGCAGTCTTCATCATGATTGTCATGATTGTGGAGCCTACTAAAACAGACTAAGGGACCTTTTTAAATGCTTAGGAAGTCTTTGCAGGTGTTTTTTGTTAATTATTTTAATTTACTGAGTTAATGACTTTTGTGTTTTCATTGGCTATAAGCCATAATCATCAACATTAACAGAAATAAACACTTGAAATAGATCACTGTGTTTGTAATGACTCTATATAATATATGAGGTTCACTTTTTGCATTGAAGAACTGAAATAAATTAACTTTTTGATGATATTCTAATTTTGTGAGATGCACCTATATGTTATGGCCTTGTAAATTAGAGTGTCTATCTTCATGGGGTGCACTTAAATAGTGCTGGGCAGCCCGTGTTCTTGCCTCAGGAGCGAATTTAGCTATCCAGGGAATCTAGTCACTTTATGTGTATATCAGTTCTGACATTATGTTGCTTGCATTTGAATCCTGTCTATTTTTTATTGTTTGATAACTGCACTGTCTGCTAGTGATTTAATGTATTTGCTCTAGTTTCAATTTGCAATGCATTATGGGAAAGTTCCAAGAGCATTGTGAGACAGTTCTTGTTGCATTGTGGTCCTGTTCTTGTCACAGTTTGGGCAGCGACCATTATTTCCTCGTCTCTTCTGATGGAGAAGTTCCCTTATCACTCATCTTGTAAAGTGGCACAGAGCGGTAGTCGTGACTGAACGTCGGTCTGATTTCGCTCTGGCACTTTACAGACAATGGGTGTCCCAGTCCCAGTGTGCTCTAGGGTGTGGGGTGCAGCACACTCTCTTGTAGGCCGCAGGCCTCCACTGCCTTCAGGCTTCTGTCCTCAGAAGCCGCCGCTCACAATTTAGGGGACACGAAGTTCTTTGTAACAGTCAAACATATACTTGACAGTTCAAGTTCATCAGGTGGGTACAGATGGGATAAGGCACAGCAATTCACATTATCCTCCTTCTTAGCATAACTCCTCTTCAGCCCTGTTGCTAGCTCATCCTGTATTTCTCGTCCACCTCTGCAGTGCACCCGGGACTGGCCTTCAACTTCCATCTATGCAGGTCCCTGTCCATCTTCCTTTGTACTTCAGAGCACACAAAGTGTCCGGCAGCTCCTATGCCAGACCTTAGGCTCTGGACGTGACTGGAGCGACTGCTCTGGATCCCAGTAATGCCTCCCACTGCCTGGAACATTGAGTACTATATACAGTGGGTACAGAAAGCATTCAGACCCCTTTACATCTTTCACTCTTTGTTTCATTGCAGCCATTTGGTAAATTCTAAAAAGTTCATTTTTTTTCTCATTAAAGTACACTGTGCACCCCATCTTGACTGAAAAAAAACAGAAATGTAGAAATTTTTGCAAATTTATTGAAAAAGGAAAACTGAAATATCACATGGTCATAAGTATTCAGACCCTTTGCTCATATTTAAGTCACATGCTGTCCATTTCTTGTGATCCTCCTTGAGATGGTTCTACTCTTTCATTGGAGTCCAGCTGTGTTTAATTAAACTGATAGGACTTGATTTGGAAAGGCACACACCTGTCTATATCCCCGGTCCTCACTTCACACTTGCCGTCGGGAGATCAGCGGCCCTAGCCATTGATCTCCCGACGGTAGCCGCATGGAGGTCAGCGGCGCCGCCGGTCGCGGTACTTCTGCTGCGAGCAGCCGGGAGATGAGCGGCTAGCGCCGGTCATCTCCCGGCTGCATCGCCGCTGACCTCCGTGCGGCAGATGAGCTGCTAACGGCCGCCATCTTTTTCTGAAATCCCGCGTCGCTGATTGGCCGCGGCTGGACCAATCAGCGACGCAGGATTTCCTGGACAGAAGGACAGACAGACAGACGGGATAAGACGATTATATACAGTACAGACCAAAAGTTTGGACACACCTTCTCATTTCAAGATTTTTCTGTATTTTCATGACTATGAAAATTGTACATTCACACTGAAGGCATCAAAACTATGAATTAACACATGTGGAATTATATACTTAACAAAAAAGTGTGAAACAACTGAAAATATGTCTTATATTCTAGGTTCTTCAAAGTAGCCACCTTTTGCTTTGATGACTGCTTTGCACACTCTTGGCATTCTCTTGATGAGCTTCAAGAGGTAGTCAATGGAAATGGTCTTCCAACAATCTTGAAGGAGTTCCCAGAGATGCTTAGCACTTGTTGGCCCTTTTGCCTTCACTCTGCGGTCCAGCTCACCCCAAATCATCTCGATTGGGTTCAGGTCTGGTGACTGTGGAGGCCAGGTCATCTGGCGTAGCACCCCATCATTCTCCTTCTTGGTCAAATAGCCCTTACACAGCCTGGAGGTGTGTTTGGGGTCATTGTCCTATTGAAAAATAAATGATGGTCCAACTAAACGCAAACTGGATGGAATAGCATGCCGCTGCAAGATGCTGTTGTAGCCATGCTGGTTCAGTATGCCTTCAATTTTGAATAAATCCCCAACAGTGTCACCAGCAAAGCACCCCCACACCATCACACCTCCTCCTCCATGCTTCTCGGTGGGAACCAGACATGTAGAGTCCATCCGTTCACCTTTTCTGCATCGCACAAAGACACGGTGGTTGGAACCAAAGATCTCAAATTTAGACTCATCAGACCAAAGCACAGATTTCCACTGGTCTAATGTCCATTCCTTGTGTTCTTTAGCCCAAATAAGTCTCTTCTGCTTGTTGCCTGTCCTTAGCAGTGGTTTCCTAGCAGCTATTTTACCATGAAGGCCTGCTGCACAAAGTCTCCTCTTAACAGTTGTTGAAGAGATGTGTCTGCTGCTAGAACTCTGTGTGGCATTGACCTGGTCTCTAATCTGAGCTGCTGTTAACCTGCGATTTCTGAGGCTGGTGACTCGGATAAACTTATCCTCAGAAGCAGAGGTGACTCTTGGTCTTCCTTTCCTGGGGCAGTCCTCATGTGAGCCAGTTTCTTGCAGCGCTTGATGGTTTTTGCATCTGCACTTGGGGACACTTTCAAAGTTTTACCAATTTTTTGCATTGACTGACCTTCATTTCTTAAAGTAATGATGGCCACTCATTTTTCTTTACTTAGCTGCTTTTTTCTTGCCATAATACAAATTCTAACAGTCTATTTAGTAGGACTATCAGCTGTGTATCCACCAGACTTCTGCACAACACAGCTGATGATCCGAACCCCATTTATAAGGCAAGAACTCCCACTTATTAAACCTGACAGGGCACACCTGTGAAGTGAAAACCATTTCCGGTGACTACCTCTTGAAGCTCATCAAGAGAATGCCAAGAGTGTGCAAAGCAGTCATCAAAGCAAAAGGTGGCTACTTTGAAGAACCTAGAATATAAGACATATTTTCAGTTGTTTCACACTTTTTTTGTTAAGTATATAATTCCACATGTGTTAATTCATAGTTTTGATGCCTTCAGTGTGAATGTACAATTTTCATAGTCATGAAAATACAGAAAAATCTTTAAATGAGAAGGTGTGTCCAAACTTTTGGTCTGTACTGTATATTAGATGATGACCCCACAGACCCTTTACACAGCATTATGTTTCCACAGCTCCTTGTATACAGTATGATTCCCTCATTGTTCCCTAAATACAGTATGATGTGCTCACAGCTCCATATACACCGTATGATGTCCCCACACATGCAGATACACAATATGATACCTATACACAATATGATGCCCCTACATCTCCCTATACACAATATGATGCCCCTACATCTCCCTCCATCTGAACAAGTCTCTCCAGCTTCAGAAAGATTATGGACGCATCACATTTTTTTTTACGGACAGGGAAAAAAGTGCCCTATTTTTATGGACTGTCCAAAAATTTCTGGACAGTTGGCTACCCTGCTATTAGTTCCACTGGGGTGGCAGCCTAGGTGGATGCTGGAAGCACAACCGTCTCTCCCTAAGATTCGGAGAGGGAAGGCCACCGAGTCCTGACCCTTGCTGTGGCCTTTTCGTTGAGAGGGATGGTTTATTGAGGGCCCATATATACACACAGTCATGGCCGGAAGTGTTTAGCAACCTTGAGATTGTTCCAGAAAGTGAAGTATTTCTCCCAGAAAATTATTACAATTACACATGTTTTGTTATACATTTGTTATAATATTTATTTCCTTTGTGTGTATTGAAACAGCACAAAAAAATGGGAAAAAAAGGCAAATTGGACATAATTTCACACAAAACTCCAAAAATGGGCCGGACAAAATTGTTGGCACTTTTCCAAAATTGTGGAAAAACAACTTTGCTTCAAGCATGTGATGCTCGTTAAAACTCACCTGTGGCAAGTAACAGTCGTGGGTAATATGAAAGTCATACCTGAGACCAGATAAAAAGTGGAGAAGATAGATAGATATGAGATTGATAGATAGATAGATATGAGATAGATAGATGGATATGTTGCACCCCAGGGGTCTGGTTACCACTGTAATAGAAATATTATGTCTGAGAGCAAGTGGGAGGTTTCCTGGTTCGGAGCCCTTAAACATGCAACACCTCCTGTCCCAGACCAGATAGGGGAGGAACCTGCCCTATATAAACTGGATCTGGGGCGGGGTTAGTGAAGTCAGAGCCTGGAGTTAGTTCCAGACACAGGGAAAGTAACAGCGAGGAGCTCTGTAGGAGCAGGAGCTGAAGACCAGGGACTTGAGCTAAGCGGAGTTCGTCCTGGCAGAAGACTCTGAGAACCGGACACAGGAGTCCGAGGTTGCGGGGACTTATATATACCCAGCAGCAGAAACCCGCCGGCAGGGGATTTCAAGTCCTCTGGCCATAGAAGCCCGGAGGCTCAGTCACGAGCAAGGGACCAGCACTGCAATCGAGGAGCGGGGGCTATCAGAAGGCCCCAAGTCACCAGCCATACAGGTGAGCACCACACGGAACACTCAGGGACGTGGGCTACTTCCACTCGCTTACAGCAAGGTAGCCAGGAAGAGTGCAGATAGTCGGGGAGGCCTACAACTCCACCTGGCCAGGGGAACTCCAGTTTTCTCACAGACTGACCAGGCCTCTTATGCTAGCCAGTACTCCCGGGAGGGTCTGCCTTATCACCATCAGTAAAGACCCTGAACTGCACTGCAAAGCCTCTGAGTCGTTCCTGCTGCGCTCGTGTACCATCACTCCTATCATCCACACTCACTAGCCTGAGGCTATACTCCTCCCGTGGGGAGTTATACTACACTCTGCTGCCCTCACAACATCAGCCTCAGAGGTCTGCTCAGCAGCGGCGGTTCTTATTGACCGCAATCCACGGGTGGCGTAGTCGGACATTGCATTATACTGATACAGAGACTGCCACAATATTGGTCTGGCCACCCTGAGCCACGGGACCAGGTCGCCACAACTACTCCCAGCATTGCCCTGAAGTCCGGTCCCGGGTGCCCCAGGGCCCAGGGGGCGCGTCATATAGATAATAGATAGATGATAGATAGTCCTATGATATGAGATAGAGGTCGTTATAGACAGGTTTATACACTCTCTCCCGAAGTCGGTAAAATCCTGGGTTGCCCAGGGAGATCCCTATAATGCTGATGACTTGGTGGGGTTGGTGGAAAGATACCAGGCGGTTGAGAGTCCGTTGGGAAAACAAGGGGTCGTAGCCTCTCAATACTGGGGTTCCCAAAAGGTGGCGGACACCCAAAAGAAGGGAGCTAGCGCCACACCTGGGGGGCATCCTAGAGTTCAGGAGGGGTCTGAGTTGCTGCCCAAGGTCCCACCCCATAATATAGTGTGTTGGAGATGTCATACCCCTGGCCATATTGCCTCCCGGTGTCCCATAACCTCTGAACCAATGGACTGTAACATGGGCCGGCGTTGCTCTTATTTTGCCTACCCCGCCTGCAGCGCAGTTCGTCAACATGGCGAGGGCCCTCAGGCATGCTCAGTGTCAGTTAACGGGGCACAAGTCTCTGGACTATTGGTCTCAGGAAGTTTGGTGACCCTGATAAGGGCCACACTCCCTCATCGGCTGGTTTCTGGGAAGGTGGTGGGTGTCCGGTGTATCAATGGGGACGCTAAGAACTATCCTGTGGCCCAGGTGGATGTAAACACAGACTGTGGCACCACATCTCATGAAGTGGCGGTCGTTAAGGACCTATTGCATCCCATAATAATTGGACGTTACTTTGCATTATTCTGGGAAATGTGGGGGAAAGCGGGGACACCTGGTTGCTTGGACGACAGCCAGATCGCCCCTAAGGAAACTTACCCGCAGAACATAGTAGATGAGTTTCCCATGTGTGTGCTGGTGGGCAATGAGGCTGAAGTAGCATCCCCTGAGTCCAATATCCCTGAGCTTTAGGTGTCCGAGGGAAACTTTGGAACTGCCCAACTCAGGGATTTAGCTCTGAAAGGGGCCTTTGAAAATGTTACTGTGTTAAATGGGGTGCCTCAGGAACCGGGGGCTGACACTCGGTTCCCTCATTTTGCTGTGAATGGGGATTTGCTGTACAGAATAACCAAGCCAAGGGGTGAGGTAATAGAACAGTTGCTGGTGCCAGGGCCCTATAGACGCAGGGTGTTAGACATGGCTCATTCTCATGTGTTGGGTGGTCACCTGGGTGCAGACAAGATTCAAGAACGGATCCTCCAAAGATTCTACTGGCCAGGTTGCTATAGAGAAATATAGAGTTATTGTCGTTCCTGCCCCACATGCCAGATAACCTCCCCAGTGGCCCACTTCCGCAGTCCCCTAGTGCCACTACCAGTCATCGAGGTTCCATTCGAACGCATAGCAATGGATCTAGTGGGGCCTCTGGTCAAGTCCGCCCAAGTGCATCAGTATATCCTGGTGGTATTAGATTATGCTACATGGTAGCTGGAGGCCGTACCACTACGAAACTCCTCCACCAGGTGTATAGCCCGGGAGTTAGTCCACATGTTTTCAAGAACTGGGTTGCCTAACGAGATCCTAACAGACCAAGGAACTCCATTTATGTCGAAGGTCATGAGGGAATTGTGCAAGACACTGCAGATTGCACAACTGAGAACCTCCGTGTACTCTCCCCAGACGGACGGACTGGTAGAGAGGTTTAACAAAACCTTGAAAGCAATGTTGAGGAAAGCAGTGGAAAAGGATGGCCGAGACTGGGACTATATGTTGTTCGCCATGAGGGAAGTTCCCAAAGCTTCCACAGGTTTCTCCCCGTTTGAACCACTCTATGGACGACACCCTCAGGACTCCTGGAGGTGGAGAAAGAGTCCTGGGAAGCTGAGACCACTCCCTATAGGAGAGTGGTGGAGCACGTTGCCCAGATGCAAGAGAGGATTGCCCATGTGATGCCCATTGTGAGGGAGCACCTCCTTAAGGCACAAGAGGCACAGTCCAGGGTGTATAATAGGTCGGCCAGGGTGAGATCGTTCAACCCAGGAGATCGAGTGCTTGTGCTAGTCCCACAGTGGAGACAAGTTCATGGCCAAGTGGCAGGACCCCTATGAGGTGGTAGAGAAAGTGGGAAAAGTCAACTTTAAGATCCACCAACCAGGGAAGAGGAAGCCCTACCAAATTTACCATGTTAACTTGATTAAGCCATGGCAAGATAGAGAGCCTGCGGAAGCTCCCTGTTTAATGGCTGAGGCTGAGGCCGATGTGAAAGAGGTCAAGGTGGCAGAGTCACTGTCACATGCCCAAAAGCAACAGTGCAAAGAGTTGTTACAGCGAAATAAAGACATGTTTTCGGAGTTGCCAGGACTCACTCAGGTCATAGAGCATGAGGTTCTCACAGAGCCTCATGTTCGCGTCAATCTAAAACCATACCGGATCCCCGAAGCCCGCAGAGAGGTGATCTCTAAAGAAGTAAGGCGGATGCTAAACCTGGGAGTCATTGAAGAGTCCAAAAGTGGATGGTCCAGTCCTATAGTCTTAGTGCCGAAACCAGATGGAGAATGGCGGTTTTGCAACGACTATAGGAAGCTGAACGAGGTCTCAAAGTTCGACGCCTACCCAATGCCTAGGGTAGATGAGCTTATCGAAAGGCTAGGACCCGCTCGGTACATCACCACTCTGGACCTCACCAAAGGATATTGGCAAATTCCCCTGTCCAAAGAGGCTAAGGAGAAGACAGCCTTCTCGACGCCAATACGTCAGGATGCCGTTTGGGTTGAAGGGAGCTCCGGCCACCTTCCAGAGAGCCATGGACCGGATCTTAGCACCCCACAAACAGTATGCAGCGGCCTACCTAGATGCCATCGTCATATTTAGCCAGGACTGGGAAAGTCATCTGGACAAAGTTCAAGCCATACTTGATGCCCTAAGGAAGGCGGGCTTTACTATCAACCCGAAGCCAAGTACCTAGGGTACGTGGTTGGTAGAGGGGAAATAAAACCACAAATAAATAAGGTCGAGGCGATCTTGAACTGGCCACAGCCCCTCTCGAAGAAGCAGGTCATGGCGTTTCTAGGCATTGTGGGCTACTATCGAAGATTTGTCCCTAACTTTGCCCTGATAGCAGCCCCACTGATGGATCTTCTGAAAGGGATGAAGTCAGCTATGGCCAAGTGGTCCCCGGAAGCAGAAGTGACCTGCCAGGAATTGAAACTGGTCCTCTGTAAACAACCAGTCTTGGTGGCACCCAGCTTCTCCAAGGAGTTTGTGGTCCAGATGGATGCATCGGATGTCGGGCTGGGAGCAGTCTTGTCCCAGGAGATTAACGGAGAAGAACACCCTGTAAAATACCTCAGTCTGAAGCTCTCCGCTTGTGAGAAGGACTACTCCATTGTAGAAAAAGAATGTTTGGCCATTAAGTGGGCGTTAAACACTCTGAGGTATTACCTATTAGGCAGAAGGTTCAGGTTAGTGTCAGACCATGCCCCATTGAGGTGGATGCGAGAAAAGAAGGGAAACAATGCCAGAGTGACTAGGTGGTTCCTGGCTCTACAAGATTTTAGTTTCCGGGTAGAGCATAGGCCTGGGAAACAACATGGGAATGCCGCTGCCTTGTCAAGGGTTTATTGTATGGTGACAGAAGGTGCCAAGCCCTACGGCTTTGGACAGAGGGGGGGTGTATGTAAGGTTGCTGCCGGACAGATCGTGGACGGGAGGTATGTGTCCTCGAAGTGCCATGCTTCGGTGATGTAGGATCCGGAGAAGCAGGCTCCAGCACACATAGTGCTGAGAGGAATTTAATGAGTCCGGATTACAGGGCCGGGTTTTATGAGCAGCTGAAAGAGCACCTGTGGCACCTAACAGGTGTTGGCAATAACTAAATCACACTTGCAGCCAGTTAACATGGATTAAAGTTGACTCAACTTCTGTCCTGTGTCCTTGTGTGTACCACATTGAGCATGGAGAAAAGAAAGAAGACCAAAGAACTGTTTGCGGACTTGTGAAACCAAATTGTGAGGAAGCATGAGCAATCTGAAGGCTACAAGTCCGTCTCCAAAGACCTGAATGTTCCTGTGTCTTCCGTGCGCAGTGTCATCAAGAAGTTTAAAGCCCATGGCACTGTGGCTAACCTCCCTACATGTGGACGGAAAAGAAAAATTGACGAGAGATTTCAACGCAAGATTGTGCGGATGGTGGATAAAGAACCTCGACTAACATCCAAACAAGTTCAAGCTGCCCTGCAGTCCGAGGCTACAACAGTGTCAACCCGTACTATCCGTCGGCGTCTGAATGAAAAGGGACTGTATGGTAGGATACCCAGGAAGACCCCACTTCTTACCCCGAGACATAAAAAAGCCAGGCTGGAGTTTGCCAAAACTTACCTGATAAAGCCTAAAACTGGAAGTGCATTGAGGTGAAGGTGAAGAGGTATTGGGAATCCTGCAGAAAATACCTGTGTGAATTGCGTGAAGAGGTATTGGGAATCCTGCAGAAAATACCTGTGTGAATTGCATGAAGAGGTATTGGGAATCCTGCAGAAAATACCTGTGTGAATTGCAGTGAGTGCTGCATTGTGATCTGCTGAGTGCTTTTCTACCTGTTTAGATTTATTGGGCTTTTTAAAATCTATTTTCTCACTACAGTTTTAGTTTCTTAGTTTACTACCTGTGTATTTAAGGGTTAACTACATTGCACTAAAATCCTGAGGTGTAGATTTACTCACAAGGGGTTAATTAAGGGGAAGGGGTCATAATTAAGGGTTTATAAGGGGCAGCTGGTTGGGCATAAAGTCCTTTGGAAGTGCATTGAGGTGAAGGGTACATTGCTGGAAAAGGAAAAAAAAAAAAAAAACCACTTTAAATCTCTTAGTTTGCGAGTGTGAACGAGCTGCGTGTGTCCGGAGCGTAAGTGCGAACGAAAGTAAGTGTGTGACTTGTTTTTCAGTGACTTTGGATTCAGGGAGTTTGGAAGGGAGGACTTAGGACTGAATTGCTGACTGTATTTCATTGTTTCTTTACTTTACTTTTTACTTAATTAATCCACCTGACCTACTTAGCTGATTCCCCCGTCCATACTTGATACTTAATTGATCCCCCGTCCATACTTAACTGATCCCCCGCCGATATCTAATTGATACACTTGCACATCCCTAATTGATCCCCGTCCATACACCTATATATAAATAATTGTGTTTTGTACTTGTATATATATACTGACTGTATCCCCATATTTAGAATGACGTCCATGTTGGACGGAGCCGTGCAGTGTACATCTTGCGCAATGTATGCATTCCGTGAGCACCCGCTCGAGGATCCATACTGCTGCGAGAGATGTGAGCATATCGTGCACTTGGAAGCCCAAATTCTGGATCTAAGTGCTCAGATAGCGGTACTGAGGAGCATCGACAACATAGAACGGAGTTTGCTGCTCACCGAGCAGACACTCAATGGGTCAATACTGGGGGTGGAGCATAGAGGGGAAGTGCAGGCTGAACAGGCAGGGAGCTGGATAACAGTAAGGAGGGATAGAGGGAAGAAGTATAGGAAGGCTGGTTCAGAACCGGCATTATTGGAGCACGACAGATCCTCTGACCGCCGGGGGAGTGTATGCTCCAGTAATGAGGGGGAGGGGGGAAGTGTAGGGCAGGCAAGACAGGTTCTGGTAGTGGGTGACTCTATTATTAGGGGGACAGACAGGGCAATCTGTCACAAAGACCGGGATCGCCGAACGGTGTGCTGCCTCCCTGGCGCTCGAGTCCGGCACATCGCGGATCGGGTTGACAGGTTACTGGGTGGGGCTGGCGAAGACCCAGTGGTCATGGTCCACATCGGCACCAATGACAAAGTGAGTGGTAGATGGAGGGTCCTTAAAAATTATTTCAGGGACCTAGGTAGGAAGCTTAGGACAAGGACCTCCAAGGTAGTTTTCTCAGAAATACTACCAATCCCGCGAGCCACACAGGAGCGCCAACAGGAGGTTAGGGAGGTGAATAAGTGGCTAAAGAGTTGGTGCAAGGCAGAAGGGTTTGGGTTCATGGAGAACTGGGCCGACTTCGCGGTCGGCTACAGGCTCTACCGTAGGGACGGGCTGCACCTCAATGGGGAGGGTGCAGCGGTGCTGGGGAAGAAGATGGCTAATAGGTTGGAGGAGTTTTTAAACTAGAGACGGGGGGGGGGAAACCAAGGAAATAGGTGGGATGTGAGGCAAGCAAGGGGGAAGGGGAGAAGTGAATATAATGAGGGTGGAGAGGGGGGTGGGGATAGTACAGTTAGATCGTTAGAGAAGAATAGGATGCTAAATAACCACAAAGTTTTATCTTGCATGCTGACCAACGCAAGAAGCCTGACCAATAAGGCGGATGAGCTGCGGGCGCTTATATGGGAGGAGAGGTATGACATCGTAGGTATAACAGAGACTTGGCTAGACGATAGCTACGACTGGGCGGTAAATTTATTAGATTATAGTTTATTTAGAAGGGACCGGAAACAGGGGAAAGGCGGAGGAGTCTGCTTATATGTAAAGTCATGTCTAAAACCCAGACTAAGGGAAGATATAGGAGAGGGAGAAGAGGGGGTCGAGTCCATGTGGGTAGAGATAGAGGGAACTAAAAATAATAATAAAATATTACTGGGGGTCTGCTATAAGCCACCCAATATAACAGAGGAGAATGAGAAACTGCTATTAGGACAAATAGACAAAGTAGCAAAACATAATGAAGTGATTGTAATGGGGGATTTCAACTACCCGGATATTGACTGGGAAACAGAAACCTGTAGATCTCAGAAAGGAAAAAGGTTCTTGAAAAATATTAAGGATAATTATCTCTCCCAACTAGTGCAGGAACCAACGAGAGGGAAGGCCGTGTTAGACTTAATATTGACTAATAGGCCTGATAGAATAACTGAGGTACAGATAGGGGGGCACCTAGGTAATAGCGACCATAATATTATCGACTTCAAAATGCCCTTCAGTAGGGTTATCAATAAGGGAACAACAAAAACATTAAACTTTAGGAGGGCAAAGTTTGATCAGCTGAAAGAAAGCCTTCAACTTATTGACTGGGACAAAGTTCTTAATCAAAGGAATACGAATAGTAAATGGGAAACCTTCAAAAGAATTCTGAATACTCAGTGCGAGAGGTATATACCGTATGGGAATAAAAGGGCCAGAAATAAGAGGAAACCAATATGGTTGAACAAGAACGTAAAAGGGGCGTTAAATAGCAAAAAAGAGGCATTCAAGAGATTAAAACAGGAAAACAGTAAGGAGGCACTAATGTGTTACAAGGAAAAAACGAGAACCTGCAAAAAACAAATAAAAATAGCGAAGGAGGAAACAGAGAGACGTATTGCTAGGGAAAGTAGATCAAATCCCAAACTGTTCTTTACGTATATAAATAGTCAAAGGATTAAATCGGATAATATTGGACCGATAAAAAGTGAGGAAGGCAAAATCATAGAGAAAGATGAGGATAAAGCTAATCTATTAAATAATTTTTTTTCGACAACTTTCACAAAGGAAATCGAACTAACAGGAGAAATGAGAAGTGACAAACTTAATCCTCCACTAAGTATGACAAATCTAACCCAAGCTGGGGTACAGAAACGCCTCAGTAACATTAAAATAAACAAATCACCAGGACCTGATGGCATACACCCACGGGTACTAAGGGAACTAAGTAATGTGATAGACAGACCGTTATATCTTATATTTAAGGACTCTGTTGAGACTGGGTCTGTGCCACTTGATTGGCGACAGGCGAATGTAGTGCCAATATTCAAAAAGGGAGCGAAAAGTGACGCCGGAAACTATCGGCCGGTGAGTCTGACGTCCGTTGTGGGCAAAATTTTTGAAAGCTTCATTAAAGAGGCAATTATGGAGCATCTTGATGCTAATAATCTTTTAATCCCGAACCAACATGGATTCATGAGGAATCGCTCCTGCCAAACAAACCTGATTGACTTCTACGAGGAGGTTAGCTCTCGAGTAGATCAGGGGGAACCAGTGGATGTCGTGTATCTCGACTTCTCAAAAGCTTTCGATAGCGTGCCACATAATAGGTTGGTATACAAAATGAGAATGATGGGGCTGGGGGAAAATGTCTGCAAGTGGGTAGCTAACTGGCTAAGGGATAGAAGGCAGAGGGTGGTTATAAATGGAATATACTCAGATTGGGTAAGCGTCACTAGTGGGGTACCACAGGGGTCTGTACTAGGCCCAATGTTATTTAATATCTTTATTAACGACATAGTCAACGGGATAAATAGTAAAATATCAATATTTGCAGATGACACAAAGTTATGTAAAACAATTAATACAAAAGAGGACAGTGCAGACCTACAGAGGGATTTGGATAAGCTGGGTAGGTGGAGCATTAAATGGCAAATGAGGTTTAACGAGGAGAAATGTAAGGTCATACATATGGGAAGGAAAAATGGAAGTCACCAGTACTCACTGAATGGGAAATCATTGGGGAATTCAGAGATGGAGAAGGACTTGGGCATCTTGATTGATGGCAAACTAAATTGGAGTGCCCAAAGTCAGGCCGCTGCTGTAAGGGCAAACAGGGTAATGGGATGTATCAGAAGAGGTATAGCTGCAAAGGATGAGAACATTGTTCTTCCACTGTACAAAGCACTGGTCAGACCACACTTGGAATACTGTGCTCAGTTATGGGCCCCAATATATAGAAAGGATATAAATGAGCTTGAAAAGGTACAAAGGAGGGCAACAAAATTAATAAAGGGAATGGAGGGACTGCAATACCCAGAGAGGTTGGCAAAACTAGGACTATTCAGCCTGGAAAAGAGAAGGTTGAGGGGGGACATAATAAATGTGTACAAATATGTTAGGGGACAGTATAGAGACCTTGCCAGGGATTTGTTCAAAAGGAGGGATATTACGGTAACAAGAGGGCATTCACTAAGACTGGAAGAGAAAAGGTTTCAGCACCAGCATAGGAAGGGGTTCTTTACGGTAAGAGCAGTGAGAATATGGAATTCACTGAGTGAGGAGACGGTGATGTCAGATTCACTACACCAGTTCAAGCGGGGACTGGATGCATTTCTAGATACCTGGCAGATTTCAGCATATACTTAAAAATAAAATAAAATAGTAAGTTGATACAGGGATTTATTCTGACTGCTGGTTTCAGAGTCAGGAGGGAATTTTTCCTCAGGTGAAGATTGGCCAAATCATTTGGGGTTTTTGCCCTCCTCTGGATCAACTTTAGCAATTACAGAACTAACAGGTCGAACTTGATGGACGCAAGTCTTTATTCGGCTTTTACTAACTATGTTTACAAACTATGTTACTATGTTTTGGAAGAATGTTCTCTGGTCAGATGAGACAAAAGTCGAGCTTTTTGGGAAAAACCATTAACATAGAGTGTACAGGAAAAAAAAAGAGGCATTCAAAGAAAAGAACATGGTCCCTACAGTCAAACATGGCGGAGGTTCCCTGATGTTTTGGGGTTGCTTTGCTGCCTCTGGCACTGGACTGCTTGACCGTGTGCATGGCATTATGAAGTCTGAAGACTACCAACAAATTTTGCAGCATAATGTAGGGCCCAGTGTGAGAAAGCTGGGTCGCCCTTAGAGGTCATGGGTCTTCCAGCAGGACAATGACCCAAAACACACTTCCAAAAGCACTATAAAATGGTTTTAGAGAAAGCACTGGAGACTTCTAAGGTGGCCAGCAATGAGTCCAGACCTGAATCCCATAGAACACCTGTGGAGAGATCACAAAATGGCAGTTTGGAGAAGGCACCCTTCAAATATCAGGGACCTGGAGCAGTTTGCCAAAGAAGAATGGTCTACGATTCCAGCAGAGCATTGTAAGAAACTCATTGATGGTTACCGGAAGCGGTTGTTCGCAGTTATTTTGGCTAAAGGTTGTGCAACCAAGTATTAGGCTGAGGGTGCCAATACTTTTGTCTGGCCCATTTTTGGAGTTTTGTGTGAAATGATCAAGGTTTTGATTTTTGCTTCATTCTCTTTTGTATTTTTTCCTTGCAAGCAAATTAAATGAAGATAATAATACCAAAGAATTTGTGATTGCAATCATTTTCAGGAAGAAACTGAGTATTATCTGATAGAATTGCAGGGGTGCCAATACTTTTGGCCACCACTGTAATAAGTGAGCTGTCATTTATTCATAAGACGTTCTATTCTTCAGAGCTGAGACTGTAAAATAAAAAGTGAACAATAAAATATCTGATGACTGTTCTTTCACTGTGAGTAAGAAACAGATAATAAAATTAAAGGAAAAAATAACTGAGGGGAGAACCCTGCAGGTTTATTGTACTTCTATAGCTGTATGGTGGCAGGATGGTGACACTGCTGGAGTCCTGGTGAGGATCTGCATGATATTCATTTCTGTTGACTTTTTATTGCCAACATATTCTGCAGTGATGTACATATAGTCCCTGCCCACAATGCGGTACACATGAGGGACAATTTCATATTAAGCCAAGTAACCTATGATGTCAAGGTCTCATATTTACAAGGTGCTTATTGGCAATCTGAGCCGGCGAATGGCTCTGTGTCCGTATATTCGCTATATACTGCCCGCAATATCTTGTAGAAAGCTCACAGTGACTAAAATGTATAAATAGTTCTCTTTGGAGAATTTAATTAGATCCATTCATACCTTACCTTATAATGAGGACTTAAAGGGCTTTTATAACTAGGTAAAACAAGCTTAACGGGACTGTCCAGGACTTATATATTAATGACCGATTTTAGGATAAGTCATCAACAGGGTGGGACTGGGCTGGCGGGGTACCCTTCTGCAGAGGAGAGGGGGAGAAGAGAATGAAAAAATAAAAAACCTGCGGTTTTAAGGGGCACGGGCCCTTTAAAAGCGCAGGCACAGTGTATGCAGGGACGCGCTCACGCGGCGTTCATTACCTGAACCGCCGTGACACACGTCCCAGTGAAGCAGCTGAAGCTGCGCGTCTCCCTTCCCCGGCCGGCGTATGACGTCATCGTCATGCGCCTGCAGTGAAGGAGGCGCGCAACTCAGCCGCCGGAGAAGGAGGACACCGCACGGGAGAGCAGGAAGGTAAGAGGTGTCTGTGTGTGTGTCTGTGTGTATATGAGTGGATGCAGAATGGGATGGGCCCCTGGCTGGACACACAAGGGGGGGCCCGGTTAGACACACAAGGGGGGACCCTGGCTGGACACACAAGGGGGGGACCGGATGGACACACAAGGGGGGCCTTGCTGGACACACAAGGGGGAGCCCTGGCTGGACACACAAGGGGGAACCCTGGCTGGACACACAAGGGGGAGCCCTGGCTGGACACACAAGGAGAAGCCCTGGCTGGACACACAAGGGATAGCCCTGACTGGACACACAAGGGGGAGCCCTGGCTGGACACAAAAGGAGGGAGCTGGATGGACACACAAGGGGGAACCCTGGCTGGACCCACAAGGGGGAGCCCTGGCTGGACACACAAGGGGAAGCCCTGACTGGACACACAAGAGGGAACCCTGGCTGGACACACAAGGGGGAACCCTGGCTGGACACACAAGGGGGAACACTGGCTGGACACACAAGGGTGAGAGCCTGGCTGGACACACAAGGGGGAACCCTGGCTGGACACACAAGGGGGGGAGCCTGGCTGGACATATAAGGGGGAGCCTGGCTGGACACATGGGAAAGGGTGGGCAGGATGGCTATATGGTGGGGCAGGCTGGACACATGGAGGCCAGGATGGATATATGAGGGGGATGGATATATGGCGGGCCGGATATATGGGGGGCGGGGCAGGATGGACACATGGGGGGCTAGGATAGGTATGTGGGGGGGCAGGCTCGATACACGTGGGCTAGGATAAATATATGGAGGGGCCACGCTGGACATATGGGGGCCAGTATGGATATATGGGGGGGTGTCAGGATGGATATATGCAGGGGGAAGGGCAGGATGGATATATGAGGGGGCAGGCTGGACACATGGAGGCCAGGATGGATATATGGGGGGCAGGCTGGAAACATGGAGGCCAGGATGGATATATTGGGGGGGGGCAGGCTGGACACATGGAGGCCAGGATGGTTATGTAGGGGGGGCATGCTGGACACATGGAGGCCAGGATGGATATATGGGGGGGCAGGCTTGACACATGGGGCTTTAGGACAGATATATGGGAGGGGGCAGGCTGGACACATGGAGGCCAGGACAGATATATGGGGGGCAGGCTGGAAACATGGAGGCCAGGATGGATATGTGGGGGGGCAGGCTGGACACATGGAGGCCAGGATGGATATATGGGGGGAACAGGAGGGCCACATGGGGGACTAGAATGGGTATATGGGAGGGGGCAGGCTCGATACACGTGGGCTAGGATAAATATATGGAGGGGTCACACTGGACATATGGGGGCCAGAAGGGATATATGGGGGGTGTCAGGATGGATATATGCAGGGAAGGGGGGGCCAGGATGGATATATGGGGGTGCCAGGCTGAACAAGGGACTTAATTACTGTTTGGTGCCAGATTGAGGAACATACTTTATTAGTTTATGGTGGCCAGTGAGGAACATTATTATTTTAGAGTCCAATTAGAGACATTATTACTTCTGTAATATAATTTACTTTTTAGGAAATTGTTTTCCATGGGATAGGACAAAAGCGGGCTCCTGTTACTGTGCAGGGCGGCACTATCTCGCTTTTTTTCTTCAACTGGTGTAGCGTAGAAGTCGGGGGGTGGAGTGGGAATATTCCCTAGAAGAGATCAGTTATTGATAACTGTGTGTTATTTTCTGCAGAGATGATTCCTGGCTGGAAGAAGTGATGGCCGTCTGTGCCAGATGAAGAAGAAAAGCGGAGATGAAGGACTTCACCTAGAGACGTCACTGGTGAGTCAGTGTATTACATGTGACTCGCCCCCTGGGCCGTGGGGCACTCGGATCCGTGCAATAGGGAGACGATGGGGGTAGTAGTGGCGACCCGGTTCTGTGGCTCAGGGTGGTCAGGCCAATGGTAGTCTGCTATGTTCTGCTGATAATGTCCGACTACGCCACCCGTGGATTGCGGTTATTAGGAACCGCCGCTGCATGCAGACCGCTGGGGCTGATGAGGTGTGCAGCTAGGGTAGTGTGACTCTCCACGGGAAGAGTGCGGCCCCAGGGCAGTATAATGGATGTTGGGAGTGATGGTAGTGGGAGTCCCAGTGCTGATTGTGCTGGAGGAGCAAGGAGCACACAGACAACAGGTTGCAGTTCAGGGTCTTCACTAAACAGGTAAACTGACCCACAAACAGTCCCGGCTAGGAGGGGACCTGGATGTCTGAGAGCAACGGGGAAATTGGCCCTGGTCAGGGTGAGGGTGTAGGCCTACCGTGCTTTCTGCACTCCTTCTGGCTATCTCCTCCTGATAGGGTAACAGCCCACGTTTCCGAGCTTTCCGTGTTTTCTCGCCTGTATGGCCTGTGACGTGGGTTCCTTTCTGCTCCCAGCCTTGTATGGCTTTACTGGTCCCTTCTGTTGTGGCAGGGCCTCCAGGCTTCTTAGGCCAAGGAATATACAGTCCCTTGCGGACTGGTTCTCTGCTGGGGGATGTGGAATCCTTCCAGCCTCAGACACCAAAGTCTGGTAGATTAAGTCTGTTATCTGCCAAGACAGGCTTGCTTCGCCTCTTGTCTCTGGCTTGTGGCTCTCCTCCTGCCACACTTCCTCTTAGGTGCAGTGCAACTGTCTGTCCCTGCTCTGCTGAGACACCTCTCAGTCCTGAGACAGGTCATCTGGGTTCTCTCTAACCCTGCCCCCAGCACCAGCTTTTATAGGGGCAGCTTGCTCCCCCTACTGGCCTGAGACAGGAGGCATTGCATGCTAATGTTCCCCTGACTAGAGAACCTCCCCCCTGCTCTCAGACACAGCTTTAATTACACTTGTGGCATCCAGGCCAGGGTGACACATTCCCCCCTAGTGAAATTTAGTACTCCGGGACTAAACAGTAAACAAAGACAATATGCATATCAATAAAACATTAATAGACAGACGACGCACAAATTGAGTTCTTAAGGTCACAGTGTGGCCTGTGACCGGGTGTCCATATCACCAGCACAACGGGGAGCCTTAACCAGGTGGGGGTCTGTCCTACCCCAAGTCCTTCACAGTCTTAGTTCATTCCTGGGTTAGGCTCTGAACGAAGTCCATACAAGGTCCCGGTTATAAAAAGTCCATAACCTGTGAGTCCTTACGGTAGCTGCAAGAAACTGAAACAGAGTATTACCAAACATGCATGTAACTTTGCAAACAATTCAACATTTGGCAACAGGGTTATTTACAATTTTAGTACACTCTATATTCTCCAGCGAGCGGGTATCTGTCCCTTTGTGCTCCTGGTTGACCTACGTAGCCCACTGTCTGGTGGTGGACTGACTTGGCTTTCCCCACTAGCGTTAGGGGTGCAGCTACCAGCTGGGTGTACAGGTAGGGCAGGCAGCTGTCTGCGGGTCCTTTGGCTTACCGCAGGCATGGCAGGCTCACTGTCAGCAGAGGGTTGACTCTCCTGGGCTGCTGGTACAGGCTCTTCTGCCTCTGGAACTGCTTGCTCCTCTTCACCTTCCGGCTCTGGTGTTGGTTGTTGCTGTGCCGGTTGCAGGAAATGCAGGACAGGTACCACTATGGCATCATTTATGCGAGTCCAGGACTGAGGGAACTCTCCGAGAACGGTGCTGATCATTTCTTCTTTGTCCTCTGCGGGTTCAAGGTCACTCTGATCCTCTTCTGCACTACGGAGTTGCTCAGGGCACCTTTTGAGATGGTCTCTGGAGACGACACTAGTGGTTTCTCCTCCGTCCTTGGTGATTACGCACACCTTTGGGTTGTCATGGTCAGACTGCAGTACGGTGTAGGGTTCCCTTTCCCACTGGTCGTCCAACTTATGTAGCCTTCTTTTTCGCTTTAGGACTTGCTCACCAGGTTCTAGGGGACTAGCAGGGGCGTGTTGATTGAAGAGTCTTTCTTGCTTCTCTCTCACCTGGGCCAGGCTCTTCTCCACACTCTCCTGTACCTTCTTGTACTGCAGTTGCCTTTCCGTATCCCAGTCCGCATCCGGGGAGGTGTCCTCAGGTATTAGGACTCCCATCTCCAGGTCTACGGGCAGCTTTCCTGGTCTAGCTCGCATCAGGTAAGCCGGGGTGCAGTTTGTAGCATTCACCGGGATATTGTTGTATAGGTCTATCAGGTCCGGCAGTTTTTCTGGCCACAGGCTGCGTTCCTCCAGGGGCAACGTCTTCAGGAGATCAATGACTATATTGTTCATCTTCTCACACATCCCGTTGGTTTGGGGGTGGTAAGGCGTTGTACGAATCTTCTTACAGCCATAGAGGTTGCAGAACTCCTGGAAGATTTCAGCCTCGAACGCTGGACCCTGGTCTGTCAGGACCTGTTCCGGATACCCGTGTGGATGGCAGAAATATTGCTGGAAGGCTCTGGCCGCTGTTTGGGCTGTCAAGTCCTTTACCGGGACCACCACTAGAAAACGGGAATAGTGGTCCACGATTGTCAGGGCATAGATGTATCCTGACCGGCTGGGAGCCAATTTGACGTGGTCCAGAGCTACCAGCTCAAGAGGCTGCGTGGTGACGATGGGCCTCAAGGGTGTCTTCTGGCTGGCACGGTCCTTCCTCCTTAGGTGACAAGGGCCACAGTCTCTGCACCATTTTTCTACAGCTCCTCTCATGCCGACCCAAAAGAATCTTCCTCTTAGTAGGAACTCCAGTTTCTTCCAACCGAAGTGTCCCGCTCTGTCATGGTAAGCCCCCAGGACCATAGCTGCATCCCTCCTTGGGACCACGACTTGCCAGGTCAGCTCGTGCGTCCGGTGGTTGACAATCCTTCTGCACAACTTGCCTTCGTAGAGGAACAGCTTGCTCTTCTCCTTCCATAGCTGCTTGGCTTCCTCTGGGGCATCTGGATCTAAGCGGGCGTCTTCCCGGGTCAGCAGATCTTTCACCAGGCGGACTGCAGGGTCACTATCTTGGGTCTCGGCCCAGCTGTGGTGAGGTAGGGGATTCATCATCACAGTTGTTAGATCCTCCTCCTTCACGCGGTGAGAGTGTTGAGCGGCTCCATACCGGTGAAACGCGGGGAGTTCTACCTCCTCCAGCTCTTCTGGGTCTTCGTCACCTTCAGGTAAGTGAGGCATCCTTGATACGGCGTCCGCGTTGGCGTTGGTTTTGCCTGCCCGGTACTTGATCACGAAGTCATAGTTGGAGAGACGGGCCATCCACCGCTGTTCCAGGGCACCCAGTCTTGCATTGTCCAGGTGTGTCAACGGGTTGTTGTCCGTGTACACGGTGAACTTTGCGGAGGCCAGGTAATGCTTGAAGCGTTCCGTCACGGCCCACACCACCGCCAAGAATTCTAGCTTGAAGGAGCTGTAATTCTCCGGGTTCCTTTCGGTGGGCCTCAGCTTCCGGCTGGCGTATGCGATCACCTGTTATCTGCCCTGTTGGTTTTGGGACAATACGGCTCCCAGTCCCACATTACTGGCATCTGTGTGGAGAATGAAAGGCTGGCCATAATCAGGGTAGGCCAGGATCTCATCCCCTGTGAGGGCCATCTTTAGCTGGCGGAAGGACTCCTCTTCCGGTTTATCCCACTTGAAGGGCGGCTTTTGCCTCCTGGACTTAGACTGTCCGATCAGGAGGTCCTGCATAGGAGCTGCCATCTTGGTGAACCCGGGGATGAATCTTCGGTAGTAGCCTACCAACCCGAGAAACTGTCTCACCTCTTTGATGTTCGAGGGGCTTGGCCAGCTCTTGATTGCCGTGACCTTGTCAGGGTCGGGGGCCACTCCTTCCGCGCTTACCACGTGCCCTAGGTACTGGACCTTTGGTTTCAGCAGGTGACACTTCGATGGTTTCACCTTCAGGCCATAGCCTGCCAGGGCTTCGAACACCTCGGCCAGGTGCTTCAGATGGTCCTCGTAGGTCTTCGAATAGACGATCACGTCGTCCAGGTAAAGGAGGACCGTCTCGAAGTTTCGGTGCCCTAGACAGCATTCCATCAGCCGCTGGAAGGTCCCTGGTGCGTTGCAGAGCCCGAAAGGCATGCAGTTGAATTCGCTCAGTCCCATCGGGGTGGTGAAGGCGGTCTTCTCCTTGTCAGCCTCTGCCACAGGAACCTGCCAGTACCCGCTAGTAAGGTCCAAAGTAGAAAAGAAGTTAGCTGATTTTAGTGCGGCTAAAGACTCCTCTATTCTAGGCAGCGGATATGCGTCTTTGTGAGTGATACGGTTGATTTGTCTATAGTCGACGCACATTCTCATGGTGCTGTCTTTCTTTTTGACCAGAACCAAGGGGGCTGCCCAGGGGCTACAGCTGTCTCTAATAACCCCAGCTTCTTTCATCTCTCTTAGCATGCCCCTTGCGTTCTGATAATGTGCAGGGGGTACAGGTCTGTGCCTCTCTTTTATCGGTGGGTGGCTCCCTGTGGGGATGTGGTGTTCTATCCCCTCTACTCTGCCGAAGTCTAGCGGGTGCTTACTAAAGACTCTCTCGTACTCCTGTACCACCCAGTAGACTCCTTGTTTTTGGTGCAGGGGAGTGGAGTCAGCACCCACGTGGAGTTTCTGGCACCAGTCCTCCTTTTGTTTCTGGGAGCCATTACTCTCCGCCTGTGGAGATGGAGGCAAAGGTTCCACGGCCCTGATAGCTTTGTGTTCGACCACAAACAGCTTGGCAAGTGTAGCGTACCTGGGTAAGTGTACCTCCCTCTCCCCAATGTTGAGGATGCGGACGGGCACCCTCCCATGACGGACATCAACCACCCCCCGGGCTGTCAAAATGGTGGGCCTGCTGTCTGAGTACACGGGTTCTACCATGTCTTGGTAGTCTCTACCTCTCAACCCGATTGCAGTCCGACACCAGATCATCATTTCACTTTTGGGAGGCATGGAAATGGGGAATGGGTCACTCAGTCTTACGCTACCGATCTCACCACCAGACAGTTCTACCTGCTGCCGTCTCATCAGGGCCTTTATCTCCTTGTTGAGGATTCTCTGTTGGCTGGAACTAGCATTCACCGCCACCTGTTGTAAGATTACAATTACCTCTGAAAGACAATTTTCAATCACGTTAGTACCCACAGTTATTTTAGGGTGACTTTCATGACGGTCAATGTCCACAATAATCACTCCCTGTGCCGGTAGTTCAACTTTACCAATCTTAATGGTCATCTCCTTGAACCCCATCTGCGGCACGGGTAAGCCATTACTGGCGATGATGCTCAAGTTACCGTCTGGATACCGTGTGATATCAGCATCAGTCCAATACTGCTTAAAAAGTACATAAGGGATAGTGGTTACTTGTGACCCAGTATCCAGCAAGGCGCTCATGGGGATACCGTCCAGCACCACGGGTAAAACCGTGCGCGCCCCAACGTACTTATTACGCCAATTGTAAGGGCCTGGTGATCTTATGCCTGGGGGTTGGCCCTCTGCCCCAGGTAGACCCGTTTAAATTACAGTACCTGGAAATGTGTCCGGGCTGGTTGCATCGACGGCAAATGGGCTGTCCATCCTCTGCGTAGCGGTCTGTGGGCCTCCCTCGGAACGACGGGATCCTCCTCTGTCGACGCCATGGGACATTCTCCGGACTTGAAGCCAGCTCGATGGGTCTTGACGGGTCCACTTGCAACGCCTGGACGGTCCTGGTCAACGCCGCGACGCTCCTGGTCAGCTCCTGGACTTGGTGGTGCAGATCTTTCGACGGGGCTTGGTTCAGGGCCTGTGCATCAGCCTCCACGGAGTCCATAGAGGAGGGCGCCGCCTCCTGGTGGTAAGTGATAGCAGGGCGCCGGGGGTTTATAGCGCTACTGGTTGCAGATTCACGGAGCACCCTTATGGCCCTGTCCTTAAATTGGGCAAAGGTCAGGTCGGAGTTCTGAAAGAACATGAGGCGCAGTTGGGCCCTGTGGGCGCTAGACAGCAGACCTTCTATGAATTGTTCTGTTAGCAGCTTATCCGTTTCCTGCACACTGCCAGGGTCAGTTTGTTGAATAGCCCTCAAGGCTTCCTGCAGATTTAGGGCATAGTCTCTGATGCTGTCCTGTGCCCGCTGCTTACATCCATAGAACCTCATTTTAATCTCAGCGGAAGTACGTGTGTCAAAGGTACCCCGCAGCCGGGCCAGAATACCCTTCACAGTCCTTTTCTCCTCAGTGGGCCATGATTTTACCTCCCGCTGGGCTGCGCCAGTTAACTGCCCTGTTAATATGCTGACCTTCTGTTCCTCTGTCAGGGGGTAAACGTGGAACAAACTGTATAGCCTTTCCTTGAAGTCAGTTAGGGCATGGGGCTCCCCTGAGTATTTGGGCAGCCAGGCCGCTCCAGGGATGTAGGGCAAGGAAAAGGGCATCACCGCTGCTGCAGCTGCGTTGGTGGTAGTGGGCGCCTCTGTGTCCGTCATCTTCCTCCCCCCCTAGTTACGCGTGGCCTACCTTCCGACGATCCTCTTCTGTAGGCCGCGGCTCCGCTGCTGCTGCTATGGACGAGGACCTGGCGTCGCGTCCTGATGACGTCAGCGTCGCTCTCTCTCCCTTCCAGGACCTTGCGCAGCGTCGGTGCGTGGGGCGGAGCTTCGGATCTCGCGCGGTTTTGACGTCCACGCCCATCTTCTTCCCGCGCGGCGTCCTGAAGATGGCGTCCGATGGCGGGAAGCAGCTGCGGATGGTGGGAAGGCAGCAGAAGACGGCGGGAAAAGGTCCAAGATGGCGTCCGATGGCGGGAATCGGCTCCGGATGGCGGGAAACGACTCCGGACGGCGGGAAACTTTGCCACAGGTAAGTTACAAAAGTCTTTTTCAGGCACGCAGTACCCGGTGGTTGCGGGCACGAAATCCTGCCGACTACGCCAAAGCTGACTCGCCCCCTGGGCCGTGGGGCACTCGGATCCGGGCAATAGGGAGACGATGGGGGTAGTAGTGGCGACCCGGTTCCGTGGCTCAGGGTGGTCAGGCCAATGGTAGTCTGCTATGTTCTGCTGATAATGTCCGACTACGCCACCCGTGGATTGCGGTTATTAGGAACTGCCGCTGCATGCAGACCGCTGGGGCTGATGAGGTGTGCATCTAGGGTAGTGTGACTCTCCACGGGAAGAGTGCGGCCCCAGGGCAGTATAATGGATGTTGGGAGTGATGGTAGTGGGAGTCCCAGTGCTGATAGTGCTGGAGGAGCAAGGAGCACACAGACAACAGGTTGCAGTCCAGGGTCTTTACTAAACAGGTAAACTGACCCACAAACAGTCCCGGCTAGGAGGGGACCTGGATGTCTGAGAGCAACGGGGAAATTGGCCCTGGTCAGGGTGAGGGTGTAGGCCTACCGTGCTTTCTGCGCTCCTTCTGGCTATCTCCTCCTGATAGGGTAACAGCCCACGTTTCCGAGCTTTCCGTGTTTTCTCGCCTGTATGGCCTGCGACGTGGGTTCCTTTCTGCTCCCAGCCTTGTATGGCTTTACTGGTCCCTTCTGTTGTTGCAGAGCCTCCAGGCTTCTTAGGCCAAGGAATATACAGTCCCTTGCGGACTGGTTCTCTGCTGGGGGATGTGGAATCCTTCCAGCCTCAGACACCAAAGTCTGGTAGATTAAGTCTGTTATCTGCCAAGACAGGCTCTCTTCGCCTCTTGTCTCTGGCTTGTGGCTCTCCTCCTGCCACACTTCCTCTTAGGTGCAGTGCAACTGTCTGTCCCTGCTCTGCTGAGACACGTCTCAGTCCTGAGACAGGTCATCTGGGTTCTCTCTAACCCTGACCTCAGCACCAGCTTTTATAGGGGCAGCCTGCTCCCCCTACTGGCCTGAGACAGGAGGCATTGCATGCTAATGTTCCCCTGACTAGAGAACCTCCCCCCTGCTCTCAGACACAGCTTTAATTACACTTGTGGCATCCAGGCCAGGGTGACACACATGTACACTTACACTACACACGTGGTCAAAACTGTTGGTACCCCTCGTTTAATGAAAGAAAAACCCACAATGGTCACAGAAATAACTTGAATCTGACAAAAGTAATAATAAATTAAAAATCTATGAAAATGAACAAATGAAAGTCAGACATTGCTTTTCTGCTTCCACAGAATAAAAAAAATAAAATAAACTGATGAAATAGGCCTGGACAGAAATGATGGTTCTTCTTAACTTAATATTTTGCTGAACAACCTTTTGACGCAATCACTGCAATCAAACGACTCCTGTAACTGTCAATGAGACTTCTGCACCTCTCCACAGGTATTTTGGCCACTCCTCATGAGCAAACTGCTCCAGTTGTCTCATGGTTGAAGGTTGCCTTTTCCAGACGGCATGTTTCAGCTCTTTCCAAAGATGCTCAATAGGATTTAGGTCAGGGCTCATAGAAGCCACTTCAGAATAGTCCAATGTTTTCCTCTTAGCCATTGTTGGGTGTTTTTAGCTGTGTGTTTTGGGTCATAATACTGTTGCAAGACCCATGACCTGCGACTGAGACCACGCTTTCTGACACTGGGCAGCACATTTCTCTCTAGTATCCCTTGATAGTCTTGAGATTTCATTGTACCCTGCACAGATTCAAGACACCCTGTGCCAGATGCGGCAGACCAGCCCCAAAACATAAAAGAGACTCCTCCATGTTTCACAGTAGGGACAGTGTTCTTATCTTGATATGCTTCATTTTTCCATCTGTGAACATAGATCTGATGTGCCTTGCCAAAAACTTCCATTTTTGTCTCATCTGTCCATAGGGCATTCTCCTAAAAGCTTTGTGACTTGTGAACATGTAGTTTGGCAAATTCCAGTCTGGCTTTTTTATGATTTTTTTTCAACAATGGTGTACTCCTTGGTCGTCTCCCATGAAGTCCACTTTAGATCAAACAACGACGGATGGTGCGATCTGACACTGATGTTCCTTGAGCTTGAAGTTCACCTTTAATCTCTTTAGAAGTTTTCCTGGGCTCTTTTGTTACCATTCATATTATTCGTCTCTTTGATTTGTTATCAATTTTCCTCCTGCGGCCACGTCCAGGGAGGTTGGCTACAGTCCCATGGATCTTAAATTTCTGAATAATATGTGCAACTGTAGTTACAGGAACATCAAGCTGCTTGGAGATGGTCTTATAACCTTTACCTTTAACATGCTTGTCTATAATTTTCTTTCTAATCTCCTGAGACAACTCTTTCCTTTGCTTCCTTTGGTCCATGTTGAGTGTGGTACACACCATGTCACCAAACAGCACAGTGAGTATCTGTAGCCCTATATACAGGCCCACTGACTGATTACAAGATTGTAGACACCTGTGATGCTAATTAGTGGACACAACTTGATTTAACATGTCCCTTTTGTCACATTATTTTCAGGGGTACCATCATTTCTGTCCAGGCCTATTTCAAGAGTTTAATTTTTTTTAAATTCTGTGGAAGCAGGGTTGAAAAGCAATGTCTGTCTTTCATTTGTTCATTTTCATCGATTTTTAATTTATTATTACTTTTGTCAGATTCAAGTTTTTTCTGTGACCATTGTGGGTTTTTCTTTCATTAAACGAGGGGTACCAACAATTTTGACCACGTGTGTATATAGTATATACAGAGCTCCTGTGTATGTCACTGGTGATCACTGTATTACCGATACACTATATACAGAGCTCCTGTCTATAATGTCACTGGTGATCACTGTGTTACCTGTACACTGACACTATATACAGAGCTCCTGTGCATAATGTCGCTGGTGGTAATAACAGTGTTGTTAGTTTTGTGGTTTTGTATTCATGATCAGTACTGTAGTATTTGGTCACCTTGGGGTGGTAATATATGGTCTGGTCATAGTTTGGCCATATTTGTTCCTTGTATGTGGTATTATTCAGTCACTATGTAGTGGTAATATGTGATCTAGTCAAGGTGTGGCGATATTTGTCCCTTTTGTATGTGGTATTATTGGTGTTGATATAGTGGACTGTGCTGTGTATGGCGGTCATTTTGTTCTCGCTGATCTTAACTAGGAAAAGATTTTTTTCCATTAGGCCACAGCCCCACCATCAGTATTTGGTCAGTATTTTTCTCAGGAGTGGCTGCCGAAACCAGGAATGGTTGATAAATGCAGAATTGGTGACTTGTTTCTATTATACCTTTTCTCTGATTGTTCATCACCTGTTTTGGCTCCCACTCCTGAGAAAAAATACTGACTGGATACTGACCGAATACTGATAGTAGGGCCGTGGCCTTAGCGATTAAATACTTGGACCAGAGCGGCAGAGATGCACTTCCAGGGGTTCTCCGGTGAAAACAAGTAATCACCTCTCCACAGGATCATTGATAATATTGATTGGTGGGGGTCTGACTGCTTGTACACACCGGCAGAATGTGGAGCTTTTCTCCCCATTAGACTGGAGCGGCATGTGAGATGCGACCACTGATCCATTCATTCTCTCAGTGGCTGTGAGCGCTGCTCTTTTTTGCAAGTCTCTAAGAGAATGAATAGAGCTGCGGTCAGACGTCCCACCTGCCGCAGCATTTTAAAATAGGGATAAGTGTTCTGTCAGGGATAAAACTTCCCCATTCTTCCGATAGGTGCGTTTTCCAATGTTCGGACACAAATGCTCAATAAGTGATCACCTATCCTGTAGAGCCCATGGATCGGTGATAACTTGTTTTAACTAGTGTTGAGCGAGTATGTTCTGTCCGAGTATGCTCGGGCCGAGCGCCGAGTATTTACAGCTGCTCGGTGATATGGTTGAATCGCTCCCGTGTGCATGATTTGCAACTGTTTGACAGCTTTAACCCCTTAACGACATGTCACGTATTAGTACGCGCATGTCGTTATCCTCCGGTTCAGTGAGGGCTCCGGCGCTGAGCCCGCACTGAACCAAGCACATGTCAGCTGATTCTTACAGCTGACATGTGCCCGCAACAGGCGCGGGTGGAATTGCTATGAGCGCCATCTAGTGGTCGGTGCTCATAGGACAGGACCATTTCTGCTGCATACAGGGGATCTGCTGGTTCCCTGTATGTAGCAGAGGTGATCGGACAGTTGCTGCTTCAAGTCTCCTATGTAGAGTACAGAAGCAAGCAAAAAGTGAAAAAAAAAGTTTTAAAAAATATGAAAAAAAATAAAAAAATTTAAAAGTTTAAATCACCCCCCTTTCGCCCCATTCAAAATAAAATCATAAAATAAACCCCACATACACATATTTGGTATTGCCGCGTTCAGAATCGCCTGATCTATCAATATAAAAATAGAATTAATGCGATCGGTAAATGGCGTAATGAGAAAAAAATTCTAAACGCCAGAATTACGTTTTTTGGTCACCGTAAAATTGCAATAAAATGCAATAACGGACGATCAAAACATCGGATCTACCCCAAAATAGCATCTATAAAAACTTCAGCTCGGTTCACAAAAAATAAACCCTCACCCTGCCCCAGATCCCGAAAAATGGAGACGCTACGGGTCTCGGAAAATGGCACCATTTTTTTTTTTTTTTTACCAAACTTTGGATTTTTTTTTCATCACTTAAATAAAAAAGAACCTATACATGTTTGGTGTCTACGAGCTCTTAATGACATGGAGAATAATAATGGCAGGTCAGTTTTAGCATTCAGTGAACGTGGTAAAAAAAATAAAAAAAAACCTCAGTGGTATTGCACTTTTTTTGCAATTTCACGGCGCTTGGAATTTTTTTCCCGTTTTCCCGTACACGGCATGGTAAAACTAGTAATGGCGTTAAAAAGTACAACTCGTCCCGCAAAAAATAAGCCCTAACATGGCCATATTGACTAAAAAATAAAAACGCTATGGCTCTGGGAACAAGTGGAGCAAAAAGCGAAAATGCAAAAACGGAAAATGCTCCGCGGCTTAAGGGGTTAATACATGTGAGGAATGTCTATTTCTTACACATTCCTCACATGTATTAAAACCGTCAAACAGTCGCAAATCATGCACACGGGAGCAATTCAACCATATCACCGAGCAGCTATAAATACTCGGAGCTCGGCCCGAGCATACTCGCCGAAAGGGTTAACAGAACATACTCGCTCAACACTAGTTTTAACCAAAGAAGCCCTTTAATGCAAACATGTCCATCCCAGTTAGAGTGTCGCCCAGTAGATGTGCAGGAGCCGCCAGTCAATGCTCCACTATAACAGCGAGAGCGGATAACAGATATTTGCATCTTGCTGTAGGTGGGCCCCTAGAGTTAATTTCCCCTGTGGGCCCCAGACACCGCAGTCCGACCCTGGTCATCAATATCAGATCAGTGAGGTTCCAACACACGGCCCCCTCACCAATAAGACAGCAGCTGGAAATACTCAGCGTAGAGAGCCCAAACAGCACAGCGCTGTACACTGTGTAGTGGCCGATCTTGGTACTGCAGCTCCTATTGAAATGATTGTGATCTGAGCTGTAGTACCTGAAACCAGCCATTGCACAGTGTGCGGAGCTGTGCTATTCCAGCTCGTAACACTGTGTACATCATCTTGCAGAAGTAGCTGATGTCTGGGGATTTCAGGTGTCAGACCCCCACTAATCACTGTATGAGTTCTGCTCTACTCCTTTATTAAAGGGGTGGTCTTGTGTTCCTCTCATCAGAAGCTGAAGATTTACAGTTCTGGCCGGTGGCTTGGCTGAGCCGCTTGTCTGAATTGTGCCCTCTTGCATTCTGCGGGCAGAGGCGGCTTTGCCTCTGCAGAATGGGACAGGCACAGGGGCGCTGAAGTCCACCAGTCTGCAAGTGAGCGCTTCTTGCCAAGGAGACCAGCCACTTCTCAGGTGGTCAGTAACCATAGCAATGAGCTGTACACTGCAGAATTAAAAATCTTTTCCTTCTTGAGAACAGAGAAGATTTTGAATAAGAAGGAAATTGCAAAGTTTCTTGTTTTTACAAGCTCTTTGCAATCTTAGCCTTTTAATACATTCATTTTATTTAGTTATATATTTATTTTACTCTCTTATATAGCGCCGTTAGATTTTGTAGCACCCTTACAGACATTATCATCACTGTCCCCATTGGGGCTCACAATATGAATTCCCTATCAGTATGTCTTTGGAGTGTGGGAGGAAACCGGAGAACCCGGAGGAAACCCACACAAACACGGGGAGAACATACAAACTCCTTGCAGATGTTGTCCTTGCTATTATATGAACCCAGCCCCACAGCGTTAATCATTGACCCACCATGTTGCCCACATTCCTCGGCTTTTTTAAGATTTTCTGCAATGAATAAGAACACTGAAGAAAATCTAGATTGATCAACATTTAATATCACAAATGCAGTTGCTGCAAAACATGTACATAGTCCTGTTCCCAGCTGAAAATTGGATACAATTGTATCTTGTGTAGACAATGCTCTGTGAGCTAAATAGCCGGGATCCACTGCTACAAGGCAGGAAACAGACAGATTCTGCTGATGGGTTCTGCTCCCAGAGCATTATTCAGCCTGGACATCTCAGCTCAGAGCAAAACCAGCTATAAGGCTGTGTGCACACCTAGCAGATTTGATGCAGATTTACATGCGTTTTTTTTGCCAGAGAGAAGCGTTTTCACATGCGTTTTTTCAAGCACTTTTCCAAGCAATTTTGAGCATCACTTGGAAAAGTGCTTGACAAGTTGATCACACAATATAAATCCATGCAACCAACATGGATCTATAATGTGTGAACAACTTAGATGCTTTAAATGCAGCATCTATAGTAAAAAAAAGAAAACGTTAATAAATAAAAAAAAACAACGGTATATTCACCTCTCCGGCGGCCCCCGGTCTGCTCTCCGGTCTCCTCCGGTCTGCTCCTGGCCGCGTCTTCTCTCTTCAGCGTCCCGCAGTGTACGGTCAGGACCTGCGGTGACGTCATTTAGTCAGCTGATGGTCACGCGACCATCACCTGATGCCGACGTCAGCGGTCATGCGACCATCACCTGACTAAATGACGTCAGCGCAGGTCCTGACAGTACAGACAGCAGACCGGAGGAGACCGGAGAGCAGACCGGGGGCCGCCGGAGAGGTGAATATACAGGTTTTGTTTGCTTTTAACTTTTTTATTTCTTTTTTTCACCGCGTGGTAGCCGGGATGAAGAGGAGTTGTAGTCTCGTCTTCCTCCCAGATACCACACGCATTGCGAATAAGCTTCAGCGTAATCGCAGTAGAAATGGTCATGCTGCGTTTTGCAAAGTAATGCGAATTCGGCGCGCAAATTAGCGCATCATGTGCACAGCACATCCGAATTCACATGGCTTTGCATGGCAGACTGTTCTACAAACGTTTTCGCGGCCGTAAAAATGCCGCAAAAATGCTACAAAAACGCTACGTGGGCACATGGCCTAAGGCTGTGTGCCCACAATGCGTTTTTTAAGCGTTTCGGCATGGCAAAAATGCTGCAGAAACGCTTAAAAACGCATGTTAGAAGGTCTGCCATGTTCCCCAATGATAGTCCGCATGTGCTGTGCACATGCTGCGGAAATTTCCACTGCGGATTATCATTGCGGAAAAAAACGCAGCACTACCAATTATTTCGCGTAAGCGCTGCTTTTTCGCCGCCATTGACTTGCATTGGAACAAATGGATTCCGGTTCACTAGATAAGCACATGCGGAATACATGCGTTCAATGTGCGGATGGTACCCGCGTGTGGAGGATGGGAGACTCTCCTCCGGACCCGGGTACCATAGAACCTGTCAAAAAAAAGAATAAAATATAAAATAAATGTTATATTTACCTTCTGACGGCCCCCGCTGCACTCGTCCTCCCATGCCGGCAGCTCGCGATGGACTGAAGGACCTGCGCTGACGTCATAGTCATGTGACAGCAGGTCCTTCAGTGTACCGCGATCTGCCGGCAGCCAGGACGGAGCGAAGCAAGACTGCGGGGGCCTTCGGAAGTTAAGTAGAGATTTATAGATGGTGGCCTGATTCTAACGCATCGGGTATTCTAGAATATGTATGCGGCAGACCGGGCGCAATCAGCAGAGCGGTGTTTAAATTTGGCGCCAAAATCGCTGATTGGTCGCGGCCAACAACCGCGACCAATCAGCAAAGCGGTGTTGAAATTTGGCGGCTATATCGCTGATTGGTCACGGCCGGCAGTCGCGACTAATCAGCAGGGCGGGGTTTAAATATTGCGCCAATAATGCTGATTGGTCGCGGCCAGCGAACGTGACCAATCAGCAGAGCGGGGTTTAAATATTGCGCCAATAATGCTGATTGGTTGCAGCCGCCGGTCGCGACCAATCAGCAAAGCGGTGTTTAAATTTGGCGCCAATAGTGGTGACTGGTCACGGCCACGACCATTCAGCAGAGCGGTGTTTAAATTTGGCGGCAATAATGCTGATTAGTCGCGGCCGGCAATTTGGCGCCAACAATACTGATTAGTCGCGGCCGGCAACCGCGACCAATCAGCAGAGCAGGGTTTAAGTTTGGCGCCAAAATTGCTGATTGGTGGCGGCCGGCTGTCTCGACCAATCAGCAGAGCGGGGTTTAAATTTGGCGCCAATAATGCTGATTGGTCGCAATCGCCGCCCGCGACCAATCAGCAGAGCGGTGTTTAAATTTGGCGCCAAAACCGCTGATTGGTCGCGGCTGGCCACCGCGACCAATCAGCAGAGCGGTGTTTAAATTTGGCGCCAATACTGCTGATTGGTCGCGGCCGGCAACCGCGACCAATCAGCATAGCGGGGTTTAAATTTGGCGCCAATACTGCTGATTGGTCGCGGACGGCGACCGCGACCAATCAGCAGAGCGGTGTTTAAATTTGGCGCCAGTAATGCTGATTAGTCGCGGCCGGCATCCGCGACCAACTAGCGGAGCGGGTTTAAATTTGGCGCCAAAATCGCTGATTGGTCGCGTCTGGCGTCCGCGACCAATCAGCACAGCAGTGTTTAAATGTGGCGGCAAGATTGGTGATTGGTCGCGGCCGCTATTTAAATGTGGCGCCCAAATCGGTGATTGGTCACGGGCAGCGGCCGCGACCAATCAGCAGAGCGGTGTTTAACTTTAGCGCCAAGATCACTGATTGGTCGCGTGTGGAGAGCGAGACCAATCAGCGAATCGTATTGGTGAGGACCGGGGAGCGGAATCGTATTAGTGAGGACCGGGGAGCGCCGCTGCCTGTGCGGCTACTTCCGCTGCGAGAAGCCGGGAGATGAGCGACTGCTCGCAGCTGAAGTATCCGGACCCGCAGCGCCGCTCCCCGGTCCTCCCTTGACACCCTAGCCGCTGATGTCCCCACAGTATCCGCATGGTGTTACAAAGGTCCGGACATTTGTGTTAAAAATCGGTGATTGGTCGCTGGCGCTGCCCGCGACCAATCACCGATTTGGGCGCCAAATTTAAATATCGGCCGCGACCAATCACCGATCTTGGCTCTACATTTAAACACCGCTGTGCTGATTGGTCGCCGACGCTTGGCGCGACCAATCACCGATTTTGGCGCCACATTTAAATAGCGTCCGCGACCAATCAGTACAGCGGTGTTTAAATGTGGAGCCAAGATCGGTGATTGGTCGCGGCCGATATTTAAATTTGGCGCCCAAATCGGTGATTGGTCGCGGGCAGCGTCCGCGACCAATCAGCACAGTAGTGTTTAACTTTTGCGGCAAGATCAGTGATTGGTCGCGGGCCAAGACCGCGACCAATCACCGATTTGTGCGGCACATTTAAATAGCGGCTGCGACCAATTGGATGTCAGCGCCGCTCCCCGGTCCTCCCTTCACACCCTAGCCGCTGATGTCCCCACAGTATCCGCATGGTGTTACAAAGGTCCGGACAATTGTGTTAAAAATCGCTGATTGGTCGCCGACGCTGGGCGCGACCAATAACCGATTTTGGCGCCACATTTAAATAGCGTCGGCGACCAATCAGCGATTTTTAACACAAATGTCCGGACCTTTGTAACACCATGCAGATACTGTGGGGACATCAGCGGCTAGGGTGTGAAGGGAGGACCGGAGAGCGGCGCTGACATCCATGCGGCTAGGGGGTGAAGGGAGGACCGGGGAGCGGCGCTGACATCCAATTGGTCGCGGCCGCTATTTAAATGTGCCGCACAAATCGGTGATTGGTCGCGGTCTTGGCCCGCGACCAATCACTGATCTTGCCGCAAAAGTTAAACACTACTGTACT
This sequence comes from Phyllobates terribilis, assembly GCF_046119375.1. Taxonomy (NCBI): domain Eukaryota; kingdom Metazoa; phylum Chordata; class Amphibia; order Anura; family Dendrobatidae; genus Phyllobates; species Phyllobates terribilis. Next base: position 3,109,585 of record NW_027362961.1, on the reverse strand, counting down.
GATTGGTCGCGGACGCTGCCCGCGACCAATCACCGATTTGGGCGCCAAATTTAAATATCGGCCGCGACCAATCACCGATCTTGGCTACACGATTTTGGCTCCCGGCTGCATCTCCGTCCCGCAGATGGGTCCGGCGGTCGATGTCCTTCTGCTGGTACCGGCCGGGAGATGAGCGCCTCGCGGCGCTCATCTCCCGGCTGCATCGCCGCTGAGCTCCGTCCCGCAGATGAGCCGCTAACGGCCGCCATCTTTTTTCAGAAATCCCGCGGCGCTGAATGGCCGCTGCCGGACCAATGAGCGACGCGGGATTTCCAGGACAGACGGACAAACAGACAGACAGACAGATGGGAAAAGACAATTATACAGTAGATTTTTTTATTTTTAACCAGTCTTTGGGGTCACACTATATAAATCCATGCCGTTTTCATGGATTTCTATAGTGTGACCAAATTGACAAGCACTTTCCAAGTGATGCTAAAATCGCTTGTAAAGCGCTTGTCAACCCGCATGTGGAAATGCATGTGAAGAACGCTTCACTTCTGCATGTCCCTGGCAGGAAAAACGCATGTACAATCCGCATGTACAATCCGCATGTACAATCCGCATGTACAATCCGCATGTATAATCCGCATGTACAATCCGCATGTACAATCCGCATGTATAATCCGCATGTACAATCCGCATGTATAATCCGCATGTACAATCCGCATGTACAATCCGCATGTACAATCCGCATGTATAATCCGCGTGTACAATCCGCATGTACAATCCGCGTGTACAATCCGCGTGTACAATCCGCATGTATAATCCGCATGTACAATCCGCATGTACAATCCGCATGTACAATCCGCATGCATAATCCACATGTACAATCCGCATGTACAATCCGCGTGTACAATCCGCGTGTACAATCCGCGTGTACAATCCGCATATACAATCCGCATGTACAATCCGCATGTACAATCCGCATGTACAATCCGCATGCGTTTTTTCTGCCAGGGAGATGCAGAAACGCTCAGGAAAAATCCGGAGCTTTTGTGCATCGTGGGCACATAGCCTAAGTCTCTGCATTTGTCTGCTTACACATCTGTACATTTCTGAACACATTCAGGAAAAATTGCAGTACATTTGTTAAAATTGGGCATATAGCATACTATAGGTGCTTCTCACAAAATTAGAATATCATCAAAAAGTTAATTTATTTCAGTTCTTCAATACAAAAAGTAAAACTCATATTATATAGAGTCATTACAGACAGAGTGATCTATTTTAAGTGTTTATTTCTGTTAATGCTATTATCTCAGTAAATTAGAATACTTTATAACACCAGCTTGAAAAATGTTTTTAAAATCTGAAATGTTGTCCTACTGAAATATATGTTCAGTAAATGCCCTCAATACTTGGCCAGGCTCCTTTTGCATCAATTACTGCATCAATGCGGCAATGTGGCATGGAGGCGATCAGCCTGTGACACTGCTGAGGTGTTATGGAAGCCCAGGTGGCTTTGATAGAAGCCTTCAGCTCGTCTGCATTGTTGGGTCTGGTGTCTCTCATCTTTCTCTTGACAATACCCCATAGATTCTCTATAATAGATTCTCTATGGGGTTAAGGTCAGGTGAGTTTGCTGCCAATCAAGCACAGTGATACTGTTGTGTAAACCAGGTATTGGTACTTTTGGCCGTGTGGACAGGGGCCAAGTCCTGCTGGAAAATGACATTTCCATCTCCAAAAAGCTTGTGGGCAGAGGGAAGCATGAAGGGCTCTACAATGTCCTGGTAGACGGGTGCGCTGACTTTGGTCTTGATAAAACACAGTGGACCTACACCAGCAGATGACATGGCTCCCCAAACCATCACCGATTGTGGAAACTTCACACGAGACCTCCAGCAGCTTGGATTGTGGCCTCTCCACTCTTCCTCCAGACTCTGGGACCTTGATTTCCAAATTAAATGCAAAATTTACTTTCATCGGAAAACAACACCTTGGACCACTGAGCAACAGTCCAGGTGTTTTTCTCCTTGGCCCAGGTAAGATGCTTCTGGCGTTGTCTATTGGTGATGAGTGGCTCGACACAAGGAATGTGACACTTGTAGCCCATGTCCTGGATACGTCTGTGTGTGGTGGCTCTTGAAGCAATGACTCCAGCAGCAGTCCACTCCTTGTGAATCTTCCCCAAATGTTTGAATGTCCTTTCCTTAACAATCGTTTCAAGGCTGCGGTTATCCCGGTTGCTTGTGCACCTCTTCCTACCACACTTTTTCTTTCCACTCAACTTTCCATAAATATGCTTGGATACAGCACTCTGTTAACAGACAGCTTCTTTAGCAATGACCTTTTGTGGTTTACACTCCTTGTGGAGTGTGTCAATGACTGCCTTCTGGACATCTGTCAAGTCATCAGTCTTCCCCATGATTGTGGAGCCTACTGAAACAGACAAAGGGACCTTTTTAAATGCGTAAGAAGCCTTTGCAGGTGATTTTTGTTAATTATTCTAATTTACTGAGATAATGACTTTGTGTTTTCATTGGCTGTAAGCCATCATTATCAACATTAACAGAAATAAACACTTGAAATAGATCACTCTGTAATGACTCTGTATAATATATGAGTTTCACTTTTTGGATTGAAGAACTGAAATAAATTAACTTTTTGATGATATTCTAATTTTGTGAGAAGCACCTGTATGTTTGATGCATCTCATTAGCTAAGCTCAACCTCTTCCTTGCTTCACCTCAATTTGAGCCATAAATTGTGATATTTCATTTTGGTGCATTTTATGACTCCTTTTTGTCACACTTTTCTCATAACTATTTTTTGTATAACTGAGGGAAAATAACAAAATCTTATTTGTTGTACTCAAGTTTTCACAGAAACATCTGATAAAGTGTTGACTTATTTTTCTGAGTTAAACTCTTCCTTTTGGCCCTCTATATATTTGAGTTTGACAGCCCTGATGTAGATGGATGATGATGTGGCAAGAAGGGGCAGAGGGGCAGAGCCTCCCGGCTCTCAGCTTCGCTCTCCACTGCTCACAGGAGACAGCAGTTACTTCACAAATGTAACTGATAGAAAAGATGTCACGTAAGAGGGGGTCAGGGGAGCGATGTGCTGCAGGAGGGGGAAGATTAGCCAGGGGAGTGGTGTGCTGCAGGAAGGGGAGGATTAGGCAGGGGAGTGATGTAATGCAGGATAGGGAGAATCATGCAGGGAGCGATGTGCTGCAGGAAGAGGAGGATTAGGCAGGGAGCGCTGTGCTGCAGGAAGAGGAGGATTATGCAGGGGAGTGATGTAATGCAGGATAGGGAGAATCATGCAGGGAGCGATGTGCTGCAGGAAGAGGAGGATTAGGCAGGGAGCGCTGTGCTGCAGGGAGAGGAGGATTATGCAGGGGAGTGATGTAATGCAGGATAGGGAGAATCATGCAGGGAGCGATGTGCTGCAGGAAGAGGAGGATTAGGCAGGGAGCGCTGTGCTGCAGGAAGAGGAGGATTAGGCAGGGGAGTGATGTAATGCAGGAGGGGGAGGCTTAGGCAGGGAAGCGATGTGCTGCAGGAAGAGGTGGCTTATGCAGGGGAGTGATGTAATGCAATAGGAGAGGATTAGGCAGGGAGCGATATGCTGCAGGAAGTGCAGGATTTGGCAGTGGGCGATGTGGTGCAAGAGGGGATTTGGCAGTGGGTGATGTGGTGCAGGAAGGGGGAGATTTAGAAAGGGCACAATGTGCTGCAAGGAGGGGAGGATTAGACGGGAGCAATGTGCTGCAAGAGGGGGAGGTTTAGACAGGGGAGTGATGTGCTGCAGGAGTGGGAGAATTAAGCGGTGAGAAACATGCTGCAGGACGGGGAGGGTTAGGCAGGGGAGCAATGTGCTGCAGGAGGGGGAAGATTAGCCAGGGGAGTGGTGTGCTGCAGGGAGAGGAGGATTATGCAGGGGAGTGATGTAATGCAGGATAGGGAGAATCATGCAGGGAGCGATGTGCTGCAGGAAGAGGAGGATTAGGCAGGGAGCGCTGTGCTGCAGGAAGAGGAGGATTAGGCAGGGGAGTGATGTAATGCAGGAGGGGGAGGCTTAGGCAGGGAAGCGATGTGCTGCAGGAAGAGGTGGCTTATGCAGGGGAGTGATGTAATGCAATAGGAGAGGATTAGGCAGGGAGCGATATGCTGCAGGAAGTGCAGGATTTGGCAGTGGGCGATGTGGTGCAAGAGGGGATTTGGCAGTGGGTGATGTGGTGCAGGAAGGGGGAGATTTAGAAAGGGCACAATGTGCTGCAAGGAGGGGAGGATTAGACGGGAGCAATGTGCCGCAAGAGGGGGAGGTTTAGACAGGGGAGTGATGTGCTGCAGGAGTGGGAGAATTAAGCGGTGAGAAACATGCTGCAGGACGGGGAGGGTTAGGCAGGGGAGCAATGTGCTGCAGGTGGAAGGAGAATCTGTGACTACAGCCCAGTGTTTAAGGTTTATTGGAGCCTGTCTTTTATATATTTTATTGTTTTTTTTTCTGACAAAACTGCATAACATCTGACATGAAGTCCGCTTAGCAGTCACTGTCCCTGTAGATTGTTACTGTCCAGGTTCACCGCTGTCTCTTTTTGTTTTTAGTGCCAATCTGACAGCAGTGAAGGTTCCGCTGATAATGGCGGTCGGGTTCCGAATAGAATGTTCATGTCTGTTCTCATTGTAGTAACATCACGGAATATGCTAATTTCTTCTGACCACACCCGATGACTGAATAAAGGCGCCTCACCCACTTGTCTATGTCATCACTTTGTGGTGTCACAATGATCTAAGGGGATAAAAAAACGCTCCTGGCAGCTTTACAGTCATTCGTCCCTTCGTGTTAAAGGAGCAGGATGATAGAGCCGCACCATGCCAGCCAGAAGAAAAGAAAGTGGAGCCCTTCAAGATGATGAAGCAAGAAAGCAGACTGTGGAAGGCCATCCAGGACCAAGAGCATCATGAGGGCCTGGTAACGTATACTACACAACTGTTCTGTATATGCTCATGCCATGTACACCTATGGTGGCCGATTCATCAAGGCTGGTGGATTTCTATACCAGCATTCATGAAGCGCCTATTGGAGGAACGTGCACCAAATTCATTAAAAAGACTAAACCTCTTAATGAACTTGACTCATCCTTAAAGGGGTTGTTCCCTTTCAATAAATGAATGTCCCTAGCTGCAGGTCATTTAATTAAAAAAAAGAGGTTCCACCATCTCAGAGCTGCAGCAGCTCAGTGCGCTCAGCTGGGCAGTCCGTCTGATTACATTTGTTGGCTGCGGCAGTATTGAGGTGATGTCAGTGCCATACACAATCCCAGGAATGGGTCAGGACAGCACAGTTTGATTCTTTATACCTGCAGCCAGGGTCATTCATTTATTGAAATATCCCCTTAAAGCTGACGTACTACACCTCAAGAAATGTACTCCAGTCAAAAGATGGAGTCCATTTCAGTCCTAATTTACACCACTTTTCCAGCCTAATTTGTAATAAGTTTTCAGGTAAAGCTAAGCCACAAGCGGTCCAGATAAGCTCTGTTCACTATTTAAGAAGTTAAAAGAGTGGGTGTAAAAAGGTCAGAGTATTTAAATGTAAGTTGCGCAGGAATTTACTGAGATTCAAACAGTTGTGCAACACATTTCCGGTGAAAACTGCTTGATGAAAAATGTTCCTTGAATAATATAACATTTCAGGTTAGTGGTAATAGATTTTATTATGGGACGTTGATCCAGGGAACTAGTCTGATTGCCATATGTGGAGTCGGGAAGGAATTTTTCCCCTAAAATGGGGCAATTAGCATCTGCCTCATGGGGTTTTTGCCTTCCTCTGGATCAACACATTAGCTTTTAGGTTGAACTTGATGGACTTGTGTCTTTCAACCTTAAAACTATGAAACTGTCCCTGTATTGAGGTTCAAGGGTGAAGCCCAGGGTTCATTTGGAACCATCAGAAATGGTGTGTTTTGCGCCCAGTCTGTCCAAGGAAGCCTGTTTGAGCCAACGGCCTCAGAAATATCCTAACATTTCAGAAAGTAGCAATAGTTAGGGTGGATGAACCATTCTAGCCTTAAGTTTGCCCCTCCAGTCAGCATCTACTATGTAGATGCAATCAAGGCCATGTAATAAGTCTTTATCGCTGTACAGGGCTGTAAGAGTGAAGGCCAGAGTTCCTTTGGAACCTGTAGGATAGACTGGCTTTTGCCAAGTCTTTCCAAAGAAGCTTTTTTGAGCCATAGGCCTCAGACAGGTCCTAACAAGAAAGTGGCATTAGATAGGTTTTTCTTTAGTTAGGATTGATTCAACTACTCAAGCCTCAAGCGCACTCCTCTGGCCAGCAGCTACTCTGTAGATGCAACCCTGGGCCTATGGTAAGTATCTATCCCTGTACAGGGGTGTAATGGTAAAAACCTGGGTTCCCTTGGGATCTGCAGAATGGAGTAGCTTGCGCCAAGTCTGTCCGAGGAAGTCTGTTTGAGCCAACAGCCTTAAACAGATCCCAGTATTTAGGAAAAAAAAAAGCTTCAGTTAGAGTTGAATCAACCACTATAGCCTCAAGCTCGCTCCTCCGGCCAGCAGCTACTCTGTAGATGCAGCCCTGGGCCTATGGTAAGTATCTATCCATGTACAGGCGTGTAATGGTAAAGGCCAGGGTTCCCTTGGGATCTGCAGAATGGAGTAGCTTGCGCCAAGTCTGTCCGAGAAAGCCTTTTTGAGCTGATGGATTTAAACAAATTTCAACATTTTTGAAAAAAGCATTAATCTATTTCAGTTAGAGTTAATTCAATTACTCTAGCATAAAGATCCTAATTCACTTTGTCTAAAGGAAGTTAGTTGGCAAATTTTTATTGTGTGAGCAATGAGGTTATGGAACTCTCTACCACATGAACTTGAAATACTTAATTTTCTAAAAAAAATTCAAGGAGGGCATATGTGTGCCTTTCTTGAATAATATAAAATTGCAGGTTATCCGTACTAGATTTTGTTATGGGACGTTGATCCAGGGAACTAGTCTGATTGCCATATGTGGAGTCGGGAAGGAATTTTTCCTCTAATATGGGCCAATTAGCATCTGCCTCATGGGGTTTTTGCCTTCCTCTGGATCAACACATTAGCTTTTAGGTTGAACTTGATGGACGTGTGTCTTTCAACCTTAAAACTATGAAACTGTCCATGTATTGAGGTTCAAGGGTGAAGCCCAGGGTTCATTTGGAACCATCAGAAATGGTGTGTTTTGCACCCAGTCTGTCCAAGGAAGCCTGTTTGAGCCAACGGCCTCAGAAATATCTTAACATTTAAGAAAGTAGCAATAGTTAGGGTTGGCTGAACCATTCTAGCCTTAAGTTTGCCCCTCCAGTCAGTATCTACTATGTAGATGCAATCAAGGCCCTGCAATAAGTCTTTATCGCTGTACAGAGCTGAAAGAGTGAAGGCCAGAGTTCCTTTGGAACCTGTAGGATAGACTGGCTTTTGCCAAGTCTTTCCAAAGAAGCTTTTTTGAGCCATAGGCCTCAGACAGGTCCTAACAAGAAAGTGGCATTAGATAGGTTTTTCTTTAGTTAGGATTGATTCAACTACTCAAGCCTCAAGCGCACTCCTCCGGCCAGCAGCTACTCTGTAGATGCAACCCTGGGCCTATGGTAAGTATCTATCCCTGTACAGGGGTGTAATGGTAAAAACCAGGGTTCCCTTGGGATCTGCAGAATGGAGTAGCTTGCGCCAAGTCTGTCCGAGGAAGTCTGTTTGAGCCAACAGCCTTAAAGAGATCCCAGTATTTAGGGAAAAAAAGCTTTAGTTAGAGTTGAATCAGCCACTATAGCCTCAAGCTCGCTCCTCCGGCCAGCAGCTACTCTGTAGATGCAGCCCTGGGCCTATGGTAAGTATCTATCCCTGTACAGGGGTGTAATGGTAAAGGCCAGGGTTCCCTTGGGATTTGCAGAATGGAGTAGCTTGCGCCAAGTCTGTCCGAGAAAGCCTTTTTGAGCTGATGGATTTAAACAAATTTCAACATTTAGGAAAAAAGCATTAATCTATTTCAGTTAGTTAATTCAATTACTCTAGCATAAAGATCCTAATTCACTTTGTCTAAAGGAAGTTAGTTGGCAAATTTTTATTGTGTGAGCAATGAGGTTATGAAACTCTCTACCACATGAAATTGAAATACTTAATTTTCTAAAAAAAATTCAAGGAGGGCATTTGTGTGCCTTTCTTGAATAATATAAAAATGCAGGTTATCCGTACTAGATTTTGTTATGGGACGTTAATCCAGGGAACTAGTCTGATTGCCATATGTGGAGTCGGGAAGGAATTTTTCCCCTAATATGGGGCAATTAGCATCTGCCTCATGGGGTTTTTGCCTTCCTCTGGATCAACACATTAGCTTTTAGGTTGAACTTGATGGACTTGTGTCTTTCAACCTTAAAACTATGAAACGGTCCCTGTATAGAGGTTCAAGGGTGAAGCCCAGGGTTCATTTGGAAACATCAGAAATGGTGTGTTTTGCGCCCAGTCTGTCCAAGGAAGCCTGTTTGAGCCAACGGCCTCAGAAATATCTTAACATTTAAGAAAGTAGCAATAGTTAGGGTTGGCTGAACCATTCTAGCCTTAAGTTTGCCCCTCCAGTCAGCATCTACTATGTAGATGCAATCAAGGCCCTGTAATAAGTCTTTATCGCTGTACAGGGCTGTAAGAGTGAAGGCCAGAGTTCCTTTGGAACCTGTAGGATAGACTGGCTTTTGCCAAGTCTTTCCAAAAAAGCTTTTTTGAGCCATAGGCCTCAGACAGGTCCTAACAAGAAAGTGGCATTAGATAGGTTTTTCTTTAGTTAGGATTGATTCAACTACTCAAGCCTCAAGCGCACTCCTCCGGCCAGCAGCTACTCTGTAGATGCAACTCTGGGCCTATGGTAAGTATCTATCCCTGTACAGGGGTGTAATGGTAAAAACCAGGGTTCCCTTGGGATCTGCAGAATGGAGTAGCTTGCGCCAAGTCTGTCCGAGAAAGCCTTTTTGAGCTGATGGATTTAAACAAATTTCAACATTTAGGAAAAAAGCATTAATCTATTTCAGTTAGAGTTAATTCAATTACTCTAGCATAAAGATCCTAATTCACTTTGTCTAAAGGAAGTTAGTTGGCAAATTTTTATTGTGTGAGCAATGAGGTTATGAAACTCTCTACCACATGAAATTGAAATACTTAATTTTCTAAAAAAAATTCAAGGAGGGCATGTGTGTGCCTTTCTTAAATAATATAAAATTGCAGGTTATCCGTACTAGATTTTGTTATGGGACGTTGATCCAGGGAACTAGTCTGATTGCCATATGTGGAGTCGGGAAGGAATTTTTCCCCTAATATGGGGCAATTAGCATCTGCCTCATGGGGTTTTTGCCTTCCTCTGGATCAACACATTAGCTTTTAGGTTGAACTTGACAGACTTGTGTGTTTCAACCTTAAAACTATGAAATGGTCCCTGTATAGAGGTTCAAGGGTGAAGCCCAGGGTTCATTTGGAAATATCAGAAATGGTATGTTTTGCGCCAAGTCTGTCCAAGGAAGCCTGTTTGAGCCAATGGCCTCAGAAATATCCTAACATTTAAGAAAGTAGCAATAGTTAGGGTTGGCTGAACCATTCTACCCTTAAGTTTGCCCCTCCAGTCAGCATCTACTATGTAGATGCAATCAAGGCCCTGTAATAAGTCTTTATCACTGTACAGGGCTGTAAGAGTGAAGGCCAGAGTTCCTTTGGAACCTGTAGGATAGACTGGGTTTTGCCAAGTCTTTCCAAAGAAGCTTTTTTGAGCCATAGGCCTCAGACAGGTCCTAACAAGAAAGTGTCATTAGATAGGTTTTTCTTTAGTTAGGATTGATTCAACTACTCAAGCCTCAAGCGCACTCCTCCGGCCAGCAGCTACTCTGTAGATTCAACCCTGGGCCTATGGTAAGTATCTATCCCTGTACAGGTGTGTAATGGTAAAAACCTGGGTTCCCTTGGGATCTGCAGAATGGAGTAGCTTGCGCCAAGTCTGTCCGAGGAAGTCTGTTTGAGCCAACAGCCTTAAACAGATCCCAGTATTTAGGAAAAAAAAGCTTTAGTTAGAGTTGAATCAACCACTATAGCCTCAAGCTCGCTCCTCCGGCCAGCAGCTACTATGTAGATGCAGCCCTGGGCCTATGGTAAGTATCTATCCCTGTACAGGGGTGTAATGGTAAAGGCCAGGGTTCCCTTGGGATCTGCAGAATGGAGTAGCTTGCGCCAAGTCTGTCCGAGAAAGCCTTTTTGAGCTGATGGATTTAAACAAATTTCAACATTTAGGAAAAAAGCATTAATCTATTTCAGTTAGAGTTAATTCAATTACTCTAGCATAAAGATCCTAATTCACTTTGTCTAAAGGAAGTTAGTTGGCAAATTTTTATTGTGTGAGCAATGAGGTTATGAAACTCTCTACCACATGAAATTGAAATACTTAATTTTCTAAAAAAAATTCAAGGAGGGCATTTGTGTGCCTTTCTTGAATAATATAAAATTGCAGGTTATCCGTACTAGATTTTGTTATGGGACGTTAATCCAGGGAACTAGTCTGATTGCCATATGTGGAGTCGGGAAGGAATTTTTCCCCTAATATGGGGCAATTAGCATCTGCCTCATGGGGTTTTTGCCTTCCTCTGGATCAACACATTAGCTTTTAGGTTGAACTTGATGAACTTGTGTCTTTCAACCTTAAAACTATGAAACGGTCCCTGTATAGAGGTTCAAGGGTGAAGCCCAGGGTTCATTTGGAAACATCAGAAATGGTGTGTTTTGCGCCCAGTCTGTCCAAGGAAGCCTGTTTGAGCCAACGGCCTCAGAAATATCTTAACATTTAAGAAAGTAGCAATAGTTAGGGTTGGCTGAACCATTCTAGCCTTAAGTTTGCCCCTCCAGTCAGCATCTACTATGTAGATGCAATCAAGGCCCTGTAATAAGTCTTTATCGCTGTACAGGGCTGTAAGAGTGAAGGCCAGAGTTCCTTTGGAACCTGTAGGATAGACTGGCTTTTGCCAAGTCTTTCCAAAAAAGCTTTTTTGAGCCATAGGCCTCAGACAGGTCCTAACAAGAAAGTGGCATTAGATAGGTTTTTCTTTAGTTAGGATTGATTCAACTACTCAAGCCTCAAGCGCACTCCTCCGGCCAGCAGCTACTCTGTAGATGCAACTCTGGGCCTATGGTAAGTATCTATCCCTGTACAGGGGTGTAATGGTAAAAACCAGGGTTCCCTTGGGATCTGCAGAATGGAGTAGCTTGCGCCAAGTCTGTCCGAGAAAGCCTTTTTGAGCTGATGGATTTAAACAAATTTCAACATTTAGGAAAAAAGCATTAATTTATTTCAGTTAGAGTTAATTCAATTACTCTAGCATAAAGATCCTAATTCACTTTGTCTAAAGGAAGTTAGTTGGCAAATTTTTATTGTGTGAGCAATGAGGTTATGAAACTCTCTACCACATGAAATTGAAATACTTAATTTTCTAAAAAAAATTCAAGGAGGGCATGTGTGTGCCTTTCTTAAATAATATAAAATTGCAGGTTATCCGTACTAGATTTTGTTATGGGACGTTGATCCAGGGAACTAGTCTGATTGCCATATGTGGAGTCGGGAAGGAATTTTTCCCCTAATATGGGGCAATTAGCATCTGCCTCATGGGGTTTTTGCCTTCCTCTGGATCAACACATTAGCTTTTAGGTTGAACTTGACAGACTTGTGTGTTTCAACCTTAAAACTATGAAATGGTCCCTGTATAGAGGTTCAAGGGTGAAGCCCAGGGTTCATTTGGAAATATCAGAAATGGTGTGTTTTGCGCCAAGTCTGTCCAAGGAAGCCTGTTTGAGCCAATGGCCTCAGAAATATCCTAACATTTAAGAAAGTAGCAATAGTTAGGGTTGGCTGAACCATTCTACCCTTAAGTTTGCCCCTCCAGTCAGCATCTACTATGTAGATGCAATCAAGGCCCTGTAATAAGTCTTTATCACTGTACAGGGCTGTAAGAGTGAAGGCCAGAGTTCCTTTGGAACCTGTAGGATAGACTGGCTTTTGCCAAGTCTTTCCAAAAAAGCTTTTTTGAGCCATAGGCCTCAGACAGGTCCTAACAAGAAAGTGGCATTAGATAGGTTTTTCTTTAGTTAGGATTGATTCAACTACTCAAGCCTCAAGCGCACTCCTCCGGCCAGCAGCTACTCTGTAGATGCAACCCTGGGCCTATGGTAAGTATCTATCCCTGTACAGGTGTGTAATGGTAAAAACCTGGGTTCCCTTGGGATCTGCAGAATGGAGTAGCTTGCGCCAAGTCTGTCCGAGGAAGTCTGTTTGAGCCAACAGCCTTAAACAGATCCCAGTATTTAGGAAAAAAAAGCTTTAGTTAGAGTTGAATCAACCACTATAGCCTCAAGCTCGCTCCTCCGGCCAGCAGCTACTATGTAGATGCAGCCCTGGGCCTATGGTAAGTATCTATCCCTGTACAGGGGTGTAATGGTAAAGGCCAGGGTTCCCTTGGGATCTGCAGAATGGAGTAGCTTGCGCCAAGTCTGTCCGAGAAAGCCTTTTTGAGCTGATGGATTTAAACAAATTTCAACATTTAGGAAAAAAGCATTAATCTATTTCAGTTAGAGTTAATTCAATTACTCTAGCATAAAGATCCTAATTCACTTTGTCTAAAGGAAGTTAGTTGGCAAATTTTTATTGTGTGAGCAATGAGATTATGAAACTCTCTACCACATGAAATTGAAATACTTAATTTTCTAAAAAAAATTCAAGGAGGGCATGTGTGTGCCTTTCTTGAATAATATAAAATTGCAGGTTATCCGTACTAGATTTTGTTATGGGACGTTGATCCAGGGAACTAGTCTGATTGCCATATGTGGAGTCGGGAAGGAATTTTTCCCCTAATATGGGGCAATTAGCATCTGCCTCATGGGGTTTTTGCCTTCCTCTGGATCAACACATTAGCTTTTAGGTTGAACTTGATGGACTTGTGTCTTTCAACCTTAAAACTATGAAACGGTCCCTGTATAGAGGTTCAAGGGTGAAGCCCAGGGTTCATTTGGAAACATCAGAAATGGTGTGTTTTGCGCCCAGTCTGTCCAAGGAAGCCTGTTTGAGCCAACGGCCTCAGAAATATCTTAACATTTAAGAAAGTAGCAATAGTTAGGGTTGGCTGAACCATTCTAGCCTTAAGTTTGCCCCTCCAGTCAGCATCTACTATGTAGATGCAATCAAGGCCCTGTAATAAGTCTTTATCGCTGTACAGGGCTGTAAGAGTGAAGGCCAGAGTTCCTTTGGAACCTGTAGGATAGACTGGCTTTTGCCAAGTCTTTCCAAAAAAGCTTTTTTGAGCCATAGGCCTCAGACAGGTCCTAACAAGAAAGTGGCATTAGATAGGTTTTTCTTTAGTTAGGATTGATTCAACTACTCAAGCCTCAAGCCCACTCCTCCGGCCAGCAGCTACTCTGTAGATGCAACTCTGGGCCTATGGTAAGTATCTATCCCTGTACAGGGGTGTAATGGTAAAAACCAGGGTTCCCTTGGGATCTGCAGAATGGAGTAGCTTGCGCCAAGTCTGTCCGAGGAAGTCTGTTTGAGCCAACAGCCTTAAACAGATCCCAGTATTTAGGAAAAAAAAGCTTTAGTTAGAGTTGAGTCAACCACTATAGCCTCAAGCTCGCTCCTCCGGCCAGCAGCTACTCTGTAGATGCAGCCCTGGGCCTATGGTAAGTATCTATCCCTGTACAGGGGTGTAATGGTAAAGGCCAGGGTTCCCTTGGGATCTGCAGAATGGAGTAGCTTGCGCCAAGTCTGTCCGAGAAAGCCTTTTTGAGCTGATGGATTTAAACAAATTTCAACATTTAGGAAAAAAGCATTAATCTATTTCAGTTAGAGTTAATTCAATTACTCTAGCATAAAGATCCTAATTCACTTTGTCTAAAGGAAGTTAGTTGGCAAATTTTTATTGTGTGAGCAATGAGGTTATGAAACTCTCTACCACATGAAATTGAAATACTTAATTTTCTAAAAAAAATTCAAGGAGGGCATGTGTGTGCCTTTCTTGAATAATATAAAATTGCAGGTTATCCGTACTAGATTTTGTTATGGGACGTTGATCCAGGGAACTAGTCTGATTGCCATATGTGGAGTCGGGAAGGAATTTTTCCCCTAATATGGGGCAATTAGCATCTGCCTCATGGGGTTTTTGCCTTCCTCTGGATCAACACATTAGCTTTTAGGTTGAACTTGATGGACTTGTGTCTTTCAACCTTAAAACTATGAAACGGTCCCTGTATAGAGGTTCAAGGGTGAAGCCCAGGGTTCATTTGGAAACATCAGAAATGGTGTGTTTTGCGCCCAGTCTGTCCAAGGAAGCCTGTTTGAGCCAACGGCCTCAGAAATATCTTAACATTTAAGAAAGTAGCAATAGTTAGGGTTGGCTGAACCATTCTAGCCTTAAGTTTGCCCCTCCAGTCAGCATCTACTATGTAGATGCAATCAAGGCCCTGTAATAAGTCTTTATCGCTGTACAGGGCTGTAAGAGTGAAGGCCAGAGTTCCTTTGGAACCTGTAGGATAGACTGGCTTTTGCCAAGTCTTTCCAAAAAAGCTTTTTTGAGCCATAGGCCTCAGACAGGTCCTAACAAGAAAGTGGCATTAGATAGGTTTTTCTTTAGTTAGGATTGATTCAACTACTCAAGCCTCAAGCCCACTCCTCCGGCCAGCAGCTACTCTGTAGATGCAACTCTGGGCCTATGGTAAGTATCTATCCCTGTACAGGGGTGTAATGGTAAAAACCAGGGTTCCCTTGGGATCTGCAGAATGGAGTAGCTTGCGCCAAGTCTGTCCGAGGAAGTCTGTTTGAGCCAACAGCCTTAAACAGATCCCAGTATTTAGGAAAAAAAAGCTTTAGTTAGAGTTGAGTCAACCACTATAGCCTCAAGCTCGCTCCTCCGGCCAGCAGCTACTCTGTAGATGCAGCCCTGGGCCTATGGTAAGTATCTATCCCTGTACAGGGGTGTAATGGTAAAGGCCAGGGTTCCCTTGGGATCTGCAGAATGGAGTAGCTTGCGCCAAGTCTGTCCGAGAAAGCCTTTTTGAGCTGATGGATTTAAACAAATTTCAACATTTAGGAAAAAAGCATTAATCTATTTCAGTTAGAGTTAATTCAATTACTCTAGCATAAAGATCCTAATTCACTTTGTCTAAAGGAAGTTAGTTGGCAAATTTTTATTGTGTGAGCAATGAGGTTATGAAACTCTCTACCACATGAAATTGAAATACTTAATTTTCTAAAAAAAATTCAAGGAGGGCATGTGTGTGCCTTTCTTGAATAATATAAAATTGCAGGTTATCCGTACTAGATTTTGTTATGGGACGTTGATCCAGGGAACTAGTCTGATTGCCATATGTGGAGTCGGGAAGGAATTTTTCCCCTAATATGGGGCAATTAGCATCTGCCTCATGGGGTTTTTGCCTTCCTCTGGATCAACACATTAGCTTTTAGGTTGAACTTGATGGACTTGTGTCTTTCAACCTTAAAACTATGAAACGGTCCCTGTATAGAGGTTCAAGGGTGAAGCCCAGGGTTCATTTGGAAACATCAGAAATGGTGTGTTTTGCGCCAAGTCTGTCCAAGGAAGCCTGTTTGAGCCAACGGCCTCAGAAATATCCTAACATTTAAGAAAGTAGCAATAGTTAGGGTTGGCTGAACCATTCTAACCTTAAGTTTGCCCCTCCAGTCAGCATCTACTATGTAGATGCAATCAAGGCCCTGTAATAAGTCTTTATCACTGTACAGGGCTGTAAGAGTGAAGGTCAGAGTTCCTTTGGAACCTGTAGGATAGACTGGCTTTTGCCAAGTTTTTCCAAAGAAGCTTTTTTGAGCCATAGGCCTCAGACAGGTCCTAACAAGAAAGTGTCATTAGATAGGTTTTTCTTTAGTTAGGATTGACTCAACTACTCAAGCCTCAAGCGCACTCCTCCGGCCAGCAGCTACTCTGTAGATGCAACCCTGAGCCTATGGTAAGTATCTATCCCTGTACAGGGGTGTAATGGTAAAAACCAGGGTTCCCTTGGGATCTGCAGAATGGAGTAGCTTGCGCCAAGTCTGTCCGAGGAAGTCTGTTTGAGCCAACAGCCTTAAACAGATCCCAGTATTTAGGAAAAAAAAGCTTTAGTTAGAGTTGAATCAACCACTATAGCCTCAAGCTCGCTCCTCCGGCCAGCAGCTACTCTGTAGATGCAACCCTGGGCCTATGGTAAGTATCTATCCCTGTACAGGGGTGTAATGGTAAAGGCCAGGGTTCCCTTGGGATCTGCAGAATGGAGTAGCTTGCGCCAAGTCTGTCCGAGGAAGCCTTTTTGAGCCAATGGCCTTAGACAGAAACCATCATTTAGTAATAAAAAAGCTTTAGTTAGAGTTATAGCCTCAAGCTCGCTCCTCTGGCCTGCAGCTACTCTGTAGATGCAACCCTGAGCATGTGGTAAGTCTCCATTCCTGTAAAGGGGTGTAATGGTAAAGATCAGGGTTCCTTTTGACCTGCTTATGCCAAGTCTGTCAAAGGAAGCCTTTTTGAGCTGATGGCTCTACACAGATCCTAATGTTTAGGAAAAAAGCTTATGTGTATTTCAGTTAGATTAAAAGTAAAGCCAACAAAAGAGAATTTAACTTTCCTCAAAAAATCAATTATTAATATAGCATTTACCTGCCCAGATCTCAGAACTAATGCACTATTAGGATGTAGCAATCCCATATAATTTTGTGTGCAGTTTTAATACTATGTAATCACCCCCCTCCATTAATTGGTAATATGTGAGTGGTTGTCGCATCAGTATTTTGCACCTGTATTGCTGTCATCGTTATTATATGGTATGATTAGTACTGAGACCTAGGCAGGTAAACACTGTTGCCCTTTTTTCCTGTGTTAATTCTTGAATTTTGGTGGGAATTTAAATTTGTCTTTGCTTTAAATGTTAGTGTAGGGACTCGCAAGTATGAGGACCCTTGACGCGGGTTGCGAGCTTGTGTATTTTGGCCAAAATATTTACTAATACCTCATATATATCATATATATTTTTTGCACGTTATTTTTATTCAGGGTGCAGCCAGACCCATAAATGTTGGCCTTGTAAACTAGGGTGTCTGTCTTCATGGGGTGTACTTAAAAAGTGCTGGGCAGCCCGCCTAATCTAATAGTTTGGGCTTCACTAATAGGCTGTAAGCCAGACATTGTGCACTACCTATGTGTGACCAGTGCCCTATACAAGGCTTATTTGTGTGCAGTTTTAATACTAAGCAATCACCCCCTCCATGAATTGGTAGGTTGTGAGTGGTTGTCTCATCAATATTTTGCACCTGTGTTGCTGACTTCTTCATTATATGGGTTTGCTGCATCCTTGTAATTATTGTTGCTGTATTTGCTGTGTTAATTCTTGAATTTTGGTGGGAACTTTAATTCCTTGTTTTTGTGACTTTGCTTTTAATGTTAGTGTAGGGACTCGCAAGTATGAGGACCCTTGAGCAGGTTGCGAGCTTGTATATTTTGGCCAAAATATCGACCAATACCTCATATATATCATATATATTTTTTACATGCTATTTTTATTCAGGGTGCAGCCAAGCCCATCTACAGGTGCATCTCACAAAATTAGAATATCACCAGAAAAGTTAATTTATTTCAGTTCTTCAATACAAAACGTGAAACTCATATATTATATAGAGCCATTACACACAGAGTGATCTATTTCACGTGTTTATTTCTGTTAATATTGATGATTATGGCTTACAGCCAATGAAAACTCAAAGGTCATTATTTCAATTAATTAGAATACCTTATAACAACAGCTTGAAAAATGTTTTCAAAATCCAAAATGTTATCCTACTGAAATCTATGTTCAATAAATGCCCTCAATACTTGGTCGGGAATCCTTTTACATCAATTACTGCATCAATGCGGCAATGTGGCATGGAGGGATCAGCCTGTGGCACTGCTGAGGGGTTATGGAAGCCCAGGTGGCTTTGATAGAAGCCTTCAGCTCGTCTGCATTGTTGGGTCTGGTGTCTCTCATTTTCCTCTTGACAATACCCCATAGATTCTTTATGGGGTTAAGGTCAGGTGAGTTTGCTGCCAATCAAGCACAGTGATACTGTTGTTTTAAACCAGGTATTAGTACTTTTGTCAGTGTGGACAGGGGCCAAGTCCTGCTGGAGAATGAAATTTCCATCTCCAAAAAGCTTGGCGTAGCTAAGGTTTTGTTTCAGGGGGCCGAAACTTCTGAGTGGGCCTCTAACCAGGTAACCCTGATTCCAACTATAGCGGCGCACCCAGATAGTTGATGTAGGAAAACCTCAGCAGATGACCACGCTGTTACTAAAAATAATCTCTATACAAAGACCAGCACTGATATTACCGCCATATGGTGACATATATTGATAGATGCCAGTCCTGCAGAACATATAAGAGATCACAGCTCAGTTATATATAGTACCTTACAGCTGACGTTCTTTCTGATTAAATTGTTCACTTTTCCCGTCTTTTCCATCTGGCCCAGACCGACACGACAACTTCTCCAGCCAGGGCTCAGAGTCTCAGGTATGCAGAGATCACAACAAAGACACATTTGACTCCTTACATTTCAGGCACTGACCACATCTATCCCCAACCTGCACAAACTTCTCATCCTGCTGATACCCCAATACTGAGCCTCTGCTGCAAAATGTGTCCCTATTACTGCACCTACTGTGTGCCCTCTAGATGGTAAAACAAACCTCTAAAATAAAGTAATGCCGTGTGCAAGTGTCCTAGAAAACAGTGCCCACATTGTGCCCCATAGAAAGTAATAGTGCCCCTTCGACAGTCACGATAACCTGAGTTCCCCTATAACAATAAGTGCCCACCTAAGATTTAATAATGTCCTGAGTCTCCCCCCATGTAGAGCTCCGCTCTAACCAGTATGATGTTCTCCTATTCACGATATAATTCCCTCTCACTGTATAGTACTCCCACAAAGTATACTGACCCCTTAGTAGCCCCCAAGCTGATGGCTCCAACACTGTATGATGGCCTCCACACTATACAAAGACCCCACATTATCTCCCACACTGTATGATGGCCCCCACGCTGTTCAAAGAACCCACATTATCTCCCACACTGTATAAATAGCCTACATATAGTATAATGCACCAGATAGTCCTCAATATAGTATAATGCACTCCCCATAGTCCTTCGTATAGTATAATGCGCCCCTATAGGCAGAGTCTGTAGTAAAATGCTCCCCCCATTGACAGAGTCTGTAGTATAAAGCTCCCCCCCATAGGCAGAGTCTGTAGTATAATGCTCCCCCCCTCCTCATAGGCAGAGTCTGTGGTATAATGCCCCCCCATAGGCAGAGTCTGCAGTATAATGCCCCCCCCATAGGCAGAGTCTGTAGTATAATGCTCCCCCCTCCTCATAGGCAGAGTCTGTAGTATAATGTCCCCCCTCCTCATAGGCAGAATCTGTAGTATAATGCCCCCCCCCATCTCATAGGCAGAGTCTGTAGTGTAATGTGCCCCCCCTCCTCATAGGCAGAGTCTGTGGTATAATGCCCCCCCCATCTCATAGGCAGCGTCTGTAGTATAATGCCCCACCTATAGGCAGAGTCTGTAGTAAAATGCACCCCCCATAGGCAGAGTCTGTAGTATAATGCTCCCCCTCTTATAGGCAGAGTCTGTAGTACAATGTCCCCCCCATAGGCAGAGTCTGTAGTATAATGCTCCCCCCCTCCTTATAGGCAGAGTCTGTAGTATAATGCCCCCCCATAGGCAGAGTCTGCAGTATAATGCCCCCCCATAGGCAGAGTCTGTAGTATAATGCTCCCCCCTCCTCATAGTCAGAGTCTGTAGTATAATCCCCCCCCCTCCTCATAGGCAGAATCTTTAGTATAATGCCCCCCCATCTCATAGGCAGAGTCTGTAGTATAATGTGCCCCCCCTCCTCATAGGCAAAGTCTGTGATATAATGCCCCCCCCATCTCATAGGCAGCGTCTGTAGTATAATGCCCCACCTTTAGGCAGAGTCTGTAGTAAAATGCACCCCCCATAGGCAGAGTCTGTAGTATAATGCTCCCCCTCTTATAGGCAGAGTCTGTAGTACAATGTCCCCCCATAGGCAGAGTCTGTAGTCTACTGCTCTCCCCTGCTCATAAACAGAGTCTGTAGTATAATGCCCCCCATAAGCAGAGTCTGTAGTAGAATGCCCCCCCATAGACAGAGGCTTTAGTATAATGCTCCCCCCCTCCCCATAGACAGTCTGTAGTATAATGCCCCCCCTCCCCATAGGCAGAGTCTTTAGTATAATGCCCCCCCTCTCTGTGGGCAGAGTCTGTAGTATAATGCACCTCCCCCTTCCCATAGGCAGAGTCTGTAATATAATGCCGCCCCCCACCCAGCAAAAAATAAATAAACAGTACTCATCTCTCCTCCTGGTTCCCTCGCTGCTCAGAGCACCCAGCACGCACACATCTTCAGCACAGCGGGCTGGGCGCCAAGTGATGATGTCAGAGACGTCAGTCACAGAAGGGACTAATGGGAGAGAGATCCGCGCTCCCTCTCTCATCAGTAAACTTGCGGCGGTGGCGGGCAGTGGGGCCCGATGCTGGCACCAGGGGCATGCTAGATACAGTTACACTGGCGTAGCCCTGGATGGGCCCCCTAAGAGCGAGGGGCCCGGGGCCACCGCCCCCTTTGCCCCCCTGGTAGCTTGATACTGTGGCAGAGGGAAGCATGAAGTGCTCTAAAATTTCCTGGTAGACGGCTGCGCTGACTTTGGTGTTGAAAAAACACAGTGGACCTACACCAGCAGATGACACGGCTCCCCAAACCATCAATGATTGTGGAAACTTCACACTAGACCTCAAGCAGCTTGGATTGTGGCCTCTCCACTCTTCTTCCAGACTCTGGGACCTTGATTTCAAATGAAAATTGGAACTCTGGACATCTGTCAAGTCAGCAGTCTTCACCATGATTGTCATGATTGTGGAGCCTACTAAAACAGACTAAGGGACCTTTTTAAATGCTTAGGAAGTCTTTGCAGGTGTTTTTTGTTAATTATTTTAATTTACTGAGTTAATGACTTTTGTGTTTTCATTGGCTATAAGCCATAATCATCAACATTAACAGAAATAAACACTTGAAATAGATCACTGTGTTTGTAATGACTCTATATATATATGAGGTTCACTTTTTGCATTGAAGAACTGAAATAAATTAACTTTTTGATGATATTCTAATTTTGTGAGATGCACCTATATGTTATGGCCTTGTAAATTAGAGTGTCTATCTTCATGGGGTGCACTTAAATAGTGCTGGGCAGCCCGTGTTCTTGCCTCAGCAGCGAATTTAGCTATCCAGGGAATCTAGTCACTTTATGTGTATATCAGTTCTGACATTATGTTGCTTGCATTTGAATCCTGTCTCTTTTTTATTGTTTGATAACTGCACTGTCTGCTAGTGATTTAATGTATTTGCTCTAGTTTCAATTTGCAATGCATTATGGGAAAGTTCCAAGAGCATTGTGAGACAGTTCTTGTTGCATTGTGGTCCTGTTCTTGTCACAGTTTGGGCAGCGACCATTATTTCCTCGTCTCTTCTGATCGAGAAGTTCCCTTATCACTCATCTTGTAAAGTGGCACAGAGCGGTAGTCGTGACTGAACGTCGGTCTGATTTCGCTCTGGCACTTTACAGACAATGGGTGTCCCAGTCCCAGTGTGCTCTAGGGTGTGGGGTGCAGCACACTCTCTTGTAGGCCGCAGGCCTCCACTGCCTTCAGGCTTCTGTCCTCAGAAGCCGCCGCACACAATTTAGGGGACACAAAGTTCTTTGTAACAGTCAAACATATACTTGACAGTTCAAGTTCATCAGGTGGGTACAGATGGGATAAGGCACAGCAATTCACATTATCCTCCTTCTTAGCATAACTCCTCTTCAGCCCTGTTGCTAGCTCATCCTGTATTTCTCGTCCACCTCTGCAGTGCACCCGGGACTGGCCTTCAACTTCCATCTATGCAGGTCCCTGTCCATCTTCCTTTGTACTTCAGAGCACACAAAGTGTCCGGCAGCTCCTATGCCAGACCTTAGGCTCTGGACGTGACTGGAGCGACTGCTCTGGATCCCAGTAATGCCTCCCACTGCCTGGAACATTGAGTACTATATACAGTGGGTACGGAAAGCATTCAGACCCCTTTACATCTTTCACTCTTTGTTTCATTGCAGCCATTTGGTAAATTCTAAAAAGTTCTTTTTTTTTTCTCATTAAAGTACACTGTGCACCCCATCTTGACTGAAAAAAAAACAGAAATGTAGAAATTTTTGCAAATTTATTAAAAAAGGAAAACTGAAATATCACATGGTCATAAGTATTCAGACGCTTTGCTCATATTTAAGTCACATGCTGTCCATTTCTTGTGATCCTCCTTGAGATGGTTCTACTCTTTCATTGGAGTCCAGCTGTGTTTAATTAAACTGATAGGACTTGATTTGGAAAGGCACATGACGCGCCCCTGGGCCTGAGTCGCGCAGCGTTGCGCACGCGGGAGCCTACCCGGAGCCGGATCAGATGGGGGTAGTAGTCTCGTGGCGGTGACCCGGTCCGTGCCCAGGGAGTCAGACTAAGTGGCAGTCTATTAGCAGTAGATGGTGGATGACTACGCCACCCGTTGAATGCAGCTATGGAGCTGCCGCTGCAGGGCAGACCGCTGAGGCCGGTGGAAGGATGGTGCAGCGTGGATGGTATAACCCCCAACGGGAGGGGTATGGCCTCAGGGCAGCCGACGTGGATGATGGGGGTAGCAGGAACCACTCAGAGACGATGCGGTGTAGTTCAGGGTCTTTACTGGTGACAAAGATAGACCCTCCCGGAGTACTTGCTAGCGATCGGGGCCTGGTCAGTCCTTGAGCAGATGGGATCTCCCCTGGCCAGGCGGAGTTGTAGGCCTTCCCAACTAACTGTACTCTTCTGGCTACCTTGCTAGAGGCGGGTAAAAGTAGCCCACGTCCCTGAGTGTACCGTGTGGTGCTCACCCGTATGGCCGGTGACTCGGGGCCTTCTAATGGCTTCCGCTCCACGATGGCGGTGCTGGTCCCATGCGTGTGACCGTGCCTTCGGGTTTCTTGGCCAGAGGACCTGAAATCCCCTGCCTGACGGATTCTGCTGCTGGGTAGGAGTTAGTCCCCACAGCCTCGGACTCCGGGTCCGGTAAGAAATCTTCTCAGTCAGGGCGAGCTCTGCAGCTGCCAGCCCCTGACTCCTTGAAACACTGTTCCACAGAGCTCCTGATGTTCTGTTCCTATATTTGCTTCTTTTCTCTGTCTCTACTCCTGGCATGGCCCAGGAGCTGGGCCCAGCCGGAGCCACAGCTCCCTGTCAGCCCTCCTGGCTGAACTCTCCCTCTCAACTCCCTAACCCTGCCTCAGCCCCAGGTTTAAATAGGGGAAGTCCTTCCCCTCCCAGGACTGGGCAGGAGGTGTGGCATGCACAGGATCCCTGACCAAGAGACCTCCCACCTGCTCTCAGACATAACATTGCTGTTACTGTGGAAACCAGACCCCTGGGGTGCCACATTCCCCCCTAGTGAAATTTAGTACTCCGGGACTAAACATATTTTTAGAAAAACATAACAAGGTATAAACAATAATAATACAATAAGAAAACCACATAAAGATGGTCACGGCGTGTCCGCAACCGGGTGCAGTTTTTGAAGAAAAGCAAGGTGTCCATTTCACCAAAACAGGGAGACGTAACCAGGTAGGGGTCTGTCCTGCCCCGAGTCCTTAACAGTCTTTTAGTCCGTCCTGGGTTACACTCCAACTATGTACAAAGGATTCCCGGTAAATCCACCAAGGACTCCTATAAATTACTAGAAACACATAATTATTTACAGGATATGGCCGCTCTCAGTCCTCGGCCAGTGGGGATAAGGATTGGCTGCTCACAGTCCTCAGCCTGGTAAGGGATAGGGGATGGCTGCTCACAGTCCTCAGCCTGGTAAGGGATAGGGACACACGGGGAACAATTCACTAATCCCAACGGGGACCATATTTTAATTAGCAACAGTTCTCATACCCTGACGGGTAACTATATACAGTTCTTTGTTTATGCTACTTCCCTTCAGTAGCGGTGTCCTCTTTGTGCTCCCTCCTGAGGGTAGTCCTCAGACCCGTCCGGGTCCTCTTGGCTTTCCTCGTATTGGTAGCACTGCAGCTCCTCCTCGGTTAGCCGGGCTAGTATCTCTGCGACAGTCCTCCTCCCAGGTGGCAAGGACTTTACCTCCCTTTGGGCTGCCCCGGTTAATTGGGCCACCAGGATGCTCACTTTTTGCTCTTCTGTGAGGGGGTACACCTGGAAGAGGCTATCCAGCTTTTCTCTAAAGTCCTGCAGGGTATGTGACTCCCCTGAGTACTGGGGTAGCCAGGCTGCCCCCGGGATATAGGGCATGGTGAAAGACATGACCGCAACAGCGGTGGCGCTGGCGGGGGTTGCAGCGGTGAAGCTCTCCTCCGTATCCGACATCCTTCTCCCCTCTAGTGGACCGTGGCCTACCTTGCGATGATCCTCTTCCATAGGCCGCGGCTCCGCAGTGGATCGTCAGGGTTGAGGACCTTCCGTCGCGCTCCTGTGACGTCGGCGTCTGCTGGGCTCCTTCCAGGACCTTACGCAACGTCCGGACGTGAGGCGGGGCTTCAGTTCTCGCGCGCTTTCGGAGTCCATGCCCCTCTTCTTCCCGCGCGGCGTCCTCAAGATGGCGTCCAACGGTGGGAAAACTCCACGGATGGCGGGAAGAAGGCCGAAGATGGCGCCGGATGGCGGGAAAACTCCACCGATGGCGGGAAGAAAGCGGAAGATGGCGCCGGATGGCGGGAATCTTCACCACAGGTAAGTTTGAACAGTCTTTTTCAGGCACGCAGTACCCGGTGGTTGCGGGCACGAAATCCTGCCGACTACGCCAAAAGTAGACGCGCCCCTGGGCCTGAGTCGCGCAGCGTTGCGCACACGGGAGCCTACCCGGAGCCGGATCAGATGGGGGTAGTAGTCTCGTGGCGGTGACCCGGTCCGTGCCCAGGGAGTCAGACTAAGTGGCAGTCTATTAGCAGTAGATGGTGGATGACTACGCCACCCGTTGAATGCAGCTATGGAGCTGCCGCTGCAGGGCAGACCGCTGAGGCCGGTGGAAGGATGGTGCAGCGTGGATGGTATAACCCCCAACGGGAGGGGTATGGCCTCAGGGCAGCCGACGTGGATGATGGGGGTAGCAGGAACCACTCAGAGACGATGCGGTGTAGTTCAGGGTCTTTACTGGTGACAAAGATAGACCCTCCCGGAGTACTTGCTAGCGATCGGGGCCTGGTCAGTCCTTGAGCAGATGGGATCTCCCCTGGCCAGGCGGAGTTGTAGGCCTTCCCAACTAACTGTACTCTTCTGGCTACCTTGCTAGAGGCGGGTAAAAGTAGCCCACGTCCCTGAGTGTACCGTGTGGTGCTCACCCGTATGGCCGGTGACTCGGGGCCTTCTAATGGCTTCCGGTCCACGATGGAGGTGCTGGTCCCATGCGTGTGACTGTGCCTTCGGGTTTCTTGGCCAGAGGACCTGAAATCCCCTGCCTGACGGATTCTGCTGCTGGGTAGGAGTTAGTCCCCACAGCCTCGGACTCCGGGTCCGGTAAGAAATCTTCTCAGTCAGGGCGAGCTCTGCAGCTGCCAGCCCCTGACTCCTTGTAACACTGCTCCACAGAGCTCCTGATGTTCTGTTCCTATATTTGCTTCTTTTCTCTGTCTCTACTCCTGGCATGGCCCAGGAGCTGGGCCCAGCCGGAGCCACAGCTCCCTGTCAGCCCTCCTGGCTGAACTCTCCCTCTCAACTCCCTAACCCTGACTCAGCCCCAGGTTTAAACAGGGGAAGTCCTTCCCCTCCCAGGACTGGGCAGGAGGTGTGGCATGCATAGGATTCCTGACCAAGAGACCTCCCACCTGCTCTCAGACATAACATTGCTGTTACTGTGGAAACCAGACCCCTGGGGTGCCACACACACACCTGTCTATATAAGACCTCACAGCTCACAGTGCATGTCAGACCAAATGAGAATCATGAGCTCAAAGGAACTGCCTGTTACGATGTTAGTAGATACCCTGAAGTCCAATGGCGTGGGCCAAAAGCAGAGACTGAGACAAGAGTAGTGTGAAAGTCTATTTTAAACTCAAGTGCAAAAGATCACAGCAAACAGTTTATGAAGGTAAGTTCATTCCAAACAATACTTCTTAGAACCTAATCTGTAAGGCACGGCCTTCATTACTATTAGGGTATGTAAACGTTAACGATAGTCCAAGTTTACTTAGGTACAGTAATATGCAAACAGAAATAAGGATAGTAAGCAGACGTAGGTATTCCTCAGTTGATTGTGGACTCACGTAGTGCAGAAGAGAAGACAAACTGGAATATGGATCTGGATATTGAAGAATGCAGGAGGTGCAGCGGAGGAAACAGCGATGTCTTAAGCAGAGCTGGAGTCGGGTATTTAAACACAGAGCAAGATGGTGACTATACCAGAGGTGTAGAGATCCAGGAGAAGTTTTCTTCAGGAAGACAAAAGTTCAGAGATCCCAGCGTGAGTGAACAACAGCCAGTGGTTCCTTTCAGCAGAAGTCCCCTTAGCAGAGGATTCAGGCAGCAATCCTTTCAGCGGATGACTAGGAGTAAACACAAGGTCAGCAAGACTCTATTCAGAGGGCTAGCACAGGTGAGTAGAAAGCTAAAAGCACACAATACTCAGGCAAGGCATGATTGCAACACATGCAGTTTAAGTAGGTCCACAGGCAGGAAACACATGACCCCAGTGAGGCAATGGAAGCCATCTTGGCTAAGGGAAAAACTACTGGCAAAGTAAAATTAAACCTGGCATCCTGACACTGCCCAAGGAGCTTAGAGACAGAATTGTGGCAAGGCACAGATCTGGCCAAGTTTACAAAAGAATTTCTGCATTAGTCAAGGGTCCTAAGAACACAGTGGCCTCCATAATCCTTAAGTGGAAGAAGTTTGGGACCACCAGAAGTCTTCCTAGACCTGGCCGTCCAGCTAAACTGAGCAATCGTGGGAGAAGAGCCTTGGTGAGAGAGGTAAAGATGAACCCCAAGATCACTGTGGCTCAGCTCCAAAGATGCAGTAGGGAGATGGGAGAAAGTTGCATAAAGTCAACTATCACTGCAGCCCTCCACAAGTCGAGCCTTTATGGCAGAGTGGCCCAACGGAAGCCTCTCCTCAGTGCAAGACATATGAAAGCCTGCACAGAGTTTGCTTAAAAACACATGAAGGACTCCCAGTCTATGAGAAATAAGATTCTTTGGTCTGATGAGACTAAGATAGAACTTTTTGGTGATAATTCTAAGGGGTATGTGTGGAAAAAACCAGGCACTGCTCATCACCTGCCCAATACAATCCCAACAGTGAAACATGGTGGTGGCAGCATCATGGGGGTGTTTTTCAGCTGCAGGGACAGGACGACTGGTTGGAATTGAAAGAAACATGAATGCGGCCAAGTACACAGATATCCTGGATGAAAACCTCTTCCAGAGTGCTCTGGACCTCAGACTTGGCCGAAGGTTCACCTTCCAACAAGACAATGACCCTAAGCACACAGTTAAAATAACAAAGGAGTGGCTTCAGAACAACTCTGTGACCATTCTAGACTGGCCCAGCCAGAGCCCTGACCTAAACCCAATTGAACATCTCTGGAGAGACCTGAAAATGGCTGTCCACCAACGTTCACCATCCAACCTGACAGAACTGGAGAGGATCTGCAAGGAAGAATGGCAGAGGAACCCCAAATCCAGGTGTGAAAAACTTGTTGCATCATTCCCAAGAAGACTCATGGATGCACTAGCTCAAAAGGGGGCTTCTACTCAATACTGGTCATTTGGTCTGACATGCACTGTGAGCTGTGAGGTCTTATATAGACAGGTGTGTGCCTTTCCAAATCAAGTCCTATCAGTTTAATTAAACACAGCTGGACTCCAATGAAAGAGTAGAACCATCTCAAGGAGGATCACAAGGAAATGGACAGCATGTGACTTAAATATGAGCAAAGGGTCTGAATACTTATGACCATGTGATATTTCAGTTTTTCTTTTTTAATAAATTTGAAAAAATTTCTACATTTCTGTTTTTTTCAGTCAAGATGGGGTGCACAGTGTACTTTAATGAGAAAAAAAATGAACTTTTTAGAATTTACCAAATGGCTGCAATGAAACAAAGAGTGAAAAATTTAAAGGGGTCTAAATACTTTCCGTACCCACTGTACTTCAATAAAACTCACCCTATAGATACCCTAGCCTGAACCTGCATGTCAACGAAGATGGGCATCCTACATATAGATAACAATGGCACCCTTGCTGAACGGCAGCTGCCCCTAGACCCTAAAAGTCCCTTATTCGTATTTACATAGACCAAAGATCTGACAGTCTACCAGAAACTGGTACAGATATCACATCAAACAATCAATCCTCAGTGTGTACTAAATGATTAAAGTGACAACAGTGAATAAAGTGACAATGTGAAAATTTATAAAAACACCCAAGAACGTTCCTAATATCTTTGGACCTCCAAGCCAAAGGATACATTCGGGCATCCAAACAAAGGCTACAATCAGCCCTGTTCAACACCCTAGATGCTGATTACCTGCCTTATAGTGGAGGGTGACACCCTAGTTAATGTTGACACTGTGGCGCCCCCGCTCCACGGAGGCTATCCCTGGATAACCCTAGCCAGCCCTGGAATTAATCACCCATAGAGGTATCAATGACATAAATGATCACAAGACTAAACAATAAAAGGAACTTATCTTGATAAAGTGCAATACTGATGCGGATCATCTTTATGCCGCATGTCCCGATTTTAAAGAGATTTAATAAAATTTGTATTTTAGGGTTTATGTTATACTTATGTCTTATGGTATCCTAAGCTTATCTTATGCTATACTCACATTATGCATTAACACTTCACATGCTGTTACATCACCATTATACATTACATAAGACACATATCACTTTTAGATATAAAACCGCAAGACAGTATTCACATGACGCGTTTGTTGTCTTCAGGGGCAGGAACAGGGTAAGACAGTCCACATCCCTACAGTTTTGTATCTTGGGCTCTGTGCACACAGCCTGCTCCAAGCTTAGCCGGTAAGAGCCCTATCTATGTGGTACAATACTGGGGTTCATCGTATGTTTTCCGCATCTACTGTATGGAGGTTTCTCTACTATCAATAAAGAGAAGGTTTTCGCAGCCTTATTCTTAAGAAGACAGGGGGTTTAGCTCCATGTCACACTACACACCGTGGTAAGGTGTATGAGGGGAGCATAGCCTGCCTAATCTAATAGTATGGGCGTCACTAATAGGCTGTAAACCAGACACTGTGCGTGACCAGCGCCAAAATATCTACCAGTACCTCATATATAGATTTTGCACGTTATTTTTATTCAGGGTTCAGATAAGCCCATCAATGCTGGATTTGTAAACTAGGGGGTCTGTCCTCATGGGGTGCACTTAGATAGTGCTTTGCAGCCTGCCTAATCTAACAGTATGAGGGTCACTAATAGGCTGTAAGCCCTATATTGAGCACTATCTGTGTTAGGCGTCAGGTGTTTTCTGGATCCGAAATGGGTTCAGAATCATCAGTGGATTCTGTGGTCTCCCATTCCGGTCCAGATGCTTCTCAGCATCGTCATCGGTCCCAACGCCTAGCTGGTGCACGAGATGTACAAGCTGTCTCTCGGGTCTTTGTTCCTAGCAACATGAAGGATAGGTTGCGGAGGGAAACAGGGCTGTTACAGCCTAAGTCCAGGATACACTGCACTGAGCATGCCCGTGACATGGCGGACCGTGATTGGTGGTTTGGAAGTCAGCTGATCCGGTGACCTGGCACCGCCTGATTGGTCGCGGGTGACGTCACCAATAATGTGACGATGGGCAGGGCTTAATATTTAAATAGCACGCCCACAAACATGGCGGCGCACTCTGATCATTGAGCTGAGTTGGTGTTATTGTGTGGTCGCTTGGTCGTTTCGGCTCCACGTGTGCTTTTGCTGTTATAGCTTCTGACAGGCAGGTTTAGCAGGGGATAGACAGCCTTAGATGGAGGGAGGCAGGTAGCTTCGTCTGACACTCTGGCTCCAACAAGGGGGTCGCTATACACCCCGAGCAGACTGCGGACTCCGTATTCCCGGCACCGCCTGTTAGCCACGTGGAGAGATACTCCTCAGTCCGGTAGCACGCCGGCTGGGAGCACGTATAAGCCGGCGTGAATCACACACGCATCCTAGCGCCTGCTGCGTAGCCTCTGTGCAGTTAACAGGGCTACGGCTCCATTATTTGTCGCACATCTCTCGTGCAGTTAACGGAGATAGTGCGAATCCCTATTACCGTTCCGGTGTGCAGTAACACGGGGGGGATTGTTATTTCAGTTGGTTGTTTTACCTTCTTACCCGGAAGGTGTTCGTCCGCAGTCCTCCAGGCTGCATCACGGACCCCGGGTTCGTTTGCTTTCCATTATTTAATAAAGTTGTTTGCAACCATTCCCCTAACAATCTGTGTGTGACCAGTGACCTATACAAGCCATTTTTTGTGTGCAGTTTTAATACTAAGCAATGACCCCCTCCAAGAATTGGTAGGTTATGAGTTGGTTGTCTCATCAGTATTTTGCACCTGTGCTGCCCCTGCCTTTATTATATGGTTTGCTTCATCCTGATTAGTGCATTAGTTTTGAGACCTGGGCTGGAGAATAAATACTGTTCCTCTTTTTTGCTGTGTTAATAATTTTTTCCAGTTTTAATTCAACTACTCTAGCATCAAGCTCCTAATTCGCTTTGTCTAAAGGAAGTTAGATGGCAATGTTTTATTGTGTGAGGTATGGAACTCTCTACCACATGACCTTGTAATACTTAATTCTCTAAAAAAAAGTTCAAGGAGGTCCTGTGTGACTTTCTTGAATAACATTACAGGTTATTCATACTAGATTTTGTTATGGGACGTTGATCCAAGCAACTAGTCTGATTGCCATATGTGGAGTCGGGAAGGAATTTTTCCCCTAATTTTGGGCAAGCAGCATCTGCCTCATGGGTTTTTTTGACTTCCTCTGGATCAACACATAAGCTTTTCACAGGTCTCTATATATAGTGTGATGGCTCCCACAGCTCTTTATATACAGTACTAGATGGTGGCCCGATTCTAACGCATCGGGTATTCTAGAATCTGTATGCGGCCGACCAGGCGCAATCAACAGAGTGGTGTTTAAATGTGGCGCCAAAATCGCTGATTGGTCGCGGCCGCCGGCCACGACCAATCAGCAGAGCGGTGTTTAAATTTGGCGCCAGTATCGCTGATTGGTCGCGGCGCCAATATCGCTGATTCCGACCAATCAGCGAATCGTATTACTGAGGACCGGGCAGCGACGCTACCTGTGCGGGTACTTCCGCTGCAAGGAACCGGGAGATGGCCGGCTGCTCACAGCCGAAGTATCCCGACTGGCGGCGCCGCTCCCCGGTCCTCGCTTCACACTTGCCGTCGGGAGATCAGCGGCCCTAGCCATTGATCTCCCGACGGTAGCCGCATGGAGGTCAGCGGCGCCGCCGGTCGCGGTACTTCTGCTGCGAGCAGCCGGGAGATGAGCGGCTAGCGCCGGTCATCTCCCGGCTGCATCGCCGCTGACCTCCGTGCGGCAGATGAGCTGCTAACGGCCGCCATCTTTTTCTGAAATCCCGCGTCGCTGATTGGCCGCGGCTGGACCAATCAGCGACGCAGGATTTCCTGGACAGAAGGACAGACAGACAGACGGGATAAGACGATTATATACAGTACAGACCAAAAGTTTGGACGCACCTTCTCATTTCAAGATTTTTCTGTATTTTCATGACTATGAAAATTGTACATTCACACTGAAGGCATCAAAACTATGAATTAACACATGTGGAATTATATACTTAACAAAAAAGTGTGAAACAACTGAAAATATGTCTTATATTCTAGGTTCTTCAAAGTAGCCACCTTTTGCTTTGATGACTGCTTTGCACACTCTTGGCATTCTCTTGATGAGCTTCAAGAGGTAGTCAATGGAAATGGTCTTCCAACAATCTTGAAGGAGTTCCCAGAGATGCTTAGCACTTGTTGGCCCTTTTGCCTTCACTCTGCGGTCCAGCTCACCCCAAATCATCTCGATTGGGTTCAGGTCTGGTGACTGTGGAGGCCAGGTCATCTGGCGTAGCACCCCATCATTCTCCTTCTTGGTCAAATAGCCCTTACACAGCCTGGAGGTGTGTTTGGGGTCATTGTCCTGTTGAAAAATAAATGATGGTCCAACTAAATGCAAACCGGATGGAATAGCATGCCGCTGCAAGATGCTGTTGTAGCCATGCTGGTTCAGTATGCCTTCAATTTTGAATAAATCCCCAACAGTGTCACCAGCAAAGCACCCCCACACCATCACACCTCCTCCTCCATGCTTCTCGGTGGGAACCAGACATGTAGAGTCCATCCGTTCACCTTTTCTGCATCGCACAAAGACACGGTGGTTGGAACCAAAGATCTCAAATTTAGACTCATCAGACCAAAGCACAGATTTCCACTGGTCTAATGTCCATTCCTTGTGTTCTTTAGCCCAAATAAGTCTCTTCTGCTTGTTGCCTGTCCTTAGCAGTGGTTTCCTAGCAGCTATTTTACCATGAAGGCCTGCTGCACAAAGTCTCCTCTTAACAGTTGTTGAAGAGATGTGTCTGCTGCTAGAACTCTGTGTGGCATTGACCTGGTCTCTAATCTGAGCTGCTGTTAACCTGCGATTTCTGAGGCTGGTGACTCGGATAAACTTATCCTCAGAAGCAGAGGTGACTCTTGGTCTTCCTTTCCTGGGGCAGTCCTCATGTGAGCCAGTTTCTTGCAGCGCTTGATGGTTTTTGCATCTGCACTTGGGGACACTTTCAAAGTTTTACCAATTTTTTTGCATTGACTGACCTTCATTTCTTAAAGTAATGATGGCCACTCATTTTTCTTTACTTAGCTGCTTTTTTCTTGCCATAATACAAATTCTAACAGTCTATTTAGTAGGACTATCAGCTGTGTATCCACCAGACTTCTGCACAACACAGCTGATGATCCGAACCCCATTTATAAGGCAAGAACTCCCACTTATTAAACCTGACAGGGCACACCTGTGAAGTGAAAACCATTTCCGGTGACTACCTCTTGAAGCTCATCAAGAGAATGCCAAGAGTGTGCAAAGCAGTCATCAAAGCAAAAGGTGGCTACTTTGAAGAACCTAGAATATAAGACATATTTTCAGTTGTTTCACACTTTTTTTGTTAAGTATATAATTCCACATGTGTTAATTCATAGTTTTGATGCCTTCAGTGTGAATGTACAATTTTCATAGTCATGAAAATACAGAAAAATCTTTAAATGAGAAGGTGTGTCCAAACTTTTGGTCTGTACTGTATATTAGATGATGACCCCACAGACCCTTTACACAGCATTATGTTTCCACAGCTCCTTGTATACAGTATGATTCCCTCATTGTTCCCTAAATACAGTATGATGTGCTCACAGCTCCATATACACCGTATGATGTCCCCACACATGCAGATACACAATATGATACCTATACACAATATGATGCCCCTACATCTCCCTATACACAATATGATGCCCCTACATCTCCCTCCATCTGAACAAGTCTCTCCAGCTTCAGAAAGATTATGGACGCATCACATTTTTTTTTACGGACAGGGAAAAAAGTGCCCTATTTTTATGGACTGTCCAAGAATTTCTGGACTGTTGGCTACCCTGCTATTAGTTCCACTGGGGTGGCAGCCTAGGTGGATGCTGGAAGCACAACCGTCTCTCCCTAAGATTCGGAGAGGGAAGGCCACCGATTCCTGACCCTTGCTGTGGCCTTTTCGTTGAGAGGGATGGTTTATTGAGGGCCCATATATACACACAGTCATGGCCGGAAGTGTTTAGCAACCTTGAGATTGTTCCAGAAAGTGAAGTATTTCTCCCAGAAAATTATTACAATTACACATGTTTTGTTATACATTTGTTATAATATTTATTTCCTTTGTGTGTATTGAAACAGCACAAAAAAATGGGAAAAAAAGGCAAATTGGACATAATTTCACACAAAACTCCAAAAATGGGCCGGACAAAATTGTTGGCACTTTTCCAAAATTGTGGAAAAACAACTTTGCTTCAAGCATGTGATGCTCGTTAAAACTCACCTGTGGCAAGTAACAGTCGTGGGTAATATGAAAGTCATACCTGAGACCAGATAAAAAGTGGAGAAGATAGATAGATATGAGATTGATAGATAGATAGATATGAGATAGATAGATGGATATGTGGCACCCCAGGGTCTGGTTACCACTGTAATAGAAATATTATGTCTGAGAGCAAGTGGGAGGTTTCCTGGTTCGGAGCCCTTAAACATGCAACACCTCCTGTCCCAGACCAGATAGGGGAGGAACCTGCCCTATATAAACTGGATCTGGGGCGGGGTTAGTGAAGTCAGAGCCTGGAGTTAGTTCCAGACACAGGGAAAGTAACAGCGAGGAGCTCTGTAGGAGCAGGAGCTGAAGACCAGGGACTTGAGCTAAGCGGAGTTCGTCCTGGCAGAAGACTCTGAGAACCGGACACAGGAGTCTGAGGTTGCGGGGACTTATATATACCCAGCAGCAGAAACCCGCCGGCAGGGGATTTCAAGTCCTCTGGCCATAGAAGCCCGGAGGCTCAGTCACGAGCAAGGGACCAGCACTGCAATCGAGGAGCGGGGGCTATCAGAAGGCCCCAAGTCACCAGCCATACAGGTGAGCACCACACGGAACACTCAGGGACGTGGGCTACTTCCACTCGCTTACAGCAAGGTAGCCAGGAAGAGTGCAGATAGTCAGGGAGGCCTACAACTCCACCTGGCCAGGGGAACTCCAGTTTGCTCACAGACTGACCAGGCCTCTTATGCTAGCCAGTACTCCCGGGAGGATCTGCCTTATCACCATCAGTAAAGACCCTGAACTGCACTGCAAAGCCTCTGAGTCGTTCCTGCTGCGCTCGTGCACCATCACTCCTATCATCCACACTCACTAGCCTGAGGCTATACTCCTCCCGTGGGGAGTTATACTACACTCTGCTGCCCTCACAACATCAGCCTCAGAGGTCTGCTCAGCAGCGGCGGTTCTTATTGACCGCAATCCACGGGTGGCGTAGTCGGACATTGCATTATACTGATACAGAGACTGCCACAATATTGGTCTGGCCACCCTGAGCCACGGGACCGGGTCGCCACTACTACTCCCAGCATTGCCCTGAAGTCCGGTCCCGGGTGCCCCATGGCCCAGGTGGCGCGTCATATAGATAATAGATAGATGATAGATAGTCCTATGATATGAGATAGAGGTCGTTATAGACAGGTTTATACACTCTCTCCCGAAGTCGGTAAAATCCTGGGTTGCCCAGGGAGATCCCTATAATGCTGATGACTTGGTGGGGTTGGTGGAAAGAGTTGGGAGTTGAGAGTCCGTTGGGAAAACAAGGGGTCGTAGCCTCTCAATACTGGGGTTCCCAAAAGGTGGCGGACACCCAAAAGAAGCGAGCTAGCGCCACACCTGTGGGGCATCCTAGAGTTCAGGAGGGGTCTGAGTTGCTGCCCAAGGTCCCACCCCATAATATAGTGTGTTGGAGATGTCATACCCCTGGCCATATTGCCTCCCGGTGTCCCATAACCTCTGAACCAATGGACTGTAACATGGGCCGGCGTTGCTCTTATTTTGCCTACCCCGCCTGCAGCGCGGTTCGTCAACATGGCGAGGGCCCTCAGGCATGCTCAGTGTCAGTTAACGGGGCACAAGTCTCTGGACTATTGGTCTCAGGAAGTTTGGTGACCCTGATAAGGGCCACACTCCCTCATCGGCTGGTTTCTGGGAAGGTGGTGGATGTCCGGTGTATCCATGGGGACGCTAAGAACTATCCTGTGGCCCAGGTGGATGTAAACACAGACTGTGGCACCACATCTCATGAAGTGGCGGTCGTTAAGGACCTATTGCATCCCATAATAATTGGACGTTACTTTGCATTATTCTGGGAAATGTGGGGGAAAGCGGGGACACCTGGTTGCTTGGACGACAGCCAGATCGCCCCTAAGGAAACTTACCCTCAGAACATAGTAGATGAGTTTCCCATGTGTGTGCTGGTGGGCAATGAGGATGAAGTAGCATCCCCTGAGTCCAATATCCCTGAGCTGGAGGTGTCCGAGGGAAACTTTGGAACTGCCCAACTCAGGGATTTAACTCTGAAAGGGGCCTTTGAAAATGTTACTGTGTTAAATGGGGTGCCTCAGGAACCGGGGGCTGACACTCAGTTCCCTCATTTTGCTGTGAATGGGGATTTGCTGTACAGAATAACCAAGCCAAGGGGTGAGGTAATAGAACAGTTGCTGGTGCCAGGGCCCTATAGACGCAGGGTGTTAGACATGGCTCATTCTCATGTGTTGGGTGGTCACCTGGGTGCAGACAAGATTCAAGAACGGATCCTCCAAAGATTCTACTGGCCAGGTTGCTATAGAGAAATATAGAGTTATTGTCGTTCCTGCCCCACATGCCAGATAACCTCCCCAGTGGCCCACTTCCGCAGTCCCCTAGTGCCACTACCAGTCATCGAGGTTCCATTCGAACGCATAGCAATGGATCTAGTGGGGCCTCTGGTCAAGTCCGCCCAAGGGCATCAGTATATCCTGGTGGTATTAGATTATGCTACATGGTATCTGGAGGCCGTACCACTACGAAACTCCTCCACCAGGTGTATAGCCCGGGAGTTAGTCCACATGTTTTCAAGAACCGGGTTGCCTAACGAGATCCTAACAGACCAAGGAACTCCATTTATGTCGAAGGTCATGAGGGAATTGTGCAAGACACTGCAGATTGCACAACTGAGAACCTCCGTGTACTCTCCCCAGACGGACGGACTGGTAGAGAGGTTTAACAAAACCTTGAAAGCAATGTTGAGGAAAGCAGTGGAAAAGGATGGCCGAGACTGGGACTATATGTTGTTCGCCATGAGGGAAGTTCCCAAAGCTTCCACAGGTTTCTCCCCGTTTGAACCACTCTATGGACGACACCCTCAGGACTCCTGGAGGTGGAGAAAGAGTCCTGGGAAGCTGAGACCACTCCCTATAGGAGAGTGGTGGAGCACGTTGCCCAGATGCAAGAGAGGATTGCCCATGTGATGCCCATTGTGAGGGAGCACCTCCTCAAGGCACAAGAGGCACAGTCCAGGGTGTATAATAGGTCGGCCAGGGTGAGATCGTTCAACCCAGGAGATCGAGTGCTTGTGCTAGTCCCACAGTGGAGAGCAAGTTCATGGCCAAGTGGCAGGGCCCCTATGAGGTGGTAGAGAAAGTGGGGGAAGTCAACTTTAAGATCCACCAACCAGGGAAGAGGAAGCCCTACCAAATTTACCATGTTAACTTGATTAAGCCATGGCAAGATAGAGAGCCTGCGGAAACTCCCTGTTTAGTGGCTGAGGCTGAGGCCGATGTGAAAGAGGTCAAGGTGGCAGAGTCACTGTCACATGCCCAAAAGCAACAGTGCAAAGAGTTGTTACAGCGAAATAAAGACATGTTTTCGGAGTTGCCAGGACTCACTCAGGTCATAGAGCATGAGGTTCTCACAGAGCCTCATGTTCGCGTCAATCTAAAACCATACCAGATCCCCGAAGCCCGCAGAGAGGTGATCTCTAAAGAAGTAAGGCGGATGCTAAACCTGGGAGTCATTGAAGAGTCCAAAAGTGGATGGTCCAGTCCTATAGTCTTAGTGCCGAAACCAGATGGGGAATGGCGGTTTTGCAACGACTATAGGAAGCTGAAGGAGGTCTCAAAGTTCGACGCCTACCCAATGCCTAGGGTAGATGAGCTTATGGAAAGGCTAGGACCCGCTCGGTACATCACCACTCTGGACCTCACCAAAGGATATTGGCAAATTCCCCTGTCCAAAGAGGCTAAGGAGAAGACAGCCTTCTCGACGCCAATACGTCAGGATGCCGTTTGAGTTGAAGGGAGCTCCGGCCACCTTCCAGAGAGCCATGGACCGGATCTTAGCACCCCACAAACAGTATGCTGCGGCCTACCTAGATGCTATCGTCATATTTAGCCAGGACTGGGAAAGTCATCTGGACAAAGTTCAAGCCATACTTGATGCCCTAAGGAAGGCGGGCTTTACTATCAACCCGAAGAAATGTGCCATGGGGATGGAGGAAGCCAAGTACTTAGGGTACGTGGTTGGTAGAGAGGAAATAAAACCACAAATAAATAAGGTCAAGTCGATCTTGAACTGGCCACAGCCCCTCTCGAAGAAGCAGGTCAGGGCGTTTCTAGGCATTGTGGGCTACTATCGAAGATTTGTCCCTAACTTTGCCCTGATAGCAGCCCCACTGATGGATCTTCTGAAAGGGATGAAGTCAGCTATGGCCAAGTGGTCCCCGGAAGCAGAAGCGACCTGCCAGGAATTGAAACTGGTCCTCTGTAAACAACCAGTCTTGGTGGCACCCAGCTTCTCCAAGGAGTTTGTGGTCCAGATGGATGCATCGGATGTCGGGCTGGGAGCAGTCTTGTCCCAGGAGATTAACGGAGAAGAACACCCTGTAAAATACCTCAGTCTGAAGCTCTCCGCTTGTGAGAAGGACTACTCCATTGTAGAAAAAGAATGTTTGGCCATTAAGTGGGCGTTAGACACTCTGAGGTATTACCTATTAGGTAGAAGGTTCAGGTTAGTGTCAGACCATGCCCCATTGAGGTGGATGCGAGAAAAGAAGGGAAACAATGCCAGAGTGACTAGGTGGTTCCTGGCTCTACAAGATTTTAGTTTCCGGGTAGAGCATAGGCCTGGGAAACAACATGGGAATGCCGCTGCCTTGTCAAGGATTTATTGTATGGTGACAGAAGGTGCCAAGCCCTACGGCTTTGGACAGAGGGGGGGTGTATGTAAGGTTGCTGCCGGACAGATCGTGGACGGGAGGTATGTGTCCTCGAAGTGCCATGCTTCGGTGATGTAGGATCCGGAGAAGGAGGCTCCAGCACACATAGTGCTGAGAGGAATTTAATGGGTCCGGATTACAGGGCCGGGTTTTATGAGCAGCTGAAAGAGCTGGGGGGAACAGCTTCTCACTTACCTCCAGTCCAGGTCTTGGAAGGCTAATTTAAGACAGCTGCGCCTGTCTCTGTCTGTCTGTGTTTGCTGGGCAAGGTGAGCAGACCTTGCAGGTGCTTCTTAGACTCTGCAGGAGGCAGAGAAAAGCACCTTGTTTAAACGGCTGAAGCCGTGCTGCATGGACTTGTTATTTTGAGCTTTGTTCTGTTATTCCTTTTTGTGCCAGGAAAAGGCTGTAACTTTTGTTTCTTAACTGGTGTATGGACACTAAAATAAGCCACCAGTTTGTTTGAACCCGTGGACTGCATCACTGTGTGAACCTGTGCCTACCTCCAACGCGGCTCAGTGAGTACAAATCCCTACACTATCTATCTATCTATCTATTTATCTATCTATCTATCTATCTATCCATCTATTTATTCATCTATCCATCTATCTATCTATCCATCCATCATACATGGATAGATAGAAAGATACAGTACAGACCAAAAGTTTGGACACACCTTCTCATTTAAAGATTTTTCTGTATTTTCATGACTAGGAAAATTGTACATTCACACTGAAGGCATCAAAACTATGAATTACCACATGTGGAATTATATACTTAACAAAAAAGTGTGAAACAACTGAAAATATGTCTTATATTCTAGGTTCTTCAAAGTAGCCACCTTTTGCTTTGATGACTGCTTTGCACACTCTTGGTATTCTCTTGATGAGCTTCAAGAGGTAGTCACCGGAAATGGTTTTCACTTCACAGGTGTGCCCTGTCAGGTTTAATAAGTGGGATTTCTTGCCTTATAAATGACGTTGGGACCATCAGTTGTGTTGTGCAGAAGTCTGGTGGATACACAGCTAATAGTCCTACTGAATAGACTGTTAGAATTTGTATTATGACAAGAAAAAAGCAGCTAAGAAAAGAAAAACGAGTGGCCATCATTACTTTAAGAAATGAAGGTCAGTCAGTCCGAAAAATTGGGCAAACTTTGAAAGTGTCCCCAAGTGCAGTTGCAAAAACCATCAAGCGCTACAAAGAAACTGGCTCACATGAGGACCGCCCCAGGAATGGAAGACCAAGAGTCACCTCTGCTTCTGAGGATAAGCTTATCCGAGTCACCAGCCTCAGAAATCACAGGTTAACAGCAGCTCAGATTAGAGACCAGGTCAATGCCACACAGAGTTCTAGCAGCAGACACATCTCTACAACAACTGTTAAGAGGAGACTTTGTGCAGCAGGCCTTCATGGTAAAATAGCTGCTAGGAAACCACTGCTAAGGACAGGCAACAAACAGAAGAGACTTGGTTGGGCTAAAGAACACAAGGAATGGACATTAGACCAGTGGAAATCTGTGCTTTGGTCTGATGAGTCCAAATTTGAGATCTTTGGTTCCAACCACCGTGTCTTTCTGCGACGCATGACTCTACATGCCTGGTTCCCACCGTGAAGCATGGAGGAGGAGGAGGTGTGATGGTGTGGGGGGGCTTTGTTGGTGACACTGTTGGGGATTTATTCAAAATTGAAGGCATACTGAACCAGCATGGCTACCACAGCATCTTGCAGCGGCATGCTATTCCATCCGGTTTGCGTTTAGTTGGACCATCATTTATTTTTCAACAGGACAATGATCCCAAACACACCTCCAGGCTGTGTAAGGGCTATTTGACCAAGAAGGAGAGTGATGGGGTGCTACGCCAGATGACCTGGCCTCCACAGTCACCAGACCTGAACCCAATCGAGATGATTTGGGGTGAGCTGGACCGCAGAGTGAAGGCAAAAGGGCCAACAAGTGCTAAGCATCTCTGGGAACTCCTTCAAGATTGTTGGAAGACCATTTCCGGCGACTACCTCTTGAAGCTCATCAAGAGTGTGCAAACCAGTCATCAAAGCAAAAGGTGGCTACTTTGAAGAACCTAGAATATAACACATATTTTCAGTTGTTTCACACTTTTTTGTTAAGTATATAATTCCACATGTGTTAATTCATAGTTTTGATGCCTTCAGTGTGAATGTACAATTTTCCTAGTCATGAAAATACAGAAAAATCTTTAAATGAGAAGGTGTGTCCAAACTTTTGGTCTGTACTGTAGATAGATACATATATGGATAGATAGATGGATAGATAGATATGAAATAGAGTATATAAGGATAGATAGATGATAGATAATCCTATGATATGATAGGTTTGATCGTGCATTTCCAATGTCTCTTACCACTGCTGCCATGATAGAGCATTTTCTACACTTTCTCGGTTCCCTCTTCCATTGCTGGAGGCTAACTTCTGCCGCATGAAATACAGTGGTGGCCAAAAGTATTGGCACCCCGGCAATTCTGTCAGATAATACTCAGTTTCTTCCTGAAAATGATTGCAATCACAAATTCTTTGGTATTATTATCTTCATTTAATTTGTCTTCAATGAAAAAACACAAATAGAATTGTCCCAAAGCCAAATTGGATATAATTCCACATCAAACCTAAAAAAGGGGATGGACAAAAGTATTGGCACTGTTTGAAAAATCATGTGATGCTTCTCTAATTCGTGTAATTAACAGCACCTGTAACTTACCTGTGGCACCTAACAGGTGTTGGCAATAACTAAATCACACTTGCAGCCAGTTAACATGGATTAAAGTTGACTCAACCTCTGTCCTGTGTCCTTGTGTGTACCACATTGAGCATGGAGAAAAGAAAGAAGACCAAAGAATTGTCTGAGGACTTGTGAAACCAAATTGTGAGGAAGCATGAGCAATCTGAAGGCTACAAGTCCGTCTCCAAAGACCTGAATGTTCCTGTGTCTTCCGTGCGCAGTGTCATCAAGAAATTTAAAGCCCATGGCACTGTGGCTAACCTCCCTACATGTGGACGGAAAAGAAAAATTGACGAGAGATTTCAACGCAAGATTGTGCGGATGGTGGATAAAGAACCTCGACTAACATCCAAACAAGTTCAAGCTGCCCTGCAGTCTGAGGGTACAACAGTGTCAACCCGTACTATCCGTCGGCGTCTGAATGAAAAGGGACTGTATGGTAGGATACCCAGGAAGACCCCACTTCTTACCCCGAGACATAAAAAAGCCAGGCTGGAGTTTGCCAAAACTTACCTGATAAAGCCTAGAACTGGAAGTGCATTGAGGTGAAGGTGAAGAGGTATTGGGAATCCTGCAGAAAATACCTGTGTGAATTGCGTGAAGAGGTATTGGGAATCCTGCAGAAAATACCTGTGTGAATTGCGTGAAGAGGTATTGGGAATCCTGCAGAAAATACGTGTGTGAATTGCGTGAAGAGGTATTGGGAATCCTGCAGAAAATACCTGTGTGAATTGCGGTGAGTGCTGCATTGTGATCTGCTGAGTGCTTTTCTACCTGTTTAGATTCATTGGGCTTTTTAAAATCTATTTTCTCACTACAGTTTTAGTTTCTTAGTTTACTACCTGTGTATTTAAAGGTTAACTACATTGCACTAAAATCCTGAGGTGTAGATTTACTTACAAGGGGTTAATTAAGGGGAAGGGGTCATAATTAAGGGTTTATAAGGGGCAGCTGGTTGGGCATAAAGTCCTTTGGAAGTGCATTGAGGTGAAGGGTACATTGCTGGAAAAGGAAAAAAAAAAAAAAACACTTTAAATCTCTTAGTTTGCGAGTGTGAACGAGCTGCGTGTGTCCGGAGCGTAAGTGCGAACGAAAGTAAGTGTGTGACTTGTTTTTCAGTGACTTTGGATTCAGGGAGTTTGGAAGGGAGGACTTAGGACTGAATTGCTGACTGTATTTCATTCTTTCTTTACTTTACTTTTTACTTAATTAATCCACCTGACCTACTTAGCTGATTCCCCCGTCCATACTTGATACTTAATTCATCCCCCGTCCATACTTAACTGATCCCCTGCCAATATCTAATTGATACACTTGCACATCCCTAATTGATCCCCGTCCATACACCTATATATAAATAATTGTGTTTTGTACTTGTATATATATACTGACTGTATCCCCATATTTAGAATGACGTCCATGTTGGACGGAGCCGTGCAGTGTACATCTTGCGCAATGTATGCATTCCGTGAGCACCCACTCGAGGATCCATACTGCTGCGAGAGATGTGAGCATATCGTGCACTTGGAAGCCCAAATTCTGGATCTAAGTGCTCAGATAGCGGTACTGAGGAGCATCGACAACATAGAACGGAGTTTGCTGCTCACCGAGCAGACACTCAATGGGTCAATACTGGGGGTGGAGCATAGAGGTGAAGTGCAGGCTGAACAGGCAGGGAGCTGGATAACAGTAAGGAGGGATAGAGGGAAGAAGTATAGGAAGGCTGGTTCAGAACCGGCATTATTGGAGCATGACAGATCCTCTGACCGCCGGGGGAGTGTATGCTCCAGTAATGAAGGGGAGGGGGGAAGTGTAGGGCAGGCAAGACAGGTTCTGGTAGTGGGCGACTCTATTATTAGGGGGACAGACAGGGCAATCTGTCACAAAGACCGGGATCGCCGAACGGTGTGCTGCCTCCCTGGCGCTCGAGTCCGGCACATCGCGGATCGGGTTGACAGGTTACTGGGTGGGGCTGGCGAAGACCCAGCGGTCATGGTCCACATCGGCACCAATGACAAAGTGAGTGGTAGATGGAGGGTCCTTAAAAATGATTTCAGGGACCTAGGTAGGAAGCTTAGGGCAAGGACCTCCAAGGTAGTTTTCTCAGAAATACTACCAATCCCGCGAGCCACACAGGAGCGCCAACAGGAAGTTAGGGAGGTGAATAAGTGGCTAAAGAGTTGGTGCAAGGCAGAAGGGTTTGGGTTCATGGAGAACTGGGCCGACTTCGCGGTCGGATACAGGCTCTACCGTAGGGACGGGCTGCACCTCAATGGGGAGGGTGCAGCGGTGCTGGGGAAGAAGATAGCTAATAGGTTGGAGGAGTTTTTAAACTAGAGACGGGGGGGGGGAAACCAAGGAAATAGGTGGGATGTGAGGCAAGCAAGGGGGAAGGGGAGAAGTGAATATAATGAGGGTGGAGAGGGGGGTGGGGATAGTACAGTTAGATCGTTAGAGAAGAATAGGATGCTAAATAACCCCAAAGTTTTATCTTGCATGCTGACCAACGCAAGAAGCCTGACCAATAAGGCGGATGAGCTGCGGGCGCTTATATCGGAGGAGAGGTATGACATCGTAGGTATAACAGAGACTTGGCTAGACGATAGCTACGACTGGGCGGTAAATTTATTAGATTATAGTTTATTTAGAAGGGACCGGAAACAGGGGAAAGGCGGAGGAGTCTGCTTATATGTAAAGTCATGTCTAAAACCCAGACTAAGGGAAGATATAGGAGAGGGAGAAGAGGGGGTCGAGTCCATGTGGGTAGAGATAGAGGGAACTAAAAATAATAATAAAATATTACTGGGGGTCTGCTATAAGCCACCCAATATAACAGAGG
Source organism: Phyllobates terribilis (assembly GCF_046119375.1). NCBI lineage: Eukaryota > Metazoa > Chordata > Amphibia > Anura > Dendrobatidae > Phyllobates > Phyllobates terribilis. Next base: position 3,064,952 of record NW_027362961.1, on the reverse strand, counting down.
AGAATGAGAATCTGCTATTAGGACAAATAGACAAAGTAGCAAAACATAATGAAGTGATTGTAATGGGGGATTTCAACTACCCGGATATTAACTGGGAAACAGAAACCTGTAGATCTCAGAAAGGAAAAAGGTTCTTGACAAATATTAAGGATAATTATCTCTCTCAACTAGTGCAGGAACCAACGAGAGGGAAGGCCGTGTTGGACTTAATATTGACTAATAGGCCTGATAGAATAACTGAGGTACAGATAGGGGGGCACCTAGGTAATAGCGACCATAATATTATCGACTTCAAAATGCCCTTCAGTAGGGTTATCAATAAGGGAACAACAAAAACATTAAACTTTAGGAGGGCGAAGTTTGATCAGCTGAAAGAAAGCCTTCAACTTATTGACTGGGACAAAGTTCTTAATCAAAGGAATACGAATAGTAAATGGGAAACCTTCAAAAGAATTCTGAATACTCAGTGCGAGAGGTATATACCATATGGGAATAAAAGGGCCAGAAATAAGAGGAAACCAATATGGTTGAACAAGAACGTAAAAGGGGCGTTAAATAGCAAAAAAGAGGCATTCAAGAGATTAAAACAGGAAAACAGTAAGGAGGCACTAATGTGTTACAAGGAAAAAACGAGAACCTGTAAAAAACAAATAAAAATAGCGAAGGAGGAAACAGAGAGACGTATTGCTAGGGAAAGTAGATCAAATCCCAAACTGTTCTTTACGTATATAAATAGTAAAAGGATTAAATCGGATAATATTGGACCAATAAAAAGTGAGGAAGGCAAAATCATAGAGAAAGATGAGGATAAAGCTAATCTATTAAATAATTTTTTTTCGACAACTTTCACAAAGGAAATCAAACTAACAGGAGAAATGAGAAGTGACAAGCTTAATCCTCCACTAAGTATGACAAATCTAACCCAAGCTGGGGTACAGAAACGCCTCAGTAACATTAAAATAAACAAATCACCAGAACCTGATGGCATACACCCACGGGTACTAAGGGAACTAAGTAATGTGATAGACAGACCGTTATATCTTATATTTAAGGACTCTGTTGAGACTGGGTCTGTGCCACTTGATTGGCGACAGGCGAATGTAGTGCCAATATTCAAAAAGGGAGCGAAAAGTGACGCCGGAAACTATCGGCCGGTGAGTCTGACGTCCGTTGTGGGCAAAATTTTTGAAAGCTTCATTAAAGAGGCAATTACGGAGCATCTTGATGCTAATAATCTTTTAATCCCGAACCAACATGGATTCATGAGGAATCGCTCCTGCCAAACAAACCTGATTGACTTCTACGAGGAGATTAGCTCTCGAGTAGATCAGGGGGAACCAGTGGATATCGTGTATCTCGACTTCTCAAAAGCTTTCGATAGCGTGCCACATAATAGGTTGGTATACAAAATGAGAATGATGGGGCTGGGGGAAAATGTCTGCAAGTGGGTAGCTAACTGGCTAAGGGATAGAAGGCAGAGGGTGGTTATAAATGGAATATACTCAGATTGGGTAAGCGTCACTAGAGGGGTTCTTTACGGTAAGAGCAGTGAGAATATGGAATTCACAGAGTGAGGAGACGGTGATGTCAGATTCACTACACCAGTTCAAGCGGGGACTGGATGCATTTCTAGATACCAGGCAGATTTCAGCATATACTTAAAAATAAAATAAAATAGTAAGTTGATACAGGGATTTATTCTGACTGCTGGTTTCAGAGTCAGGAGGGAATTTTTCCTCAGGTGAAGATTGGCCAAATCATTTGGGGTTTTTGCCCTCCTCTGGATCAACTTTACCAATTACAGAACTAACAGGTCGAACTTGATGGACGCAAGTCTTTATTCGGCTTTACTAACTATGTTTACAAACTATGTTACTATGTTTTGGAAGAATGTTCTCTGGTCAGATGAGACAAAAGTCGAGCTTTTTGGGAAAAACCATCAACATAGAGTGTACAGGAAAAAAAAAGAGGCATTCAAAGAAAAGAACATGGTCCCTACAGTCAAACATGGCGGAGGTTCCCTGATGTTTTGGGGTTGCTTTGCTGCCTCTGGCACTGGACTGCTTGACAGTGTGCATGGCATTATGAAGTCTGAAGACTACCAACAAATTTTGCAGCATAATGTAGGGCCCAGTGTGAGAAAGCTGGGTCGCCCTTAGAGGTCATGGGTCTTCCAGCAGGACAATGACCCAAAACACACTTCCAAAAGCACTATAAAATGGTTTTAGAGAAAGCACTGGAGACTTCCAAGGTGGCCAGCAATGAGTCCAGACCTGAATCCCATAGAACACCTGTGGAGAGATCACAAAATGGCAGTTTGGAGAAGGCACCCTTCAAATATCAGGGACCTGGAGCAGTTTGCCAAAGAAGAATGGTCTACAATTCCAGCAGAGCATTGTAAGAAACTCATTGATGGTTACCGGAAGTGGCTGTTCGCAGTTATTTTGGCTAAAGGTTGTGCAACCAAGTATTAGGCTGAGGGTGCCAATACTTTTGTCTGGCCCATTTTTGGAGTTTTGTGTGAAATGATCAATGATTTGATTTTTGCTTCATTCTCTTTTGTGTTTTTTCCTTGCAAGCAAATTAAATGAAGATAATAATACCAAAGAATTTGTGATTGCAATCATTTTCAGGAAGAAACTGAGTATTATCTGATAGAATTGCAGGGGTGCCAATACTTTTGGCCACCACTGTAATAAGTGAGCTGTCATTTATTCATAAGACGTTCTATTCTTCAGAGCTGAGACTGTAAAATAAAAAGTGAAGAATAAAATATCTGATGACTGTTCTTTCACTGTGAGTAAGAAACAGATAATAAAATTAAAGGAAAAATAACTGAGGGGAGAACCCTGCAGGTTTATTGTCCTTCTATAGCTGTATGGTGGCAGGATGGTGACACTGCTGGAGTCCTGGTGAGGATCTGCATGATATTCATTTCTGTTGACTTTTTATTGCCAACATATTCTGCAGTGATGTACATATAGTCCCTGCCCACAATGCGGTACACATGAGGGACAATTTCATATTAAGCCAAGTAACCTATGATGTCAAGGTCTCATATTTACAAGGTGCTTATTGGCTCTGTGTCCGTATATTCGCTATATACTGCCCGCAATATCTTGTAGAAAGCTCACAGTGACTAAAATGTATAAATAGTTCTCTTTGGAGAATTTAATTAGATCCATTGATACCTTACCTTATAATGAGGACTTAAAGGGCTTTTACAACTAGGTAAAACAAGCTTAACGGGACTGTTCAGGACTTATATATTAATGACCGATTTTAGGATAAGTCATCAACAGGGTGGGACTGGGCTGGCGGGGTACCCTTCTGCAGAGGAGAGGGGGAGAAGAGAATGAAAAAATAAAAAAACCTGCGGTTTTAAGGGGCACGGGCCCTTTAAAAGCGCAGGCACAGTGTATGCAGGGACGCGCGCACGCGGCGTTCATTACCTGAACCGCCGCGACACACGTCCCAGTGAAGCAGCTGAAGCTGCGCGTCTCCCTTCCCCGGCCGGCGTATGACGTCACCGGAGAAGGAGGACACCGCACGGGAGAGCAGGAAGGTAAGAGGTGTCTGTGTGTGTGTCTGTGTGTATATGAGTGGATGCAGAATGGGATGGGCCCCTGGCTGGACACACAAGGGGGGGCCCGGCTAGACACACAAGGGGGGACCCTGGCTGGACACACAAGGGGGGGCCCGGATGGACACACAAGGGGGGCCTTGCTGGACACAAAAGGGGGAGCCCTGGCTGAACACACAAGGGGGAGCCCTGGCTGGACACACAAGGGGAAGCCCTGGCTGGACACACAAGGGGGAGCCCTGACTGGACACACAAGGGGGAGCCCTGACTGGACACACAAGAGGGAACCCTGGCTGGACACACAAGGGGGAGTCCTGGCTGGACACACAAGGGGGAGCCCTGGCTGGACACACAAGGGGGAACCCTGGCTGGACCCACAAGGGGGAGCCCTGGCTGGACACACAAGGGGAAGCCCTGACTGGACACACAAGAGGGAACCCTGGCTGGACACACAAGGGGGAACCCTGGCTGGACACACAAGGGGGAACACTGGCTGGACACACAAGGGTGAGAGCCTGGCTGGACACACAAGGGGGAACCCTGGCTGGACACACAAGGGGGGAGCCTGGATGGACACATAAGGGGGAGCCTGGCTGGACACATGGGAAAGGGTGGGCAGGATGGCTATATGGTGGGGCAGGCTGGACACATGGAGGCCAGGATGGATATGTGAGGGGGATGGATATATGGGGGGGCCGGATATATGGGGGGCGGGGCAGGCTGGACACATGATGTCCAGGATGGATATGTGGGGGGCAGGCTGGACACATGGGGGGCTAGGATAGATATGTGGAGGGGCAGGCTCGATACACGTGGGCTAGGATAAATATATGGAGGGGCCACGCTGGACATATGGGGGCCAGTATGGATATATGGGGGGGTGTCAGGATGGATATATGCAGGGGGGAAGGGCAGGATGGATATATGAGGGGGCAGGCTGGACACATGGAGGCCAGGATGGATATATGGGGGGCAGGCTGGAAACATGGAGGCCAGGATGGATATATTGTGGGGGGCAGGCTGGACACATGGAGGCCAGGAAGGATATGTAGGGGGGGCATTCTGGACACATGGAGGCCAGGATGGATATATGGGGGGCAGGCTTGACACATGGGGCTTTAGGACAGATATATGGGAGGGGGCAGGCTGGACACATGGAGGCCAGGACAGATATATGGGGGGGCAGGCTGGAAACATGGAGGCCAGGATGGATATGTGGGGGAGCAGGCTGGACACATGGAGGCCAGGATGGATATATGGGGGGAACAGGAGGGCCACATGGGGGACTAGGATGGGTATATGGGAGGGGGCAAGCTCGATACACGTGGGCTAGGATAAATATATGGAGGGGTCACACTGGACATATGGGGGCCAGAAGGGATATATGGGGGGTGTCAGGATGGATATATGCAGGGAAGGGGGGGCCAGGATGGATATATGGGGGTGCCAGGCTGAACAAGGGACTTAATTACTGTTTGGGGCCAGATTGAGGAACATACTTTATTAGTTTATGGTGGCCAGTGAGGAACATTATTATTTTAGAGTCCAATTAGAGACATTATTACTTCTGTAATATAATTTACTTTTTAGGAAATTGTTTTCCATGGGATAGGACAAAAGCGGGCTCCTGTTACTGTGCAGGGCGGCACTATATCGCTTTTTTTCTTCAACTGGTGTAGTGTAGAAGTCGGGGGGTGGAGTGGGAATATTCCCTAGAAGAGATCAGTTATTGATAACTGTGTGTTATTTTCTGCAGAGATGATTCCTGGCTGGAAGAAGTGATGGCCGTCTGTGCCAGATGAAGAAGAAAAGCGAAGATGAAGGACTTCACCTAGAGACGTCACTGGTGAGTCAGTGTATTACATGTGACTCGCCCCCTGGGCCGTGGGGCACTCGGATCCGGGCAATAGGGAGACGATGCGGGTAGTAGTGGCGACCCGGTTCCGTGGCTCAGGGTGGTCAGGCCAATGGTAGTCTGCTATGTTCTGCTGATAATGTCCGACTACGCCACCCGTGGATTGCGGTTATTAGGAACCGCCGCTGCATGCAGACCGCTGGGGCTGATGAGGTGTGCAGCTAGGGTAGTGTGACTCTCCACGGGAAGAGTGCGGCCCCAGGGCAGTATAATGGATGTTGGGAGTGATGGTAGTGGGAGTCCCAGTGCTGATAGTGCTGGAGGAGCAAGGAGCACACAGACAACAGGTTGCAGTCCAGGGTCTTTACTAAACAGGTAAACTGACCCACAAACAGTCCCGGCTAGGAGGGGACCTGGATGTCTGAGAGCAACGGGGAAATTGGCCCTGGTCAGGGTGAGGGTGTAGGCCTACCGTGCTTTCTGCGCTCCTTCTGGCTATCTCCTCCTGATAGGGTAACAGCCCACGTTTCCGAGCTTTCCGTGTTTTCTCGCCTGTATGGCCTGCGACGTGGGTTCCTTTCTGCTCCCATCCTTGTATGGCTTTACTGGTCCCTTCTGTTGTGGCAGGGCCTCCAGGCTTCTTAGGCCAAGGAATATACAGTCCCTTGCGGACTGGTTCTCTGCTGGGGGGTGTGGAATCCTTCCAGCCTCAGACACCAAAGTCTGGTAGATTAAGTCTATTATCTGCCAAGACAGGCTTGCTTCGCCTCTTGTCTCTGACTTGTGGCTCTCCTCCTGCCACACTTCCTCTTAGGTGCAGTGCAACTGTCTTTCCCTGCTCTGCTGAGACACGTCTCAGTCCTGAGACAGGTCATCTGGGTTCTCTCTAACCCTGCCCCCAGCACCAGCTTTTATAGGGGCAGCCTGCTCCCCCTACTGGCCTGAGACAGGAGGCATTGCATGCTAATGTTCCCCTGACTAGAGAACCTCCCCCCTGCTCTCAGACACAGCTTTAATTACACTTGTGGCATCCAGGCCAGGGTGACACATTCCCCCCTAGTGAAATTTAGTACTCCGGGACTAAACAGTAAACAAAGACAATATGCATAACAATAAAACATTAATAGACAGACGACGCACAAATTGAGTTCTTAAGGTCACAGTGTGGCCTGTGACCGGGTGTCCATATCACCAGCACAACGGGGAGCCTTAACCAGGTGGGGGTCTGTCCTACCCCAAGTCCTTCACAGTCTTAGTTCATTCCTGGGTTAGGCTCGGAACGCAGTCCATACAAGGTCCCGGTTATAAAAAGTCCATAACCTGTGAGTCCTTACGGTAGCTGCAAGAAACTGAAACAGAGTATTACCAAACATGCATGTAACTTTGCAAACAATTCAACATTTGGCAACAGGGTTATTTACAATTTTAGTACACTCTATATTCTCCAGCGAGCGGGTATCTGTCCCTTTGTGCTCCTGGTTGACCTACGTAGCCCACTGTCTGGTGGTGGACTGACTTGGCTTTCCCCACTAGCGTTAGGGGTGCAGCTACCAGCTGGGTGTACAGGTAGGGCAGGCAGCTGTCTGCGGGTCCTTTGGCTTACCGCAGGCATGGCAGGCTCACTGTCAGCAGAGGGTTGACTCTCCTGGGCTGCTGGTACAGGCTCTTCTGCCTCTGGAACTGCTTGCTCCTCTTCACCTTCCGGCTCTGGTGTTGGTTGTTGCTGTGCCGGTTGCAGGAAATGCAGGACAGGTACCACTATGGCATCATTTATGCGAGTCCAGGACTGAGGAAACTCTCCGAGAACGGTGCTGATCATTTCTTCCTTGTCCTCTGCGGGTTCAAGGTCACTCTGATCCTCTTCTGCACTACGGAGTTGCTCGGGGCACCTTTTGAGATGGTCTCTGGAGACGACACTAGTGGTTTCTCCTCCGTCCTTGGTGATTACGCACACCTTTGGGTTGTCGTGGTCAGACTGCAGTACGGTGTAGGGTTCCCTTTCCCACTGGTCGTCCAACTTATGTAGCCTTCTTTTTCGCTTTAGGACTTGCTCACCAGGTTCTAGGGGACTAGCAGGGGCGTGTTGATTGAAGAGTCTTTCTTGCTTCTCTCTCACCTGGGCCAGGCTCTTCTCCACACTCTCCTGTACCTTCTTGTACTGCAGTTGCCTTTCCGTATCCCAGTCCGCATCCGGGGAGGTGTCCTCAGGTATTAGGACTCCCATCTCCAGGTCTACGGGCAGCTTTCCTGGTCTAGCTCGCATCAGGTAAGCCGGGGTGCAGTTTGTAGCATTCACTGGGATATTGTTGTATAGGTCTATCAGGTCCGGCAGTTTTTCTGGCCACAGGCTGCGTTCCTCCAGGGGCAACGTCTTCAGGAGATCAATGACTATATTGTTCATCTTCTCACACATCCCGTTGGTTTGGGGGTGGTAAGGCGTTGTACGAATCTTCTTACAGCCATAGAGGTTGCAGAACTCCTGGAAGATTTCAGCCTCGAACGCTGGACCCTGGTCTGTCAGGACCTGTTCCGGATACCCGTGTGGACGGCAGAAATATTGCTGGAAGGCTCTGGCCGCTGTTTGGGCTGTCAAGTCCTTTACCGGGACCACCACTAGAAAACGGGAATAGTGGTCCACGATTGTCAGGGCATAGATGTATCCTGACCGGCTGGGAGCCAATTTGACATGGTCCAGAGCTACCAGCTCAAGAGGCTGCGTGGTGATGATGGGCCTCAAGGGTGTCTTCTGGCTGGCACGGTCCTTCCTCCTTAGGTGACAAGGGCCACAGTCTCTGCACCATTTTTCTACAGCTCCTCTCATGCCGACCCAAAAGAATCTTCCTCTTAGTAGGAACTCCAGTTTCTTCCAACCGAAGTGTCCCGCTCTGTCATGGTAAGCCCCCAGGACCATAGCTGCATCCCTCCTTGGGACCACGACTTGCCAGGTCAGCTCGTGCGTCCGGTGGTTGACAATCCTTCTGCACAACTTGCCTTCGTAGAGGAACAGCTTGCTCTTCTCCTTCCATAGCTGCTTGGCTTCCTCTGGGGCATCTGGATCTAAGCGGGCGTCTTCCCGGGTCAGCAGATCTTTCACCAGGCGGACTGCAGGGTCACTATCTTGGGTCTCGGCCCAGCTGTGGTGAGGTAGGGGATTCATCATCACAGTTGTTAGATCCTCCTCCTTCACGCGGTGAGAGTGTTGAGCGGCTCCATACCGGTGAAACGCGGGGAGTTCTACCTCCTCCAGCTCTTCTGGGTCTTCGTCACCTTCAGGTAAGTGAGGCATCCTTGATAGGGCGTCCGCGTTGGAGTTGGTTTTGCCTGCCCGGTACTTGATCACGAAGTCATAGTTGGAGAGACGGGCCATCCACCGCTGTTCCAGGGCACCCAGTCTTGCATTGTCCAGGTGTGTCAACGGGTTGTTGTCCGTGTACACGGTGAACTTTGCGGAGGCCAGGTAATGCTTGAAGCGTTCCGTCACGGCCCACACCACCGCCAAGAATTCTAGCTTGAAGGAGCTGTAATTCTCCGGGTTCCTCTCTGTGGGCCTCAGCTTCTGGTTGGCGTATGCGATCACCCGTTCTCTGCCCTGTTGGTTTTGGGACAATACGGCTCCCAGTCCCACATTACTGGCATCTGTGTGGAGAATGAAAGGCTGGCCATAATCAGGGTAGGCCAGGATCTCATCCCCTGTGAGGGCCATCTTTAGCTGGCGGAAGGACTCCTCTTCCGGTTTATCCCACTTGAAGGGCGGCTTTTGCCTCCTGGACTTAGACTGTCCGATCAGGAGGTCCTGCATAGGAGCTGCCATCTTGGTGAACCCGGGGATGAATCTTTGGTAGTAGCCTACCAACCCGAGAAACTGTCTCACCTCTTTGATGTTCGAGGGGCTTGGCCAGCTCTTGATTGCCGTGACCTTGTCAGGGTCGGGGGCCACTCCTTCCGCGCTTACCACGTGCCCTAGGTACTGGACCTTTGGTTTCAGCAGGTGACACTTCGATGGTTTCACCTTCAGGCCATAGCCTGCCAGGGCTTCGAACACCTCGGCCAGGTGCTTCAGATGGTCCTCGTAGGTCTTCGAATAGACGATCACGTCGTCCAGGTAAAGGAGGACCGTCTCGAAGTTTCGGTGCCCTAGACAGCATTCCATCAGCCGCTGGAAGGTCCCTGGTGCGTTGCAGAGCCCGAAAGGCATGCAGTTGAATTCGCTCAGTCCCATCGGGGTGGTGAAGGCGGTCTTCTCCTTGTCAGCCTCTGCCACAGGAACCTGCCAGTACCCGCTAGTAAGGTCCAAAGTAGAAAAGAAGTTAGCTGATTTTAGTGCGGCTAAAGACTCCTCTATTCTAGGCAGCGGATATGCGTCTTTGTGAGTGATACGGTTGATTTGTCTATAGTCGACGCACATTCTCATGGTGCCGTCTTTCTTTTTGACCAGAACCAAGGGGGCTGCCCAGGGGCTACAGCTGTCTCTAATAACCCCAGCTTCTTTCATCTCTCTTAGCATGCCCCTTGCGTTCTGATAATGTGCAGGGGGTACAGGTCTGTGCCTCTCTTTTATCGGTGGGTGGCTCCCTGTGGGGATGTGGTGTTCTATCCCCTTTACTCTGCCGAAGTCTAGCGGGTGCTTACTAAAGACTCTCTCGTACTCCTGTACCACCCGGTAGACTCCTTGTTTTTGGTGCAGGGGAGTGGAGTCAGCACCCACGTGGAGTTTCTGGCACCAGTCCTCCTTTTGTTTCTGGGAGCCATTACCCTCCGCCTGAGGAGATGGAGGCAAGGGTTCCACGGCCCTGATAGCTTTGTGTTCGACCACAAACAGCTTGGCGAGTGTAGCGTACCTGGGTAAGTGTACCTCCCTCTCCCCAATGTTGAGGATGCGGACGGGCACCCTCCCATGACGGACATCAACCACCCCCCGGGCTGTCAAAATGGTGGGCCTGCTGTCTGAGTACACGGGTTCTACCATGGCTTGGTAGTCTCTACCTCTCAACCCGATTGCAGTCCGACACCAGATCATCATTTCACTTTTGGGAGGCATGGAAATGGGGAATGGGTCACTCAGTCTTACGCTACCGATCTCACCACCAGACAGTTCTACCTGCTGCCGTCTCATCAGGGCCTTTATCTCCTTGTTGAGAACTCTCTGTTGGCTGGAACTAGCATTCACCGCCACCTGTTGTAAGATTACAATTACCTCTGAAAGACAATTTTCAATTACATTAGTACCCACAGTTATTTTAGGGTAACTTTCACGACGGTCAATGTCCACAATAATCACTCCCTGTGCCGGTAGTTCAACTTTACCAATCTTAATGGTCATCTCCTTGAACCCCATCTGCGGCACGGGTAAGCCATTACTGGCGATGATGCTCAAGTTACCGTCTGGATACCGTGTGATATCAACATCAGTCCAATACTGCTTAAAAAGTACATAAGGGATAGTGGTTACTTGTGACCCAGTATCCAGCAAGGCGCTCATGGGGATACCGTCCAGCACCACGGGTAAAACTGGGCGCCCCCCAACGTACTTATTACGCCAATTGTAAGGGCCTGGTGATCTTATGCCTGGGGGTTGGCCCTCTGCCCCAGGTTGGACCTGTTTAAATTACAGTACCTGGAAATGTGTCCGGGCTGGTTGCATCGACGGCAAATGGGCTGTCCATCCTCTGCGTAGCGGTCTGTGGGCCTCCCTCGGAACGACGGGATCCTCCTCTGTCGACGCCATGGGACATCCTCCGGACTTGAAGCCAGCTCGATGGGTCTTGACGGGTCCACTTGCAACGCCTGGACGGTCCTGGTCAACGCCGCGACGCTCCTGGTCAGCTCCTGGACTTGTTGGTGCAGATCTTTCGACGGGGCTTGGTTCAGGGCCTGTGCATCAGCCTCCACGGAGTCCATAGAGGAGGGCGCCGCCTCCTGGTGGTAAGTGATAGCAGGGCGCCGGGGGTTTATAGCGCCACTGGTTGCAGATTCACGGAGCACCCTTATGGCCCTGTCCTTAAATTGGGCAAAGGTCAGGTCGAGGTTCTGAAAGAACATGAGGCGCAGTTGGGCCCTGTGGGCGCTAGACAGCAGACCTTCTATGAATTGTTCTGTTAGCAGCTTATCCGTTTCCTGCACACTGCCAGGGTCAGTTTGTTGAATAGCCCTCAAGGCTTCCTGCAGATTTAGGGCATAGTCTCTGATGCTGTCCTGTGCCCGCTGCTTACATCCATAGAACCTCATTTTAATCTCAGCAGAGGTACGTGTGTCAAAGGTACCCCGCAGCCGGGCCAGAATACCCTTCACAGTCCTTTTCTCCTCAGTGGGCCATGATTTTACCTCCCGCTGGGCTGCGCCAGTTAACTGCCCTGTTAATATGCTGACCTTCTGTTCCTCTGTCAGGGGGTAAACGTGGAACAAACTGTATAGCCTTTCCTTGAAGTCAGTTAGGGCATGGGGCTCCCCTGAGTATTTGGGCAGCCAGGCCGCTCCAGGGATGTAGGGCAAGGAAAAGGGCATCACCGCTGCTGTAGTTGCGTTGGTGGTAGTGGGCGCCTCTGTGTCCGTCATCTTCCTCCCCCCCTAGTTACGCGTGGCCTACCTTCCGACGATCCTCTTCTGTAGGCCGCGGCTCCGCTGCTGCTGCTATGGACGAGGACCTGGCGTCGCGTCCTGATGACGTCAGCGTCGCTCTCTCTCCCTTCCAGGACCTTGCGCAGCGTCGGTGCGTGCGGCGGAGCTTCGGATCTCGCGCGGTTTTGACGTCCACGCCCCTCTTCTTCCCGCGCGGCGTCCTGAAGATGGCGTCCGATGGCGGGAAGCAGCTGCGGATGGCGGGAAGGCGGCAGAAGATGGCGGGAAACGGTCCAAGATGGCGTCCGATGGCGGGAATCGGCTCCGGATGGCGGGAAAAGACTCCGGACGGCGGGAAACTTTGCCACAGGTAAGTTACAAAAGTCTTTTTCAGGCACGCAGTACCCGGTGGTTGCGGGCACGAAATCCTGTCGACTACGCCAAAGCTGACTCGCCCCCTGGGCCGTGCGGCACTCGGATCCGGGCAATAGGGAGACGATGGGGGTAGTAGTGGCGACCCGGTTCCGTGGCTCAGGGTGGTCAGGCCAATGGTAGTCTGCTATGTTCTGCTGATAATGTCTGACTACGCCACCCATGGATTGCGGTTATTAGGAACCGCCGCTGCCTGCAGACCGCTGGGACTGATGAGGTGTGCAGCTAGGGTAGTGTGACTCTCCACGGGAAGAGTGCGGCCCCAGGGCAGTATAATGGATGTTGGGAGTGATGGTAGTGGGAGTCCCAGTGCTGATAGTGCTGGAGGAGCAAGGAGCACACAGACAACAGGTTGCAGTCTAGGGTCTTTACTAAACAGGTAAACTGACCCACAAACAGTCCCGGCTAGGAAGGGACCTGGATGTCTGAGAGCAACGGGGAAATTGGCCCTGGTCAGGGTGAGGGTGTAGGCCTACCGTGCATTCTGCGCTCCTTCTGGCTATCTCCTCCTGATAGGGTAACAGCCCACGTTTCCGAGCTTTCCATGTTTTCTTGCCTGTATGGCCTGCGACGTGGGTTCCTTTCTGCTCCCAGCCTTGTATGGCTTTACTGGTCCCTTCTGTTGTGGCAGGGCCTCCAGGCTTCTTAGGCCAAGGAATATACAGTCCCTTGCGGACTGGTTCTCTGCTGGGGGATGTGGAATCCTTCCAGCCTCAGACACCAAACTCTGGTAGATTAAGTCTGTTATCTGCCAAGACAGGCTCTCTTCGCCTCTTGTCTCTGGCTTGTGGCTCTCCTCCTGCCACACTTCCTCTTAGGTGCAGTGCAACTGTCTGTCCCTGCTCTGCTGAGACACGTCTCAGTCCTGAGACAGGTCATCTGGGTTCTCTCTAACCCTGCCCTCAGCACCAGCTTTTATAGGGGCAGCCTGCTCCCCCTACTGGCCTGAGACAGGAGGCATTGCATGCTAATGTTCCCCTGACTAGAGAACCTCCCCCCTGCTCTCAGACACAGCTTTAATTACACTTGTGGCATCCAGGCCAGGGTGACACACATGTACACTTACACTACACACGTGGTCAAAACTGTTGGTACCCCTCGTTTAATGAAAGAAAAACCCACAATGGTCACAGAAATAACTTGAATCTGACAAAAGTAATAATAAATTAAAAATCTATGAAAATGAACAAATGAAAGTCAGACATTGCTTTTCTGCTTCCACAGAATAAAAAAAAATAAATAAACTGATGAAACAGGCCTGGACAGAAATGATGGTTCTTCTTAACTTTATATTTTGCTGAACAACCTTTTGAGGCAATCACTGCAATCAAACGACTCCTGTAACTGTCAATGAGACTTCTGCACCTCTCCACAGGTATTTTGGCCACTCCTCATGAGCAAACTGCTCCAGTTGTCTCATGCTTGAAGGTTGCCTTTTCCAGACGGCATGTTTCAGCTCTTTCCAAAGATGCTCAATAGGATTTAGGTCAGGGCTCATAGAAGCCACTTCAGAATAGTCCAATGTTTTCCTCTTAGCCATTGTTGGGTGTTTTTAGCTGTGTGTTTTGGGTCATAATACTGTTGCAAGACCCATGACCTGCGACTGAGACCACGCTTTCTGACACTGGGCAGCACATTTCTCTCTAGAATCCCTTGATAGTCTTGAGATTTCATTGTACCCTGCACAGATTCAAGACACCCTGTGCCAGATGCGGCAGACCAGCCCCAAAACATAAAAGAGACTCCTCCATGTTTCACAGTAGGGACAGTGTTCTTATCTTGATATGCTTCATTTTTCCATCTGTGAACATAGATCTGATGTGCCTTGCCAAAAACTTCCATTTTTGTCTCATCTGTCCATAGGGCATTCTCCTAAAAGCTTTGTGACTTGTGAACATGTAGTTTGGCAAATTCCAGTCTGGCTTTTTTATGATTTTTTTTCAACAATGGTGTACTCCTTGGTCGTCTCCCATGAAGTCCACTTTAGATCAAACAACGACGGATGGTGCGATCTGACACTGATGTTCCTTGAGCTTGAAGTTCACCTTTAATCTCTTTAGAAGTTTTCCTGGGCTCTTTTGTTACCATTCATATTATTCGTCTCTTTGATTTGTTATCAATTTTCCTCCTGCGGCCACGTCCAGGGAGGTTGGCTACAGTCCCATGGATCTTAAATTTCTGAATAATATGTGCAACTGTAGTTACAGGAACATCAAGCTGCTTGGAGATGGTCTTATAACCTTTACCTTTAACATGCTTGTCTATAATTTTCTTTCTAATCTCCTGAGACAACTCTTTCCTTTGCTTCCTTTGGTCCATGTTGAGTGTGGTACACACCATGTCACCAAACAGCACAGTGAGTATCTGTAGCCCTATATACAGGCCCACTGACTGATTACAAGATTGTCGACACCTGTGATGCTAATTAGTGGACACAACTTGATTTAACATGTCCCTTTTGTCACATTATTTTCAGGGGTACCATCATTTCTGTCCAGGCCTATTTCAAGAGTTTAATTTTTTTTTAAATTCTGTGGAAGCAGGGTTGAAAAGCAATGTCTGTCTTTCATTTGTTCATTTTCATCGATTTTTAATTTATTATTACTTTTGTCAGATTCAAGTTTTTTCTGTGACCATTGTGGGTTTTTCTTTCATTAAACGAGGGGTACCAACAATTTTGACCACGTGTGTATATAGTATATACAGAGCTCCTGTGTATGTCACTGGTGATCACTGTATTACCTATACACTATATACAGAGCTCCTGTCTATAATGTCACTGGTGATCACTGTGTTACCTGTACACTGACACTATATACAGAGCTCCTGTGTATAATGTTGCTGGTGGTAATAACAGTGTTGTTAGTATTGTGGTTTTTGTATTCATGATCAGTATTGTAGTATTTGGTCACCTTGGGGTGGTAATATATGGTCTGGTCATAGTTTGGCCATATTTGTTCCTTGTATGTGGTATTATTCGGTCACTATGTAGTGGTAATATGTGATCTAGTCAAGGTGTGGCGATATTTGTCCCTTTTGTATGTGGTATTATTGGTGTTGATATAGTGGACTGTGTTGTGTATGGCGGTCATTTTATTCTCGCTGATCTTAACTAGGAAAAGATTTTTTTCCATTAGGCCACAGCCCCACCATCAGTATTTGGTCAGTATTTTTCTCAGGAGTGGCTGCCGAAACCAGGAATGGTTGATTAATGCAGAATTGGTGACTTGTTTCTATTATACCTTTTCTCTGATTGTTCATCACCTGTTTTGGCTCCCACTCCTGAGAAAAAATACTGACTGGACACTGACCGAATACTGATAGTAGGGCCGTGGCCTTAGCGATTAAATACTTGGACCAGAGCGGCAGAGATGCACTTACAGGGGTTCTCCGGTGAAAACAAGTAATCACCTCTCCACAGGATCATTGATAATATTGATTGGTGGGGGTCTGACTGCTTGCACACACCGGCAGAATGTGGAGCTTTTCTCCCCATTAGACTGGAGCGGCATGTGAGATGCGACCACTGATCCATTCATTCTCTCAGTGGCTGTGAGCGCTGCTCTTTTTTGCAAGTCTCTAAGAGAATGAATAGAGCTGCGGTCAGACGTCCCACCTGCCGCAGCATTTTAAAATAGGGATAAGTGTTCTGTCAGGGATAAAACTTCCCCATTCTTCCGATAGGTGCGTTTTCCAATGTTCGGACACAAATGCTCAATAAGTGATCACCTATCCTGTAGAGCCCATGGATCGTTGATAACTTGTTTTAACTAGTGTTGAGCGAGTATGTTCTGTCCGAGTATGCTCGGGCCGAGCGCCGAGTATTTACAGCTGCTCGGTGATATGGTTGAATCGCTCCCGTGTGCATGATTTGCAACTGTTTGACAGCTTTAACCCCTTAACGACATGTCACGTATTAGTACGCGCATGTCGTTATCCTCCGGTTCAGTGAGGGCTCCGGCGCTGAGCCCGCACTGAACCAAGCACATGTCAGCTGATTATTACAGCTGACATGTGCGCGCAACAGGCGCGGGTGGAATCGCGATCCACCAGCGGCTGTTAACATATTAAATGCCGCTGTCAATCTCCGACAGCGGCATTTAATGCGCGCTTCCTGGAAGCGCGTCACTTACCCCGCCCATCGGCGACCCCGTCACATGATCGCGGGTCGGCGATGTGTGGTCATGACAACCCTGGGTCTGCAGCAGACACCAGTGGTTGTAATGATCCTGTCGCTATGAGCGCCATCTAGTGGTCGGCGCTCATAGCACAGGACCATTTCTGCTGCATACAGGGGATCTGATCGTCCCCTGTATGTAGCAGAGGCGATCGGACAGTTGCTGCTTCAAGTCTCCTATGGAGACTACAGAAGCAAGCAAAAAGTGAAAAAAAAAAGTTTTAAAAAATATGAAAAAAATAAAAAAATGTAAAAGTTTAAATCACCCCCTAAAATCATAAAATAAACCCCACATACACATATTTGGCATTGCCGCGTTCAGAATAGCCTGATCTATCAATATAAAAATAGAATTAATGCGATCGGTAAATGGCGTAATGAGAAAAAAATTCTAAACGCCAGAATTACGTTTTTTGGTCACCGTAAAATTGCAATAAAATGCAATAACGGGCGATCAAAACATCGGATCTACCCCAAAATAGCATCTATAAAAACTTCAGCTCGGTTCACAAAAAATAAGCCCTCACCCTGCCCCAGATCCCGAAAAATGGAGACGCTACGGGTCTCGGAAATGGCACCATTTTTTTTTTTTTTACCAAACTTTGGAATTTTTTTTCATCACTTAAATAAAAAAGAACCTATACATGTTTGGTGTCTACGAACTCGTAATGACCTGGAGAATAATAATGGCAGGTCAGTTTTAGCATTCAGTGAACGTGGTAAAAAAAATAAAAAAAAACCTCAGTG
The DNA here is from genome assembly GCF_046119375.1 of Phyllobates terribilis. Taxonomy (NCBI): domain Eukaryota; kingdom Metazoa; phylum Chordata; class Amphibia; order Anura; family Dendrobatidae; genus Phyllobates; species Phyllobates terribilis. The sequence goes on along the minus strand of NW_027362961.1, from coordinate 3,047,603 downwards.
GTATTGCACTTTTTTTGCAATTTCACGGCTCTTGGAATTTTTTTCCCGTTTTCCCGTACACGGCATGGTAAAACTAGTAATGGCGTTAAAAAGTACAACTCGTCCCGCAAAAAATAAGCCCTAACATGGCCATATTGACTAAAAAATAAAAACGCTATGGCTCTGGGAACAAGTGGAGCAAAAAGCGAAAATGCAAAAACGGAAAATGCTCCGCGGCTTAAGGGGTTAATACATGTGAGGAATGTCTATTTCTTACACATTCCTCACATGCAGGGTCGGACTGGGGTGTCTGGGGCCCACAGGGAGAACTGACTCTAGGGGCCCACCTACAGCCATATGCAAATATCTGTTTTCCGCTATCCCTGTTATAGTGGAGCATTGACTGGCGGCTCCTGCACATCTACTGTGCACCACTATAACTGGGATGTGCAATTACGGTAGTTTGCATTAAAGGGCTTCTTTGGTTAAAACAAGTTATCACCGATCCATGGGATCCACAGGATCGGTGATCACTTATTGATCGTTTGGGTCCGAACATTGGAAAAGGCGCCTATCAGAAGAATGGGGAAGTTTCATCCCTGACAGGACACTTATCCCCATTTTAAAATGCAGCTTCCAAAAAAGAGCAGCGCTCACAGTCACTGAGGGAATGACTGGATGAGTGGTCGCATCTCACATGCCGCTCCAGTCTAATGGGGAGAAAAGCTCCACATTCTGCCGATTGTGTCCCAGCAGTCAGACCCCCACCAATCAATATCATCACTGATCCTGTGGAGAGGTGATTACTTGTTTTCACCGGAGAACCCCTGTAAGTGCATCTCTGCCGCTCTGGTCCAAGTATTTAATCTCTAAGGCTGCGGCCCTACTATCAGTATTTGGTCAGTATTCAGTCAGTATTTTTTCTCAGGAGTGGGAGCCAAAACCAGGTGAGGAACAATCAGAGAAAAGGTATAATAGAAACAAGTCACCAATTCTGTATTTATCACCCACTCCTGGTTTTGGCAGCTACTCCTGAGAAAAAATACTGACCGAATACTGATGGTGGGGCTGTGGCCTAATGGAAAAAAATCTTTTCCTAGTTAATATCAGCAAGAACAAAATGACTGCCATACACAACACAGTCCACTATATCAACACCAATAATACCACATACAAAAGAGACAAATATCGCCACACCATGACTAGATCACATATTACCACCACATAGTGACCGAATAATACTACATACAAGGAACAAATACGGCCACACCATGACCAGACCACATATTACCACCCCAAAGTGACCAAATACTACAATACTGATCATGAATACAAACCACAATACTAACAACACTGTTATTACCACCAGTGACATTATACACAGGAGCTCTGTATATAGTGTCAGTGTACAGGTAATACAGGGATCACCAGTGACATTATACACAGGAGCTCTGTATATAGTGTCAGTGTACAGGTAATACAGGGATCACCAGTGACATTATACACAGGAGCTCTGTATATAGTGTACAGTGTACAGGCAATACAGTGACCACCAGTGACATTATACACTGGAGCTCAGTATATAGTGTCAGTGTACAGGTAATACAGGGTTCACCAGTGACATTATACACAGGAGCTCTGTATAGAGTGTCAGTGTACAGGTAATACAGTGATCACCAGTGACATTATACACTGGAGCTCTGTATTTAGTGTACAGGTATTACAGTGGTCACCAGTGACATTATACACAGGAGCTCTGTATATAGTGTACAGGTAATACAGTGGTCACCAGTGACATTATACACAGGAGCTCTGTATATATTGCACAGGTAATACAGTGGTCACAAGTGACATTATACACAGAAGCTCTGTATATAGTGTATACATAATATAGTGATCACCAGTGACATACACAGGAGTTCTGTATATACTATATACACACACGTGGTCAGAATTGTTGGTACCCCTCGTTTAATGAAAGAAAAACCCACAATGGTCACAGAAATAACTTGAATCTGACAAAAGTAATAATAAATTAAAAATCTATGAAAATGAACAAACGAAAGTCAGACATTGCTTTTCTGCTTCCACTGAATTAAAAAAAAAAATTAAACTCATGAAATCAGCCTGGACAGAAATGATGGTACCCCTGAAAATAATGTGACAAAAGGGACATGTTAAATAAAGTTGTGTCCACTAATTAGCATCACAGGTGTCTACAATCTTGTAATCAGTCAGTGGGCCTGTATATAGGGCTACAGATACTCACTGTGCTATATATAGGGCTGCAGATACTCACTGTGCCTGTATATAGGGCTACAGATACTCACTGTGCCTGTATATAGGGTTACAGATACTCACTGTGCCTGTATATAGGGTTACAGATACTCACTGTGCCTGTATATAGGGTTACAGATATTCACTGTGCCTGTATATAGGGTTACAGATACTCACTGTGCTTGTATATAGGGATACAGATACTCACTGTGCCTGTATATAGGGTTACAGATATTCACTGTGCCTGTATATAGGGTTACAGATACTCACTGTGCTTGTATATAGGGCTACAGATACTCACTGTGCTTGTATATAGGGCTACAGATACTCACTGTGTTGTTTGGTGACATGGTGTGTACCACACTCAACATGGACCAGAAGAAGCAAAGGAAAGAGCTGTCTCAGGAGATTAGAAAGAAAATGATAGAAAAGCATGTTAAAAGGTAAAGGTTATAAGACCATCTCCAAGCAGCTTGATGTTTCTGTGACTACAGGTGCACATATTATTCAGAAATTTAAGATCCATGGGACTGTAGCCAACCTCCCTGGACGTGGCTGCAGGAGGAAAATTGATGACAAATCAAAGAGACGGATAATATGAATGGTAACAAAAGAGCCCAGAATAACTTCTAAAGAGATTAAAGGTGAACTTCAAGCTCAAGGAACATCAGTGTCAGATCGTACTATCCACCGTTGTTTGATCCAAAGTGAACTTCATGTAAGACGACCAAGGAGAACACCATTGTTGAAAAAAAAAATAGTAAAAAAGCCAGACTGGAATTTGCCAAACTACATGTTGACAAGCCACAAAGCTTCTGGGAGAATGTACTATGGACAGATGAGACAAAAATTGAAGTTTTTGGCAAGGCACATCAGCTCTATGTTCACAGATGGAAAAATATCAAGAAAAGAACACTGTCCCTACTGTGAAACATGGTGGAGGCTCTGTTATGTTCTGGGGCTGCTTTGCTGCACCTGGCACAGGGTGTCTTGAATCTGTGCAGGGTACAATGAAATCTCAAGACTATCAAGGGATTCTAGAGAGAAATGTGCTGCCCAGTGTCAGAAAGCTTGGTCTCAGTCGCAGGTCTAGCAACAGGATAATGACCCAAAACACACACAGCTAAAAACACCCAAGAATGGCTAAGAGGAAAACATTGGACTATTCTGAAGTGGCTTCTATGAGCCCTGACCTAAATCCTATGGAGCATCTTTGGAAAGAGCTGAAACATTCTGGAAAAGGCAACCTTCAAACACGAGACAACTGGAGCAGTTTGCTCATGAGGAGTCGGCCAAAATACCTGTCGAGAGGCGCAGAAGTCTCATTGACAGTTACAGGAATCGTTTGATTGCAGTGATTGCCTCAAAAGGTTCAACAAAATATTAAGTTAAGAAGAAGAACCATCATTTCTGTCCAGGCCAATTTCATGAGGTTAATTTTTTTTTAAATTCTGTGGAAGCAGAAAATCAATGTCTGACCTTCATCTCTTCATTTTCAAAAATTTGTAATTTATCAGATTGAAGTTATTTCTGTGACCATTGTGGGTTTTTCTTTCATTAAACGAGGAGTACCAACAATTTTGACCACGTGTGTAGTGTAAGTGTACATGTAATACACTGACTCACCAGTGATGTCTCTAGGTGAAGTCCTTCATCTTCGCTTTTCTTCTTCATCTGGCACAGACGGCCATCACTTCTTCCAGCCAGGAATCATCTCTGCAGAAAATAACACACAGTTATTAATAACTGATCTCTTCTAGAGAATATTCCCACTTTCCCCCCCCGACCTCTACACTACACCAGTTGAAGAAAAAAAGCAACATAGTGCCGTCCTGCACAGTAACAGGACCTCTCTTTTGTCCCATCCCATGGAAAACAATTTCCTAAAAAGTAAATTATATTACAGAAGTAATAATGTAATAATAATTGGAATCTAAAGTAATAATGTTCCCCACTGGTCACCATAAACTAGTAAAGTATGTTCCTCAATCTGGCTCCCAAACAGTAATTAAGTCCCTTGTCTAGCCAGGCACCCCCATATGTCCCTTCTGGCCACCATTTGTCTAGTGTGACCCCTCCATATATTTATCCTAGCACATGTGTATCGAGCCTGCCCCCTCCCATATACCCATCCTAGCCCCCCCATGTGCCAGTCTGCCCCCCCACATATCCATCCTTGCTTCCATGTTTCCAGCCTGCGCCCCCATATGTCCCCCCCATATATCCTCCATGTGTCCAGCCTGCCCTCTACATATTCATCCTGGCCTCCATGTGTCCAGCCTCTCCCCTCATATATCCATACTGCCCTTACCCCCTGCATATATCCATCCTGACACCCCCCATATATCCAGCGTGCCCCTCCATATATTTATGCTAGCCCATGTGTATCGAGCCCGCCCCCCCCACATATTCATCCTAGCTCCCCATGTGTCCAGCCTGTCCCCCCCCATATATCCATCCTGGCCTCCATGTGTTCAGCCTGCCCCCCCTCCCCCATATATCCATCCTGGCCTCCATAAGTCCAGCTTGCCCCCCCCCATATATCCATCCTGGCCTCCATATATCCATCTTGCCCCCCCATATATCCATCCTGCCCCCCCCATATATCCATCCTGCCCCCCATATATCCATCCTGGCCTCCATGTGTCCAGCCTGCCCCCATATACCCATCCTGCCCACCCCCCTTTGCCTGGGTCCACCTTGGTTCCCCCTTGTGTGTCCTGCCAGGGCTCCCCCTTGTGTGTCCAGCCAGGGCTCCCCTCCCTTGCGTGTCCAGCCAGGGCTCCCCCCTTGCGTGTCCAGCCAAGGCTCCCCCCCTTGCGTGTCCAGCCAGGGCCCCCCCCCTTGCGTGTCCAGCCAGGGTTCCCCCCTCGTGTGTCCAGCTGGGCCCCCCCTCGTGTGTCCGTCCAGCTGGGCCCCCCCTCGTGTGTCCGTCCAGCTGGGCCCCCCCTCGTGTGTCCGTCCAGCTGGGCCCCCCCTCGTGTGTCCGTCCAGCTGGGCCCCCCCTCGTGTGTCCGTCCAGCTGGGCCCCCCCTCGTGTCTGTCCAGCTGGGCCCCCCCTCGTGTGTCTGTCCAGCTGGGCCCCCCCTCGTGTGTCTGTCCAGCTGGGTCCCCCCTCGTGTGTCTGTCCAGCTGGGCCCCCCCTTGTGTGTCTGTCCAGCTGGGCCCCCCCCTTGTGTGTCTGTCCAACTTGGCCCCCCCTTGTGTGTCTGTCCAGCTTGGCCCCCCCTTGTGTGTCTGTTCAGCTGGGCCCCCTTGTGTGTCTGTCCAGCTGGGAGCCCCTTGTGTGTCTGTCCAGCTGGGCCCCCCTTGTGTGTCTGTCCAGCTGGGCCCCCCCTTGTGTGTCTGTCCAGCTGGGCCCCCCCTTGTGTGTCTGTCCAGCTGGGCCCCCCCTTGTGTGTCTGTCCAGCTGGGCCCCCCCTTGTGTGTCTGTCCAGCTGGGCCCCCCCTTGTGTGTCTGTCCAGCTGGGCCCCCCCTTGTGTGTCTGTCCAGCTGGGCCCCCCCTTGTGTGTCTGTCCAGCTGGGCCCCCCCTTGTGTGTCTGTCCAGCTGGGCCCCCCCTTGTGTGTCTGTCCAGCTGGGCCCACCCCTTGTGTGTCTGTCCAGCTTGGCCCCCCCTTGTGTGTCTGTCCAGCTGGGCCCCCCCTTGTGTGTCTGTCCAGCTGGGCCCCCCCCTTGTGTGTCTGTCCAGCTGGGCCCCCCCTTGTGTGTCTGTCCAACTTGGCCCCCCCTTGTGTGTCTGTCCAGCTGGGCCCCCCCCTTGTGTGTCTGTCCAGCTGGGCCCCCCTTTGTGTGTCTGTCCAACTTGGCCCCCCCTTGTGTGTCTGTCCAGCTGGGCCCCCCCCTTGTGTGTCTGTCCAACTTGGCCCCCCCCTTGTGTGTCTGTCCAACTTGCCCCCCCCCTTGTGTGTCTGTCCAGCTGGGCCCCCCCTTGTGTGTCTGTCCAGCTGGGCCCCCCCCTTGTGTGTCTGTCCAACTTGGTCCCCCCTTGTGTGTCTGTCCAGCTGGGCCCCCCCTTGTGTGTCTGTCCAGCTGGGCCCCCCCCCTTGTGTGTCCTGCTGGCCCCCGCCTTGTGTGTCCAGACCATTACACACACACACACACATACACACACACACACACACACACACACCTCTTACCTTCCTGCGATCCCGTGCGGTGTCCTCCTTCTCCTGAGTTGCGCGCCTCCTTCACAGCAGGCGCATGACGATGACGTCATACGCCGGCCGGCGAAGGGAGACACGCAGCTTCAGCTGCTTCACAGGGACGTGCGCCGCGGTGGTTCAGGTAATGAACGCTGCCTGCGCGCGTCCCTGCATACACTATGCCTGCGCTTTTAAAGGGCCCGTGCCCCTTAAAACCGCAGGATTTTTTTTTGTTCTCTTCTCCCCCCTCTACTCTGCAGCAGGGGGCGGGGCCCACCGGGAAATTTCCCGGTATCCCGCCAGCCCAGACCGACCCTGCTCACATGTATTAAAACCGTCAAACAGTCGCAAATCATGCACACGGGAGCGATTCAACCATATCACGAGGAGCTATAAATACTCGGAGCTCGGCCCGAGCATACTCGCCGAAAGGGTTAACAGAACATACTCGCTCAACACTAGTTTTAACCAAAGAAGCTCTTTAATGCAAACATGTCCATCCCAGTTAGAGTGTCGCCCAGTAGATGTGCAGGAGCCGCCAGTCAATGCTCCACTATAACAGGGAGAGCGGATAACAGATATTTGCATCTTGCTGTAGGTGGGCCCCTAGAGTTAATTTCCCCTGTGGGCCCCAGACACCGCAGTCCGACCCTGGTCATCAATATCAGATCAGTGAGGTTCCAACACACGGCCCCCTCACCAATAAGACAGCAGCTGGAAATACTCAGCGTAGAGAGCCCAAACAGCACAGCTCTGTACACTGTGTAGTGGCCGATCTTGGTACTGCAGCTCCTATTGAAATGATTGTGATCTGAGCTGTAGTACCCGAAACCAGCCATTGCACAGTGTGCGGAGCTGTGCTATTCCAGCTCTTAACACTGTGTACATCATCTTGCAGAAGTAGCTGATGTCTGGGGATTTCAGGTGTCAGACCCCCACTAATCACTGTATGAGTTCTGCTCTACTCCTTTATTAAAGGGGTGGTCTTGTGTTCCTCTCATCAGAAGCTGAAGATTTACAGTTCTGGCCGGTGGCTTGGCTGAGCCGCTTGTCTGAATTGTGCCCTCTTGCATTCTGCGGGCAGAGGCGGCTTTGCCTCTGCAGAATGGGACAGGCACAGGGGCGCTGAAGTCCACCAGTCTGCAAGTGAGCGCTTCTTGCCAAGGAGACCAGCCACTTCTCAGGTGGTCAGTAACCATAGCAATGAGCTGTACACTGCAGAATTAAAAATCTTTTCCTTCTTGAGAACAGAGAAGATTTTGAATAAGAAGGAAATTGCAAAGTTTCTTGTTTTTACAAGCTCTTTGCAATCTTAGCCTTTTAATACATTCATTTTATTTAGTTATATATTTATTTTACTCTCTTATATAGCGCCGTTAGATTTTGTAGCACCCTTACAGACATTATCATCACTGTCCCCATTGGGGCTCACAATATGAATTCCCTATCAGTATGTCTTTGGAGTGTGGGAGGAAACCGGAGAACCCGGAGGAAACCCACACAAACACGGGGAGAACATACAAACTCCTTGCAGATGTTGTCCTTGCTATTATATGAACCCAGCCCCACAGCGTTAATCATTGACCCACCATGTTGCCCACATTCCTCGGCTTTTTTAAGATTTTCTGCAATGAATAAGAACACTGAAGAAAATCTAGATTGATCAACATTTAATATCACAAATGCAGTTGCTGCAAAACTTGTCCATAGTCCTGTTCCCAGCTGAAAATTGGATACAATTGTATCTTGTGTAGACAATGCTCTGTGAGCTAAATAGCCGGGATCCACTGCTACAAGGCAGGAAACAGACAGATTCTGCTGATGGGTTCTGCTCCCAGAGCATTATTCAGCCTGGACATCTCAGCTCAGAGCAAAACCAGCTATAAGGCTGTGTGCACACCTAGCAGATTTGATGCAGATTTACATGCGTTTTTTCTGCTAGAGAGAAGCGTTTTCACATGCATTTTTTCAAGCAATTTTCCAAGCGATTTTGAGCATCACTTGGAAAAGTGCTTGATAAGTTGATCACACAATATAAATCTATGCAACCGAAATGGATCTATAATGTGTGAACAACTTAGATGCTTTAAATGCAGCATCTATAGTAAAAAAAAGAATCAAAACGTTAATAAATAAAAAAAAACAACTGTATATTCACCTCTCCGGCGGCCCCCGGTCTGCTCTCCGGTCTCCTCCGGTCTGCTCCCGGCCGCGTCTTCTCTCTTCAGCGTCCCGCAGTGTACGGTCAGGACCTGCGGTGACGTCATTTAGTCAGCTGATGGCCACGCGACCATCACCTGATGCCGACGTCAGCGGTCATGCGACCATCACCTGACTAAATGACGTCAGCGCAGGTCCTGACAGTACAGACAGCAGACCGGAGGAGACCGGAGAGCAGACCGGGGGCCGCCGGAGAGGTGAATATACAGGTTTTGTTTGTTTTTAACTTTTTTATTTATTTTTTTCACCGCGTGGTAGCCGGGATGAAGAGGAGTTGTAGTCTCGTCTTCCTCCCAGATACCACACGCATCGCGAATAAGCTTCAGCGTAATCGCAGTAGAAATGGTCATGCTGCGTTTTGCAAAGTAATGCGAATTCGGCGCGCAAATTAGCGCATCATGTGCACAGCACATCCGAATTCACATGGCTTTGCATGGCAGACTGTTTTACAAGCGTTTTCGCGGCCGTAAAAACGCCGCAAAAACGCTACAAAAACGCTACGTGGGCACATAGCCTAAGGCTGTGTGCCCACGACGCGTATTTTAAGCGTTTCCGCATGGCAAAAACGCTGCAGAAACGCTTAAAGACGCATGTTAGAAGGTCTGCCATGTTCCCCAATGATAGTCCGCATGTGCTGTGCACATGCTGCGGAAATTTCCGCTGCGGATTATCATTGCGGAAAAAAACGCAGCACTACCAATTATTTTGCGGAAGCGCAGCGTTTTCCTGGCCATTGACTTGCATTGGAACGCATGGATTCCGCTTCACTAGATAAGCACATGCGGAATACATGCGTTCAATGTGCGGATGGTACCCGGGTGAGGAGGATGGGAGACTCTCCTCCGGACCCGGGTACCATAGAACCTGTCAAAATAAAGAATAAAATAAAAAATAAATGTTATATTTACCTTCTGACGGCCCCCGCTGCGCTCGTCCTCCCATGTCGGCAGCTCGCGATGGACTGAAGGACCAGCGCTGACGTCATAGTCATGTGACGGCAGGTCCTTCAGTGTACTGCGATCTGCCGGCAGCCAGGACGGAGCGAAGCGAGACTGCGGGGGCCATCGGAAGGTAAGTATAGATTTATTTTTTTATTTTTAACCAGTCGTTGGGGTCACACTATATAAATCCATGCCGTTTTCATGGATTTCTATAGTGTGACCAAGTTGACAAGCACTTTCCAAGTGATGCTAAAATCGCTTGTAAAGCGCTTGTCAACCCGCATGCGGAAATGCATGTGAAGAACGCTCCACTTCTGCATGTCCCTGGCAGGAAAAACGCATGTACAATCCGCATATACAATCCGCATGTACAATCCGCGTGTACAATCCGCATATACAATCCGCATGTACAATCCGCATGTACAATCCGCGTGTACAATCCGCGTGTACAATCCGCATATACAATCCGCATGTACAATCCGCGTGTACAATCCGCATATACAATCCGCATGTACAATCCGCGTGTACAATCCGCATATACAATCCGCGTGTACAATCCGCGTGTACAATCCGCGTGTACAATCCGCGTGTACAATCCGCATGTACAATCCGCATGTACAATCCGCATGCGTTTTTTCTGCCAGCGAGATGCAGAAACGCTCAGGAAAAATCCGGAGCATTTCTGCATCGTGGGCACATAGCCTAAGTCTCTGCATTTTTCTGCTTACACATCAGTACATTTCTGAACACATTCAGCAAAAATTGCAGTACATTTGTTAAAATTGGGCATATAGCATACTATAGGTGCTTCTCACAAAATTAGAATATCATCAAAAAGTTAATTTATTTCAGTTCTTCAATACAAATAGTAAAACTCATATTATATAGAGTCATTACAGACAGAGTGATCTATTTCAAGTGTTTATTTCTGTTAATGTTATTATCTCAGTAAATTAGAATACTTTATAACACCAGCTTGAAAAATGTTTTTAAAATCTGAAAAGATTTTCCTACTGAAATGTATGTTCAGTAAATGCCCTCAATACTTGACCAGGCTCCTTTTGCATCAATTACTGCATCAATGCGGCAATGTGGCATGGAGGCGATCAGCCTGTGACACTGCTGAGGTGTTATGGAAGCCCAGGTGGCTTTGATAGAAGCCTTCAGCTCGTCTGCATTGTTGGGTCTGGTGTCTCTCATCTTTCTCTTGACAATACCCCATAGATTCTCTATAATAGATTCTCTATGGGGTTAAGGTCAGGTGAGTTTGCTGCCAATCAAGCACAGTGATACTGTTGTGTAAACCAGGTATTGGTACTTTTGGCAGTGTGGCAGGGGCCAAGTCCTGCTGGAAAATGACATTTCCATCTCCAAAAAGCTTGTGGGCAGAGGGAAGCATGAAGGGCTCTACAATGTCCTGGTAGACGGGTGCGCTGACTTTGGTCTTGATAAAACACAGTGGACCTACACCAGCAGATGACATGGCTCCCCAAACCATCACCGATTGTGGAAACTTCACACGAGACCTCAAGCAGCTTGGATTGTGGCCTCTCCACTCTTCCTCCAGACTCTGGGTCCTTCATTTCCAAATTAAATGCAAAATTTACTTTCATCGGAAAACAACACCTTGGACCACTGAGCAACAGTCCAGGTGTTTTTCTCCTTGGCCCAGGTAAGATGCTTCTGGCGTTGTCTATTGGTGATGAGTGGCTCAACACAAGGAATGTGACACTTGTAGCCCATGTCCTGGAGACGTCTGTGTGTGGTGGCTCTTGAAGCAATGACTCCAGCAGCAGTCCACTCCTTGTGAATCTTCCCCAAATGTTTGAATGGCCTTTCCTTAACAATCTTTTCAAGGCTGTGGTTATCCCGGTTGCTTGTGCACCTCTTCCTACCACACTTTTTCTTTCCACTCAACTTTCCATAAATATGCTTGGATACAGCACTCTGTTAACAGCCAGCTTCTTTAGCAATGACCTTTTGTGGTTTACACTCCTTGTGGAGTGTGTCAATGACTGCCTTCTGGACATCTGTCAAGTCATCAGTCTTCCCCATGATTGTGGAGCCTACTGAAACAGACAAAGGGACCTTTTTAAATGCGTAAGAAGCCTTTGCAGGTGTTTTTTGTTAATTATTCTAATTTACTGAGATAATAACTTTGTGTTTTCATTGGCTGTAAGCCATCATTATCAACATTAACAGAAATAAACACTTGAAATAGATCACTCTGTAATGACTCTGTATAATATATGAGTTTCACTTTTTGGATTGAAGAACTGAAATAAATAAACTTTTTGATGATATTCTAATTTTGTGAGAAGCACCTGTATGTTTGATGCATCTCATTAGCTAAGCTCAACCTCTTCCTTGCTTCACCTCAATTTGAGCCATAAATTGTGATATTTCATTTTGGTGCATTTTATGACTCCTTTTTGTCACACTTTTCTCATAACTATTTTTTTTATAACTGAGGGAAAATAACAAAATCTTATTTGTTGTACTCAAGTTTTCACAGAAACATCTGATAAAGTGTTGACTTATTTTTCTGAGTTAAACTCTTCCTTTTGGCCCTCTATATATTTGAGTTTGACAGCCCTGATGTAGATGGATGATGATGTGGCAAGAAGGGGCAGAGGGGCAGAGCCTCCCGGCTCTCAGCTTCGCTCTCCACTGCTCACAGGAGACAGCAGTTACTTCACAAATGTAACTGATAGAAAAGATGTCACGTAAGAGGGGATCAGGGGAGCGATGTGCTGCAGGAGGGGGAAGATTAGCCAGGGGAGTGGTGTGCTGCAGGGAGAGGAGGATTATGCAGGGGAGTGATGTAATGCAGGATAGGGAGAATCATGCAGGGAGCGATGTGCTGCAGGAAGAGGAGGATTAGGCAGGGAGCGCTGTGCTGCAGGAAGAGGAGGATTAGGCAGGGGAGTGATGTAATGCAGGAGGGGGAGGCTTAGGCAGGGAAGCGATGTGCTGCAGGAAGAGGTGGCTTATGCAGGGGAGTGATGTAATGCAATAGGAGAGGATTAGGCAGGGAGCGATGTGCTGCAGGAAGTGCAGGATTTGGCAGTGGGCGATGTGGTGCAAGAGGGGATTTGGCAGTGGGTGATGTGGTGCAGGAAGGGGGAGATTTAGAAAGGGCACAATGTGCTGCAAGGAGGGGAGGATTAGACGGGAGCAATGTGCCGCAAGAGGGGGAGGTTTAGACAGGGGAGTGATGTGCTGCAGGAGTGGGAGAATTAAGCGGTGAGAAACATGCTGCAGGACGGGGAGGGTTAGGCAGGGGAGCAATGTGCTGCAGGTGGAAGGAGAATCTGTGACTACAGCCCAGTGTTTAAGGTTTATTGGAGCCTGTCTTTTATATATTTTATTGTTTTTTTTTCTGACAAAACTGCATAACATCTGACATGAAGTCCGCTTAGCAGTCACAGTCCCTGTAGATTGTTACTGTCCAGGTTCACCGCGGTCTCTTTTTGTTTTTAGTGCCAATCTGACAGCAGTGAAGGTTCCGCTGATAATGGCGGTCGGGTTCCGAATAGAATGTTCATGTCTGTTCTCATTGTAGTAACATCACGGAATATGCTAATTTCTTCTGACCACACCCGATGACTGAATAAAGGCGCCTCACCCACTTGTCTATGTCATCACTTTGTGGTGTCACAATGATCTAAGGGGATAAAAAAAACGCTCCTGGCAGCTTTACAGTCATTCGTCCCTTCGTGTTAAAGGAGCAGGATGATAGAGCCGCACCATGCCAGCCAGAAGAAAAGAAAGTGGAGCCCTTCAAGATGATGAAGCAAGAAAGCAGACTGTGGAAGGCCATCCAGGACCAAGAGCATCATGAGGGCCTGGTAACGTATACTACACAACTGTTCTGTATATGCTCATGCCATGTAAACCTATGGTGGCCGATTCATCAAGGCTGGTGGATTTCTATACCAGCATTCATGAAGCGCCTATTGGAGGAACGTGCACCAAATTCATTAAAAAGACTAAACCTCTTAATGAACTTGACTCATCCTTAAAGGGGTTGTTCCCTTTCAATAAATGAATGTCCCTAGCTGCAGGTCATTTAATTAAAAAAAAGAGGTTCCACCATCTCAGAGCTGCAGCAGCTCAGTGCGCTCAGCTGGGCAGTCCGTCTGATTACATTTGTTGGCTGCGGCAGTATTGAGGTGATGTCAGTGCCATACACAATCCCAGGAATGGGTCAGGACAGCACAGTTTGATTCTTTATACCTGCAGCTAGGGTCATTCATTTATTGAAATATCCCCTTAAAGCTGACGTACTACACCTCAAGAAATGTACTCCAGTCAAAAGATGGAGTCAATTTCAGTCCTAATTTACACCACTTTTCCAGCCTAATTTGTAATAAGTTTTCAGGTAAAGCTAAGCCACAAGAGGTCCAGATAAGCTCTGTTCACTATTTAAGAAGTTAAAAGAGTGGGTGTAAAAAGGTCAGAGTATTTAAATGTAAGTTGTGCAGGAATTTACTGAGATTCAAACAGTTGTGCAACACATTTCCGGTGAAAACTGCTTGATGAAAAATGTTCCTTGAATAATATAACATTTCAGGTTAGTGGTAATAGATTTTATTATGGGACGTTGATCCAGGGAACTAGTCTGATTGCCATATGTGGAGTCGGGAAGGAATTTTTCCCCTAAAATGGGGCAATTAGCATCTGCCTCATGGGGTTTTTGCCTTCCTCTGGATCAACACATTAGCTTTTAGGTTGAACTTGATGGACTTGTGTCTTTCAACCTTAAAACTATGAAACTGTCCCTGTATTGAGGTTCAAGGGTGAAGCCCAGGGTTCATTTGGAACCATCAGAAATGGTGTGTTTTGCGCCCAGTCTGTCCAAGGAAGCCTGTTTGAGCCAACGGCCTCAGAAATATCCTAACATTTCAGAAAGTAGCAATAGTTAGGGTGGCTGAACCATTCTAGCCTTAAGTTTGCCCCTCCAGTCAGCATCTACTATGTAGATGCAATCAAGGCCATGTAATAAGTCTTTATCGCTGTACAGGGCTGTAAGAGTGAAGGCCAGAGTTCCTTTGGAACCTGTAGGATAGACTGGCTTTTGCCAAGTCTTTCCAAAGAAGCTTTTTTGACCCATAGGCCTCAGACAGGTCCTAACAAGAAAGTGGCATTAGATAGGTTTTTCTTTAGTTAGGATTGATTCAACTACTCAAGCCTCAAGCGCACTCCTCCGGCCAGCAGCTACTCTGTAGATGCAACCCTGGGCCTATGGTAAGTATCTATCCCTGTACAGGGGTGTAATGGTAAAAACCTGGGTTCCCTTGGGATCTGCAGAATGGAGTAGCTTGCGCCAAGTCTGTCCGAGGAAGTCTGTTTGAGCCAACAGCCTTAAACAGATCCCAGTATTTAGGGAAAAAAAAAGCTTCAGTTAGAGTTGAATCAACCACTATAGCCTCAAGCTCGCTCCTCCGGCCAGCAGCTACTCTGTAGATGCAGCCCTGGGCCTATGGTAAGTATCTATCCATGTACAGGCGTGTAATGGTAAAGGCCAGGGTTCCCTTGGGATCTGCAGAATGGAGTAGCTTGCGCCAAGTCTGTCCGAGAAAGCCTTTTTGAGCTGATGGATTTAAACAAATTTCAACATTTAGGAAAAAAGCATTAATCTATTTCAGTTAGAGTTAATTCAATTACTCTAGCATAAAGATCCTAATTCACTTTGTCTAAAGGAAGTTAGTTGGCAAATTTTTATTGTGTGAGCAATGAGGTTATGGAACTCTCTACCACATTAACTTGAAATACTTAATTTTCTAAAAAAAATTCAAGGAGGGCATATGTGTGCCTTTCTTGAATAATATAAAATTGCAGGTTATCCGTACTAGATTTTGTTATGGGACGTTGATCCAGGGAACTAGTCTGATTGCCATATGTGGAGTCGGGAAGGAATTTTTCCCCTAATATGGGGCAATTAGCATCTGCCTCATGGGGTTTTTGCCTTCCTCTGGATCAACACATTAGCTTTTAGGTTGAACTTGACAGACTTGTGTCTTTCAACCTTAAAACTATGAAACTGTCCCTGTATTGAGGTTCAAGGGTGAAGCCCAGGGTTCATTTGGAACCATCAGAAATGGTGTGTTTTGCGCCCAGTCTGTCCAAGGAAGCCTGTTTGAGCCAACGGCCTCAGAAATATCCTAACATTTCAGAAAGTAGCAATAGTTAGGGTGGCTGAACCATTCTAGCCTTAAGTTTGCCCCTCCAGTCAGCATCTACTATGTAGATGCAATCAAGGCCATGTAATAAGTCTTTATCGCTGTACAGGGCTGTAAGAGTGAAGGCCAGAGTTCCTTTGGAACCTGTAGGATAGACTGGCTTTTGCCAAGTCTTTCCAAAGAAGCTTTTTTGACCCATAGGCCTCAGACAGGTCCTAACAAGAAAGTGGCATTAGATAGGTTTTTCTTTAGTTAGGATTGATTCAACTACTCAAGCCTCAAGCGCACTCCTCCGGCCAGCAGCTACTCTGTAGATGCAACCCTGGGCCTATGGTAAGTATCTATCCCTGTACAGGGGTGTAATGGTAAAAACCTGGGTTCCCTTGGGATCTGCAGAATGGAGTAGCTTGCGCCAAGTCTGTCCGAGGAAGTCTGTTTGAGCCAACAGCCTTAAACAGATCCCAGTATTTAGGGAAAAAAAAAGCTTCAGTTAGAGTTGAATCAACCACTATAGCCTCAAGCTCGCTCCTCCGGCCAGCAGCTACTCTGTAGATGCAGCCCTGGGCCTATGGTAAGCATCTATCCATGTACAGGCGTGTAATGGTAAAGGCCAGGGTTCCCTTCGGATCTGCAGAATGGAGTAGCTTGCGCCAAGTCTGTCCGAGAAAGCCTTTTTGAGCTGATGGATTTAAACAAATTTCAACATTTAGGAAAAAAGCATTAATCTATTTCAGTTAGAGTTAATTCAATTACTCTAGCATAAAGATCCTAATTCACTTTGTCTAAAGGAAGTTAGTTGGCAAATTTTTATTGTGTGAGCAATGAGGTTATGGAACTCTCTACCACATTAACTTGAAATACTTAATTTTCTAAAAAAAATTCAAGGAGGGCATATGTGTGCCTTTCTTGAATAATATAAAATTGCAGGTTATCCGTACTAGATTTTGTTATGGGACGTTGATCCAGGGAACTAGTCTGATTGCCATATGTGGAGTCGGGAAGGAATTTTTCCCCTAATATGGGGCAATTAGCATCTGCCTCATGGGGTTTTTGCCTTCCTCTGGATCAACACATTAGCTTTTAGGTTGAACTTGACAGACTTGTGTCTTTCAACCTTAAAACTATGAAACGGTCCCTGTATAGAGGTTCAAGGGTGAAGCCCAGGGTTCATTTGGAAACATCAGAAATGGTGTGTTTTGCGCCAAGTCTGTCCAAGGAAGCCTGTTTGAGCTAATGGCCTCAGAAATATCCTAACATTTAAGAAAGTAGCAATAGTTAGGGTTGGCTGAACCATTCTAACTTTAAGTTTGCCCCTCCAGTCAGCATCTACTATGTAGATGCAATCAAGGCCCTGTAATAAGTCTTTATCACTGTACAGGGCTGTAAGAGTGAAGGACACAGTTCCTTTGGAACCTGTAGGATAGACTGGCTTTTGCCAAGTCTTTCCAAAGAAGCTTTTTTGAGCCATAGGCCTCAGACAGGTCCTAACAAGAAAGTGTCATTAGATAGGTTTTTCTTTAGTTAGGATTGATTCAACTACTCAAGCCTCAAGCGCACTCCTCCGGCCAGCAGCTACTCTGTAGATGCAACCCTGGGCCTATGGTAAGTATCTATCCCTGTACAGGTGTGTAATGGTAAAAACCAGGGTTCCCTTGGGATCTGCAGAATGGAGTAGCTTGCGACAAGTCTGTCCGAGGAAGTCTGTTTGAGCCAACAGCCTTAAACAGATCCCAGTATTTAGGAAAAAAAAGCTTTAGTTAGAGTTGAATCAACCACTATAGCCTCAAGCTCGCTCCTCCGGCCAGCAGCTACTCTGTAGATGCAGCCCTGGACCTATGGTAAGTATCTATCCCTGTACAGGGGTGTAATGGTAAAGGCCAGGGTTCCCTTGGGATCTGCAGAATGGAGTAGCTTGCGCCAAGTCTGTCCGAGAAAGCCTTTTTGAGCTGATGGATTTAAACAAATTTCAACATTTAGGAAAAAAGCATTAATCTATTTCAGTTAGAGTTAATTCAATTACTCTAGCATAAAGATCCTAATTCACTTTGTCTAAAGGAAGTTAGTTGGCAAATTTTTATTGTGTGAGCAATGAGGTTATGAAACTCTCTACCACATGAAATTGAAATACTTAATTTTCTAAAAAAAATTCAAGGAGGGCATGTGTGTGCCTTTCTTAAATAATATAAAATTGCAGGTTATCCGTACTAGATTTTGTTATGGGACATTGATCCAGGGAACTAGTCTGATTGCCATATGTGGAGTCGGGAAGGAATTTTTCCCCTAATATGGGGCAATTAGCATCTGCCTCATGGGGTTTTTGCCTTCCTCTGGATCAACACATTAGCTTTTAGGTTGAACTTGATGGACTTGTGTCTTTCAACCTTAAAACTATGAAACGGTCCCTGTATAGAGGTTCAAGGGTGAAGCCCAGGGTTCATTTGGAAACATCAGAAATGGTGTGTTTTGCGCCCAGTCTGTCCAAGGAAGCCTGTTTGAGCCAACGGCCTCAGAAATATCTTAACATTTAAGAAAGTAGCAATAGTTAGGGTTGGCTGAACCATTCTAGCCTTAAGTTTGCCCCTCCAGTCAGCATCTACTATGTAGATGCAATCAAGGCCCTGTAATAAGTCTTTATCGCTGTACAGGGCTGTAAGAGTGAAGGCCAGAGTTCCTTTGGAACCTGTAGGATAGACTGGCTTTTGCCAAGTCTTTCCAAAGAAGCTTTTTTGAGCCATAGGCCTCAGACAGGTCCTAACAAGAAAGTGGCATTAGATAGATTTTTCTTTAGTTAGGATTGATTCAAATACTCAAGCCTCAAGCGCACTCCTCCGGCCAGCAGCTACTCTGTAGATGCAACCCTGGGCCTATGGTAAGTATCTAGCCCTGTACAGGGGTGTAATGGTAAAAACCAGGGTTCCCTTGGGATCTGCAGAATGGAGTAGCTTGCGCCAAGTCTGTCCGAGGAAGTCTGTTTGAGCCAACAGCCTTAAACAGATCCCAGTATTTAGGGAAAAAAAGCTTTAGTTAGAGTTGAATCAACCACTATAGCCTCAAGCTCGCTCCTCTGGCCAGCAGCTACTCTGTAGATGCAGCCCTGGGCCTATGGTAAGTATCTATCCCTCTACAGGGGTATAATGGTAAAGGCCAGGGTTCCCTTGGGATCTGCAGAATGGAGTAGCTTGCGCCAAGTCTGTCCGAGAAAGCCTTTTTGAGCTGATGGATTTAAACAAATTTCAACATTTAGGAAAAAAGCATTAATCTATTTCAGTTAGAGTTAATTCAATTACTCTAGCATAAAGATCCTAATTCACTTTGTCTAAAGGAAGTTAGTTTGCAAATTTTTATTGTGTGAGCAATGAGGTTATGAAACTCTCTACCACATGAAATTGAAATACTTAATTTTCTAAAAAAAATTCAAGGAGGGCATGTGTGTGCCTTTCTTAAATAATATAAAATTGCAGGTTATCCGTACTAGATTTTGTTATGGGACGTTGATCCAGGGAACTAGTCTGATTGCCATATGTGGAGTCGGGAAGGAATTTTTCCCCTAATATGGGGCAATTAGCATCTGCCTCATGGGGTTTTTGCCTTCCTCTGGATCAACACATTAGCTTTTAGGTTGAACTTGACAGACTTGTGTCTTTCAACCTTAAAACTATGAAACGGTCCCTGTATAGAGGTTCAAGGGTGAAGCCCAGGGTTCATTTGGAAACATCAGAAATGGTGTGTTTTGCGCCCAGTCTGTCCAAGGAAGCCTGTTTGAGCCAATGGCCTCAGAAATATCCTAACATTTAAGAAAGTAGCAATAGTTAGGGTTGGCTGAACCATTCTAGCCTTAAGTTTGCCCCTCCAGTCAGCATCTACTATGTAGATGCAATCAAGGCCCTGTAATAAGTCTTTATCGCTGTACAGGGCTGTAAGAGTGAAGGCCAGAGTTCCTTTGGAACCTGTAGGATAGACTGGCTTTTGCCAAGTCTTTCCAAAGAAGCTTTTTTGAGCCATAGGCCTCAGACAGGTCCTAACAAGAAAGTGTCATTAGATAGGTTTTTCTTTAGTTAGGATTGATTCAACTACTCAAGCCTCAAGCGCACTCCTCCGGCTAGCAGCTACTCTGTAGATGCAACCCTGGGCCTATGGTAAGTATCTATCCCTGTACAGGGGTGTAATGGTAAAAACCAGGGTTCCCTTGGGATCTGCAGAATGCAGTAGCTTGCGCCAAGTCTGTCCGAGGAAGTCTGTTTGAGCCAACAGCCTTAAACAGATCCCAGTATTTAGGAAAAAAAAGCTTTAGTTAAAGTTGAATCAACCACTATAGCCTCAAGCTCGCTCCTCCGGCCAGCAGCTACTCTGTAGATGCAGCCCTGGACCTATGGTAAGTATCTATCCCTGTACAGGGGTGTAATGGTAAAGGCCAGGGTTCCCTTGGGATCTGCAGAATGGAGTAGCTTGCGCCAAGTCTGTCCGAGAAAGCCTTTTTGAGCTGATGGATTTAAACAAATTTCAACATTTAGGAAAAAAGCATTAATCTATTTCAGTTAGAGTTAATTCAATTACTCTAGCATAAAGATCCTAATTCACTTTGTCTAAAGGAAGTTAGTTGGCAAATTTTTATTGTGTGAGCAATGAGGTTATGAAACTCTCTACCACATGAAATTGAAATACTTAATTTTCTAAAAGAAATTCAAGGAGGGCATGTGTGTGCCTTTCTTAAATAATATAAAATTGCAGGTTATCCGTACTAGATTTTGTTATGGGACGTTGATCCAGGGAACTAGTCTGATTGCCATATGTGGAGTCGGGAAGGAATTTTTCCCCTAATATGGGGCAATTAGCATCTGCCTCATGGGGTTTTTGCCTTCCTCTGGATCAACACATTAGCTTTTAGGTTGAACTTGACAGACTTGTGTCTTTCAACCTTAAAACTATGAAACGGTCCCTGTATAGAGGTTCAAGGGTGAAGCCCAGGGTTCATTTGGAAACATCAGAAATGGTGTGTTTTGCGCCAAGTCTGTCCAAGGAAGCCTGTTTGAGCTAATGGCCTCAGAAATATCCTAACATTTAAGAAAGTAGCAATAGTTAGGGTTGGCTGAACCATTCTAACTTTAAGTTTGCCCCTCCAGTCAGCATCTACTATGTAGATGCAATCAAGGCCCTGTAATAAGTCTTTATCACTGTACAGGGCTGTAAGAGTGAAGGACAGAGTTCCTTTGGAACCTGTAGGATAGACTGGCTTTTGCCAAGTCTTTCCAAAGAAGCTTTTTTGAGCCATAGGCCTCAGACAGGTCCTAACAAGAAAGTGTCATTAGATAGGTTTTTCTTTAGTTAGGATTGATTCAACTACTCAAGCCTCAAGCGCACTCCTCCGGCCAGCAGCTACTCTGTAGATGCAACCCTGGGCCTATGGTAAGTATCTATCCCTGTACAGGTGTGTAATGGTAAAAACCAGGGTTCCCTTGGGATCTGCAGAATGGAGTAGCTTGCGACAAGTCTGTCCGAGGAAGTCTGTTTGAGCCAACAGCCTTAAACAGATCCCAGTATTTAGGAAAAAAAAGCTTTAGTTAGAGTTGAATCAACCACTATAGCCTCAAGCTCGCTCCTCCGGCCAGCAGCTACTCTGTAGATGCAGCCCTGGGCCTATGGTAAGTATCTATCCCTGTACAGGGGTGTAATGGTAAAGGCCAGGGTTCCCTTGGGATCTGCAGAATGGAGTAGCTTGCGCCAAGTCTGTCCGAGAAAGCCTTTTTGAGCTGATGGATTTAAACAAATTTCAACATTTAGGAAAAAAGCATTAATCTATTTCAGTTAGAGTTAATTCAATTACTCTAGCATAAAGATCCTAATTCACTTTGTCTAAAGGAAGTTAGTTGGCAAATTTTTATTGTGTGAGCAATGAGGTTATGAAACTCTCTACCACATGAAATTGAAATACTTAATTTTCTAAAAAAAATTCAAGGAGGGCATGTGTGTGCCTTTCTTAAATAATATAAAATTGCAGGTTATCCGTACTAGATTTTGTTATGGGACGTTGATCCAGGGAACTAGTCTGATTGCCATATGTGGAGTCGGGAAGGAATTTTTCCCCTAATATGGGGCAATTAGCATCTGCCTCATGGGGTTTTTGCCTTCCTCTGGATCAACACATTAGCTTTTAGGTTGAACTTGATGGACTTGTGTCTTTCAACCTTAAAACTATGAAACGGTCCCTGTATAGAGGTTCAAGGGTGAAGCCCAGGGTTCATTTGGAAACATCAGAAATGGTGTGTTTTGCGCCCAGTCTGTCCAAGGAAGCCTGTTTGAGCCAACGGCCTCAGAAATATCTTAACATTTAAGAAAGTAGCAATAGTTAGGGTTGGCTGAACCATTCTAGCCTTAAGTTTGCCCCTCCAGTCAGCATCTACTATGTAGATGCAATCAAGGCCCTGTAATAAGTCTTTATCGCTGTACAGGGCTGTAAGAGTGAAGGCCAGAGTTCCTTTGGAACCTGTAGGATAGACTGGCTTTTGCCAAGTCTTTCCAAAGAAGCTTTTTTGAGCCATAGGCCTCAGACAGGTCCTAACAAGAAAGTGGCATTAGATAGATTTTTCTTTAGTTAGGATTGATTCAAATACTCAAGCCTCAAGCGCACTCCTCCGGCCAGCAGCTACTCTGTAGATGCAACCCTGGGCCTATGGTAAGTATCTAGCCCTGTACAGGGGTGTAATGGTAAAAACCAGGGTTCCCTTGGGATCTGCAGAATGGAGTAGCTTGCGCCAAGTCTGTCCGAGGAAGTCTGTTTGAGCCAACAGCCTTAAACAGATCCCAGTATTTAGGAAAAAAAAGCTTTAGTTAGAGTTGAATCAACCACTATAGCCTCAAGCTCGCTCCTCTGGCCAGCAGCTACTCTGTAGATGCAGCCCTGGGCCTATGGTAAGTATCTATCCCTGTACAGGGGTGTAATGGTAAAGGCCAGGGTTCCCTTGGGATCTGCAGAATGGAGTAGCTTGCGCCAAGTCTGTCCGAGAAAGGCTTTTTGAGCTGATGGATTTAAACAAATTTCAACATTTAGGAAAAAAGCATTAATCTATTTCAGTTAGAGTTAATTCAATTACTCTAGCATAAAGATCCTAATTCACTTTGTCTAAAGGAAGTTAGTTTGCAAATTTTTATTGTGTGAGCAATGAGGTTATGAAACTCTCTACCACATGAAATTGAAATACTTAATTTTCTAAAAAAAATTCAAGGAGGGCATGTGTGTGCCTTTCTTAAATAATATAAAATTGCAGGTTATCCGTACTAGATTTTGTTATCGGACGTTGATCCAGGGAACTAGTCTGATTGCCATATGTGGAGTCGGGAAGGAATTTTTCCCCTAATATGGGGCAATTAGCATCTGCCTCATGGGGTTTTTGCCTTCCTCTGGATCAACACATTAGCTTTTAGGTTGAACTTGACAGACTTGTGTCTTTCAACCTTAAAACTATGAAACGGTCCCTGTATAGAGGTTCAAGGGTGAAGCCCAGGGTTCATTTGGAAACATCAGAAATGGTGTGTTTTGCGCCCAGTCTGTCCAAGGAAGCCTGTTTGAGCCAATGGCCTCAGAAATATCCTAACATTTAAGAAAGTAGCAATAGTTAGGGTTGGCTGAACCATTCTAGCCTTAAGTTTGCCCCTCCAGTCAGTATCTACTATGTAGATGCAATCAAGGCCCTGTAATAAGTCTTTATCGCTGTACAGGGCTGTAAGAGTGAAGGCCAGAGTTCCTTTGGAACCTGTAGGATAGACTGGCTTTTGCCAAGTCTTTCCAAAGAAGCTTTTTTGAGCCATAGGCCTCAGACAGGTCCTAACAAGAAAGTGTCATTAGATAGGTTTTTCTTTAGTTAGGATTGATTCAACTACTCAAGCCTCAAGCGCACTCCTCCGGCTAGCAGCTACTCTGTAGATGCAACCCTGGGCCTATGGTAAGTATCTATCCCTGTACAGGGGTGTAATGGTAAAAACCAGGGTTCCCTTGGGATCTGCAGAATGGAGTAGCTTGCGCCCAGTCTGTCCGAGGAAGTCTGTTTGAGCCAACAGCCTTAAACAGATCCCAGTATTTAGGAAAAAAAAGCTTTAGTTAGAGTTGAATCAACCACTATAGCCTCAAGCTCGCTCCTCCGGCCAGCAGCTACTCTGTAGATGCAGCCCTGGACCTATGGTAAGTATCTATCCCTGTACAGGGGTGTAATGGTAAAGGCCAGGGTTCCCTTGGGATCTGCAGAATGGAGTAGCTTGCGCCAAGTCTGTCCGAGAAAGCCTTTTTGAGCTGATGGATTTAAACAAATTTCAACATTTAGGAAAAAAGCATTAATCTATTTCAGTTAGAGTTAATTCAATTACTCTAGCATAAAGATCCTAATTCACTTTGTCTAAAGGAAGTTAGTTGGCAAATTTTTATTGTGTGAGCAATGAGGTTATGAAACTTTCTACCACATGAAATTGAAATACTTAATTTTCTAAAAAAAATTCAAGGAGGGCATGTGTGTGCCTTTCTTAAATAATATAAAATTGCAGGTTATCCGTACTAGATTTTGTTATGGGACGTTGATCCAGGGAACTAGTCTGATTGCCATATGTGGAGTTGGGAAGGAATTTTTCCCCTAATATGGGGCAATTAGCATCTGCCTCATGGGGTTTTTGCCTTCCTCTGGATCAACACATTAGCTTTTAGGTTGAACTTGACAGACTTGTGTCTTTCAACCTTAAAACTATGAAACGGTCCCTGTATAGAGGTTCAAGGGTGAAGCCCAGGGTTCATTTGGAAACATCAGAAATGGTGTGTTTTGCGCCAAGTCTGTCCAAGGAAGCCTGTTTGAGCTAATGGCCTCAGAAATATCCTAACATTTAAGAAAGTAGCAATAGTTAGGGTTGGCTGAACCATTCTAACTTTAAGTTTGCCCCTCCAGTCAGCATCTACTATGTAGATGCAATCAAGGCCCTGTAATAAGTCTTTATCACTGTACAGGGCTGTAAGAGTGAAGGACAGAGTTCCTTTGGAACCTGTAGGATAGACTGGCTTTTGCCAAGTCTTTCCAAAGAAGCTTTTTTGAGCCATAGGCCTCAGACAGGTCCTAACAAGAAAGTGTCATTAGATAGGTTTTTCTTTAGTTAGGATTGATTCAACTACTCAAGCCTCAAGCGCACTCCTCCGGCCAGCAGCTACTCTGTAGATGCAACCCTGGGCCTATGGTAAGTATCTATCCCTGTACAGGTGTGTAATGGTAAAAACCAGGGTTCCCTTGGGATCTGCAGAATGGAGTAGCTTGCGACAAGTCTGTCCGAGGAAGTCTGTTTGAGCCAACAGCCTTAAACAGATCCCAGTATTTAGGAAAAAAAAGCTTTAGTTAGAGTTGAATCAACCACTATAGCCTCAAGCTCGCTCCTCCGGCCAGCAGCTACTCTGTAGATGCAGCCCTGGGCCTATGGTAAGTATCTATCCCTGTACAGGGGTGTAATGGTAAAGGCCAGGGTTCCCTTGGGATCTGCAGAATGGAGTAGCTTGCGCCAAGTCTGTCCGAGAAAGCCTTTTTGAGCTGATGGATTTAAACAAATTTCAACATTTAGGAAAAAAGCATTAATCTATTTCAGTTAGAGTTAATTCAATTACTCTAGCATAAAGATCCTAATTCACTTTGTCTAAAGGAAGTTAGTTGGCAAATTTTTATTGTGTGAGCAATGAGGTTATGAAACTCTCTACCACATGAAATTGAAATACTTAATTTTCTAAAAAAAATTCAAGGAGGGCATGTGTGTGCCTTTCTTAAATAATATAAAATTGCAGGTTATCCGTACTAGATTTTGTTATGGGACGTTGATCCAGGGAACTAGTCTGATTGCCATATGTGGAGTCGGGAAGGAATTTTTCCCCTAATATGGGGCAATTAGCATCTGCCTCATGGGGTTTTTGCCTTCCTCTGGATCAACACATTAGCTTTTAGGTTGAACTTGACAGACTTGTGTCTTTCAACCTTAAAACTATGAAACGGTCCCTGTATAGAGGTTCAAGGGTGAAGCCCAGGGTTCATTTGGAAACATCAGAAATGGTGTGTTTTGCGCCAAGTCTGTCCAAGGAAGCCTGTTTGAGCTAATGGCCTCAGAAATATCCTAACATTTAAGAAAGTAGCAATAGTTAGGGTTGGCTGAACCATTCTAACTTTAAGTTTGCCCCTCCAGTCAGCATCTACTATGTAGATGCAATCAAGGCCCTGTAATAAGTCTTTATCACTGTACAGGGCTGTAAGAGTGAAGGACAGAGTTCCTTTGGAACCTGTAGGATAGACTGGCTTTTGCCAAGTCTTTCCAAAGAAGCTTTTTTGAGCCATAGGCCTCAGACAGGTCCTAACAAGAAAGTGTCATTAGATAGGTTTTTCTTTAGTTAGGATTGATTCAACTACTCAAGCCTCAAGCGCACTCCTCCGGCCAGCAGCTACTCTGTAGATGCAACCCTGGGCCTATGGTAAGTATCTATCCCTGTACAGGTGTGTAATGGTAAAAACCAGGGTTCCCTTGGGATCTGCAGAATGGAGTAGCTTGCGCCAAGTCTGTCCGAGGAAGTCTGTTTGAGCCAACAGCCTTAAACAGATCCCAGTATTTCGGAAAAAAAAGCTTTAGTTAGAGTTGAATCAACCACTATAGCCTCAAGCTCGCTCCTCCGGCCAGCAGCTACTCTGTAGATGCAGCCCTGGGCCTATGGTAAGTATCTATCCCTGTACAGGGGTGTAATGGTAAAGGCCAGGGTTCCCTTGGGATCTGCAGAATGGAGTAGCTTGCGCCAAGTCTGTCCGAGAAAGCATTTTTGAGCTGATGGATTTAAACAAATTTCAACATTTAGGAAAAAAGCATTAATCTATTTCAGTTAGAGTTAATTCAATTACTCTAGCATAAAGATCCTACTTCACTTTGTCTAAAGGAAGTTAGTTTGCAAATTTTTATTGTGTGAGCAATGAGGTTATGAAACTCTCTACCACATGAAATTGAAATACTTAATTTTCTAAAAAAAATTCAAGGAGGGCATGTGTGTGCCTTTCTTAAATAATATAAAATTGCAGGTTATCCGAACTAGATTTTGTTATGGGACGTTGATCCAGGGAACTAGTCTGATTGCCATATGTGGAGTCGGGAAGGAATTTTTCCCCTAATATGGGGCAATTAGCATCTGCCTCATGGGGTTTTTGCCTTCCTCTGGATCAACACATTAGCTTTTAGGTTGAACTTGACAGACTTGTGTCTTTCAACCTTAAAACTATGAAACGGTCCCTGTATAGAGGTTCAAGGGTGAAGCCCAGGGTTCATTTGGAAACATCAGAAATGGTGTGTTTTGCGCCCAGTCTGTCCAAGGAAGCCTGTTTGAGCCAATGGCCTCAGAAATATCCTAACATTTAAGAAAGTAGCAATAGTTAGGGTTGGCTGAACCATTCTAGCCTTAAGTTTGCCCCTCCAGTCAGCATCTACTATGTAGATGCAATCAAGGCCCTGTAATAAGTCTTTATCGCTGTACAGGGCTGTAAGAGTGAAGGCCAGAGTTCCTTTGGAACCTGTAGGATAGACTGGCTTTTGCCAAGTCTTTCCAAAGAAGCTTTTTTGAGCCATAGGCCTCAGACAGGTCCTAACAAGAAAGTGTCATTAGATAGGTTTTTCTTTAGTTAGGATTGATTCAACTACTCAAGCCTCAAGCGCACTCCTCCGGCTAGCAGCTACTCTGTAGATGCAACCCTGGGCCTATGGTAAGTATCTATCCCTGTACAGGGGTGTAATGGTAAAAACCAGGGTTCCCTTGGGATCTGCAGAATGCAGTAGCTTGCGCCAAGTCTGTCCGAGGAAGTCTGTTTGAGCCAACAGCCTTAAACAGATCCCAGTATTTAGGAAAAAAAAGCTTTAGTTAAAGTTGAATCAACCACTATAGCCTCAAGCTCGCTCCTCCGGCCAGCAGCTACTCTGTAGATGCAGCCCTGGACCTATGGTAAGTATCTATCCCTGTACAGGGGTGTAATGGTAAAGGCCAGGGTTCCCTTGGGATCTGCAGAATGGAGTAGCTTGCGCCAAGTCTGTCCGAGAAAGCCTTTTTGAGCTGATGGATTTAAACAAATTTCAACATTTAGGAAAAAAGCATTAATCTATTTCAGTTAGAGTTAATTCAATTACTCTAGCATAAAGATCCTAATTCACTTTGTCTAAAGGAAGTTAGTTGGCAAATTTTTATTGTGTGAGCAATGAGGTTATGAAACTCTCTACCACATGAAATTGAAATACTTAATTTTCTAAAAAAAATTCAAGGAGGGCATGTGTGTGCCTTTCTTAAATAATATAAAATTGCAGGTTATCCGTACTAGATTTTGTTATGGGACGTTGATCCAGGGAACTAGTCTGATTGCCATATGTGGAGTCGGGAAGGAATTTTTCCCCTAATATGGGGCAATTAGCATCTGCCTCATGGGGTTTTTGCCTTCCTCTGGATCAACACATTAGCTTTTAGGTTGAACTTGACAGACTTGTGTCTTTCAACCTTAAAACTATGAAACGGTCCCTGTATAGAGGTTCAAGGGTGAAGCCCAGGGTTCATTTGGAAACATCAGAAATGGTGTGTTTTGCGCCAAGTCTGTCCAAGGAAGCCTGTTTGAGCTAATGGCCTCAGAAATATCCTAACATTTAAGAAAGTAGCAATAGTTAGGGTTGGCTGAACCATTCTAACTTTAAGTTTGCCCCTCCAGTCAGCATCTACTATGTAGATGCAATCAAGGCCCTGTAATAAGTCTTTATCAGTGTACAGGGCTGTAAGAGTGAAGGACAGAGTTCCTTTGGAACCTGTAGGATAGACTGGCTTTTGCCAAGTCTTTCCAAAGAAGCTTTTTTGAGCCATAGGCCTCAGACAGGTCCTAACAAGAAAGTGTCATTAGATAGGTTTTTCTTTAGTTAGGATTGATTCAACTACTCAAGCCTCAAGCGCACTCCTCCGGCCAGCAGCTACTCTGTAGATGCAACCCTGGGCCTATGGTAAGTATCTATCCCTGTACAGTTGTGTAATGGTAAAAACCAGGGTTCCCTTGGGATCTGCAGAATGGAGTAGCTTGCGACAAGTCTGTCCGAGGAAGTCTGTTTGAGCCAACAGCCTTAAACAGATCCCAGTATTTAGGAAAAAAAAGCTTTAGTTAGAGTTGAATCAACCACTATAGCCTCAAGCTCGCTCCTCCGGCCAGCAGCTACTCTGTAGATGCAGCCCTGGGCCTATGGTAAGTATCTATCCCTGTACAGGGGTGTAATGGTAAAGGCCAGGGTTCCCTTGGGATCTGCAGAATGGAGTAGCTTGCGCCAAGTCTGTCCGAGAAAGCCTTTTTGAGCTGATGGATTTAAACAAATTTCAACATTTAGGAAAAAAGCATTAATCTATTTCAGTTAGAGTTAATTCAATTACTCTAGCATAAAGATCCTAATTCACTTTGTCTAAAGGAAGTTAGTTGGCAAATTTTTATTGTGTGAGCAATGAGGTTATGAAACTCTCTACCACATGAAATTGAAATACTTAATTTTCTAAAAAAAATTCAAGGAGGGCATGTGTGTGCCTTTCTTAAATAATATAAAATTGCAGGTTATCCGTACTAGATTTTGTTATGGGACGTTGATCCAGGGAACTAGTCTGATTGCCATATGTGGAGTCGGGAAGGAATTTTTCCCCTAATATGGGGCAATTAGCATCTGCCTCATGGGGTTTTTGCCTTCCTCTGGATCAACACATTAGCTTTTAGGTTGAACTTGATGGACTTGTGTCTTTCAACCTTAAAACTATGAAACGGTCCCTGTATAGAGGTTCAAGGGTGAAGCCCAGGGTTCATTTGGAAACATCAGAAATGGTGTGTTTTGCGCCCAGTCTGTCCAAGGAAGCCTGTTTGAGCCAACGGCCTCAGAAATATCTTAACATTTAAGAAAGTAGCAATAGTTAGGGTTGGCTGAACCATTCTAGCCTTAAGTTTGCCCCTCCAGTCAGCATCTACTATGTAGATGCAATCAAGGCCCTGTAATAAGTCTTTATCGCTGTACAGGGCTGTAAGAGTGAAGGCCAGAGTTCCTTTGGAACCTGTAGGATAGACTGGCTTTTGCCAAGTCTTTCCAAAGAAGCTTTTTTGAGCCATAGGCCTCAGACAGGTCCTAACAAGAAAGTGGCATTAGATAGATTTTTCTTTAGTTAGGATTGATTCAAATACTCAAGCCTCAAGCGCACTCCTCCGGCCAGCAGCTACTCTGTAGATGCAACCCTGGGCCTATGGTAAGTATCTAGCCCTGTACAGGGGTGTAATGGTAAAAACCAGGGTTCCCTTGGGATCTGCAGAATGGAGTAGCTTGCGCCAAGTCTGTCCGAGGAAGTCTGTTTGAGCCAACAGCCTTAAACAGATCCCAGTATTTAGGAAAAAAAAGCTTTAGTTAGAGTTGAATCAACCACTATAGCCTCAAGCTCGCTCCTCTGGCCAGCAGCTACTCTGTAGATGCAGCCCTGGGCCTATGGTAAGTATCTATCCCTGTACAGGGGTGTAATGGTAAAGGCCAGGGTTCCCTTGGGATCTGCAGAATGGAGTAGCTTGCGCCAAGTCTGTCCGAGAAAGGCTTTTTGAGCTGATGGATTTAAACAAATTTCAACATTTAGGAAAAAAGCATTAATCTATTTCAGTTAGAGTTAATTCAATTACTCTAGCATAAAGATCCTAATTCACTTTGTCTAAAGGAAGTTAGTTTGCAAATTTTTATTGTGTGAGCAATGAGGTTATGAAACTCTCTACCACATGAAATTGAAATACTTAATTTTCTAAAAAAAATTCAAGGAGGGCATGTGTGTGCCTTTCTTAAATAATATAAAATTGCAGGTTATCCGTACTAGATTTTGTTATCGGACGTTGATCCAGGGAACTAGTCTGATTGCCATATGTGGAGTCGGGAAGGAATTTTTCCCCTAATATGGGGCAATTAGCATCTGCCTCATGGGGTTTTTGCCTTCCTCTGGATCAACACATTAGCTTTTAGGTTGAACTTGACAGACTTGTGTCTTTCAACCTTAAAACTATGAAACGGTCCCTGTATAGAGGTTCAAGGGTGAAGCCCAGGGTTCATTTGGAAACATCAGAAATGGTGTGTTTTGCGCCCAGTCTGTCCAAGGAAGCCTGTTTGAGCCAATGGCCTCAGAAATATCCTAACATTTAAGAAAGTAGCAATAGTTAGGGTTGGCTGAACCATTCTAGCCTTAAGTTTGCCCCTCCAGTCAGTATCTACTATGTAGATGCAATCAAGGCCCTGTAATAAGTCTTTATCGCTGTACAGGGCTGTAAGAGTGAAGGCCAGAGTTCCTTTGGAACCTGTAGGATAGACTGGCTTTTGCCAAGTCTTTCCAAAGAAGCTTTTTTGAGCCATAGGCCTCAGACAGGTCCTAACAAGAAAGTGTCATTAGATAGGTTTTTCTTTAGTTAGGATTGATTCAACTACTCAAGCCTCAAGCGCACTCCTCCGGCTAGCAGCTACTCTGTAGATGCAACCCTGGGCCTATGGTAAGTATCTATCCCTGTACAGGGGTGTAATGGTAAAAACCAGGGTTCCCTTGGGATCTGCAGAATGCAGTAGCTTGCGCCAAGTCTGTCCGAGGAAGTCTGTTTGAGCCAACAGCCTTAAACAGATCCCAGTATTTAGGAAAAAAAAGCTTTAGTTAGAGTTGAATCAACCACTATAGCCTCAAGCTCGCTCCTCCGGCCAGCAGCTACTCTGTAGATGCAGCCCTGGACCTATGGTAAGTATCTATCCCTGTACAGGGGTGTAATGGTAAAGGCCAGGGTTCCCTTGGGATCTGCAGAATGGAGTAGCTTGCGCCAAGTCTGTCCGAGAAAGCCTTTTTGAGCTGATGGATTTAAACAAATTTCAACATTTAGGAAAAAAGCATTAATCTATTTCAGTTAGAGTTAATTCAATTACTCTAGCATAAAGATCCTAATTCACTTTGTCTAAAGGAAGTTAGTTGGCAAATTTTTATTGTGTGAGCAATGAGGTTATGAAACTCTCTACCACATGAAATTGAAATACTTAATTTTCTAAAAAAAATTCAAGGAGGGCATGTGTGTGCCTTTCTTAAATAATATAAAATTGCAGGTTATCCGTACTAGATTTTGTTATGGGACGTTGATCCAGGGAACTAGTCTGATTGCCATATGTGGAGTCGGGAAGGAATTTTTCCCCTAATATGGGGCAATTAGCATCTGCCTCATGGGGTTTTTGCCTTCCTCTGGATCAACACATTAGCTTTTAGGTTGAACTTGACAGACTTGTGTCTTTCAACCTTAAAACTATGAAACGGTCCCTGTATAGAGGTTCAAGGGTGAAGCCCAGGGTTCATTTGGAAACATCAGAAATGGTGTGTTTTGCGCCAAGTCTGTCCAAGGAAGCCTGTTTGAGCTAATGGCCTCAGAAATATCCTAACATTTAAGAAAGTAGCAATAGTTAGGGTTGGCTGAACCATTCTAACTTTAAGTTTGCCCCTCCAGTCAGCATCTACCATGTAGATGCAATCAAGGCCCTGTAATAAGTCTTTATCACTGTACAGGGCTGTAAGAGTGAAGGACAGAGTTCCTTTGGAACCTGTAGGATAGACTGGCTTTTGCCAAGTCTTTCCAAAGAAGCTTTTTTGAGCCATAGGCCTCAGACAGGTCCTAACAAGAAAGTGTCATTAGATAGGTTTTTCTTTAGTTAGGATTGATTCAACTACTCAAGCCTCAAGCGCACTCCTCCGGCCAGCAGCTACTCTGTAGATGCAACCCTGGGCCTATGGTAAGTATCTATCCCTGTACAGGTGTGTAATGGTAAAAACCAGGGTTCCCTTGGGATCTGCAGAATGGAGTAGCTTGCGACAAGTCTGTCCGAGGAAGTCTGTTTGAGCCAACAGCCTTAAACAGATCCCAGTATTTAGGAAAAAAAAGCTTTAGTTAGAGTTGAATCAACCACTATAGCCTCAAGCTCGCTCCTCCGGCCAGCAGCTACTCTGTAGATGCAGCCCTGGGCCTATGGTAAGTATCTATCCCTGTACAGGGGTGTAATGGTAAAGGCCAGGGTTCCCTTGGGATCTGCAGAATGGAGTAGCTTGCGCCAAGTCTGTCCGAGAAAGCCTTTTTGAGCTGATGGATTTAAACAAATTTCAACATTTAGGAAAAAAGCATTAATCTATTTCAGTTAGAGTTAATTCAATTACTCTAGCATAAAGATCCTAATTCACTTTGTCTAAAGGAAGTTAGTTGGCAAATTTTTATTGTGTGAGCAATGAGGTTATGAAACTCTCTACCACATGAAATTGAAATACTTAATTTTCTAAAAAAAATTCAAGGAGGGCATGTGTGTGCCTTTCTTAAATAATATAAAATTGCAGGTTATCCGTACTAGATTTTGTTATGGGACGTTGATCCAGGGAACTAGTCTGATTGCCATATGTGGAGTCGGGAAGGAATTTTTCCCCTAATATGGGGCAATTAGCATCTGCCTCATGGGGTTTTTGCCTTCCTCTGGATCAACACATTAGCTTTTAGGTTGAACTTGACAGACTTGTGTCTTTCAACCTTAAAACTATGAAACGGTCCCTGTATAGAGGTTCAAGGGTGAAGCCCAGGGTTCATTTGGAAACATCAGAAATGGTGTGTTTTGCGCCAAGTCTGTCCAAGGAAGCCTGTTTGAGCTAATGGCCTCAGAAATATCCTAACATTTAAGAAAGTAGCAATAGTTAGGGTTGGCTGAACCATTCTAACTTTAAGTTTGCCCCTCCAGTCAGCATCTACTATGTAGATGCAATCAAGGCCCTGTAATAAGTCTTTATCACTGTACAGGGCTGTAAGAGTGAAGGACAGAGTTCCTTTGGAACCTGTAGGATAGACTGGCTTTTGCCAAGTCTTTCCAAAGAAGCTTTTTTGAGCCATAGGCCTCAGACAGGTCCTAACAAGAAAGTGTCATTAGATAGGTTTTTCTTTAGTTAGGATTGATTCAACTACTCAAGCCTCAAGCGCACTCCTCCGGCCAGCAGCTACTCTGTAGATGCAACCCTGGGCCTATGGTAAGTATCTATCCCTGTACAGGTGTGTAATGGTAAAAACCAGGGTTCCCTTGGGATCTGCAGAATGGAGTAGCTTGCGCCAAGTCTGTCCGAGGAAGTCTGTTTGAGCCAACAGCCTTAAACAGATCCCAGTATTTAGGAAAAAAAAGCTTTAGTTAGAGTTGAATCAACCACTATAGCCTCAAGCTCGCTCCTCCGGCCAGCAGCTACTCTGTAGATGCAGCCCTGGGCCTATGGTAAGTATCTATCCCTGTACAGGGGTGTAATGGTAAAGGCCAGGGTTCCCTTGGGATCTGCAGAATGGAGTAGCTTGCGCCAAGTCTGTCCGAGAAAGCATTTTTGAGCTGATGGATTTAAACAAATTTCAACATTTAGGAAAAAAGCATTAATCTATTTCAGTTAGAGTTAGTTCAATTACTCTAGCATAATGATCCTAATTCACTTTGTCTAAAGGAAGTTAGTTGGCAAATTTTTATTGTGTGAGCAATGAGGTTATGAAACTCTCTACCACATGAAATTGAAATACTTAATTTTCTAAAAAAAAATTCAAGGAGGGCATGTGTGTGCCTTTCTTGAATAATATAAAATTGCAGGTGATCCGTACTAGATTTTGTTATGGGACGTTGATCCAGGGAACTAGTCTGATTGCCATATGTGGAGTCGGGAAGGAATTTTTCCCCTAATATGGGGCAATTAACATCTGCCTCATGGGGTTTTTGCCTTCCTCTGGATCAACACATTAGCTTTTAGGTTGAACTTGATGGACTTGTGTCTTTCAACCTTAAAACTATGAAACGGTCCCTGTATAGAGGTTCAAGGGTGAAGCCCAGGGTTCATTTGGAAACATCAGAAATGGTGTGTTTTGCGCCAAGTCTGTCCAAGGAAGCCTGTTTGAGCCAACGGCCTCAGAAATATCCTAACATTTAAGAAAGTAGCAATAGTTAGGGTTGGCTGAACCATTCTAACCTTAAGTTTGCCCCTCCAGTCAGCATCTACTATGTAGATGCAATCAAGGCCCTGTAATAAGTCTTTATCACTGTACAGGGCTGTAAGAGTGAAGGTCAGAGTTCCTTTGGAACCTGTAGGATAGACTGGCTTTTGCCAAGTTTTTCCAAAGAAGCTTTTTTGAGCCATAGGCCTCAGACAGGTCCTAACAAGAAAGTGTCATTAGATAGGTTTTTCTTTAGTTAGGATTGACTCAACTACTCAAGCCTCAAGCGCACTCCTCCGGCCAGCAGCTACTCTGTAGATGCAACCCTGGGCCTATGGTAAGTATCTATCCCTGTACAGGGGTGTAATGGTAAAAACCAGGGTTCCCTTGGGATCTGCAGAATGGAGTAGCTTGCGCCAAGTCTGTCCGAGGAAGTCTGTTTGAGCCAACAGCCTTAAACAGATCCCAGTATTTAGGAAAAAAAAGCTTTAGTTAGAGTTGAATCAACCACTATAGCCTCAAGCTCGCTCCTCCGGCCAGCAGCTACTCTGTAGATGCAACCCTGGGCCTATGGTAAGTATCTATCCCTGTACAGGGGTGTAATGGTAAAGGCCAGGGTTCCCTTGGGATCTGCAGAATGGAGTAGCTTGCGCCAAGTCTGTCCGAGGAAGTCTTTTTGAGCCAATGGCCTTAGACAGAACCCATCATTTAGTAATAAAAAAGCTTTAGTTAGAGTTATAGCCTCAAGCTCGCTCCTCTGGCCAGCAGCTACTCTGTAGATGCAACCCTGAGCATGTGGTAAGTCTCCATTCCTGTAAAGGGGTGTAATGGTAAAGATCAGGGTTCCTTTTGACCTGCTTATGCCAAGTCTGTCAAAGGAAGCCTTTTTGAGCTGATGGCTCTAAACAGATCCTAATGTTTAGGAGAAAAGCTTATGTGTATTTCAGTTAGATTAAAAGTAAAGCCAACAAAAGAGAATTTAACTTTCCCCAAAAAATCAATTATTAATATAGCATTTACCTGCCCAGATCTCAGAACTAATGCACTATTAGGATGTAGCAATCCCATATAATTTTGTGTGCAGTTTTAATACTATGTAATCACCCCCCTCCATTAATTGGTAATATGTGAGTGGTTGTCGCATCAGTATTTTGCACCTGTATTGCTGTCATCGTTATTATATGGTATGATTAGTACTGAGACCTAGGCAGGTAAACACTGTTGCCCTTTTTTCCTGTGTTAATTCTTGAATTTTGGTGGGAATTTAAATTTGTCTTTGCTTTTAATGTTAGTGTAGGGACTCGCAAGTATGAGGACCCTTGACGCGGGTTGCGAGCTTGTGTATTTTGGCCAAAATATTTACTAATACCTCATATATATCATATATATTTTTTGCACGTTATTTTTATTCAGGGTGCAGCCAGACCCATCAATGTTGGCCTTGTAAACTAGGGTGTCTGTCTTCATGGGGTGTACTTAAAAAGTGCTGGGCAGCCCGCCTAATCTAATAGTTTGGGCTTCACTAATAGGCTGTAAGCCAGACATTGTGCACTACCTATGTGTGACCAGTGCCCTATACAAGGCTTATTTGTGTGCAGTTTTAATACTAAGCAATCACCCCCTCCATGAATTGGTAGGTTGTGAGTGGTTGTCTCATCAATATTTTGCACCTGTGTTGCTGACTTCTTCATTATATGGGTTTGCTGCATCCTTGTAATTATTGTTGCTGTATTTGCTGTGTTAATTCTTGAATTTTGGTGGGAACTTTAATTCCTTGTTTTTGTGACTTTGCTTTTAATGTTAGTGTAGGGACTCGTAAGTATGAGGACCCTTGAGCAGGTTGCGAGCTTGTATATTTTGGCCAAAATATCGACCAATACCTCATATATATCATATATATTTTTTACATGCTATTTTTATTCAGGGTGCAGCCAAGCCCATCTACAGATGCATCTCACAAAATTAGAATATCACCAGAAAAGTTAATTTATTTCAGTTCTTCAATACAAAACGTGAAACTCATATATTATATAGAGCCATTACACACAGAGTGATCTATTTCACGTGTTTATTTCTGTTAATGTTGATGATTATGGCTTACAGCCAATGAAAACTCAAAAGTCATTATTTCAATTAATTAGAATACCTTATAACAACAGCTTGAAAAATGTTTTCAAAATCCAAAATGTTATCCTACTGAAATCTATGTTCAATAAATGCCCTCAATACTTGGTCGGGGATCCTTTTACATCAATTACTGCATCAATGCGGCAATATGGCATGGAGGGATCAGCCTGTGGCACTGCTGAGGGGTTATGGAAGCCCAGGTGGCTTTGATAGAAGCCTTCAGGTCGTCTGCATTGTTGGGTCTGGTGTCTCTCATTTTCCTCTTGACAATACCCCATAGATTCTTTAT
This sequence comes from Phyllobates terribilis, assembly GCF_046119375.1. Classification (NCBI taxonomy): domain Eukaryota; kingdom Metazoa; phylum Chordata; class Amphibia; order Anura; family Dendrobatidae; genus Phyllobates; species Phyllobates terribilis. The sequence goes on along the minus strand of NW_027362961.1, from coordinate 3,010,436 downwards.
GGGGTTAAGGTCAGGTGAGTTTGCTGCCAATCAAGCACAGTGATACTGTTGTTTTAAACCAGGTATTAGTACTTTTGTCAGTGTGGACAGGGGCCAAGTCCTGCTGGAGAATGAAATTTCCATCTCCAAAAAGCTTGGCGTAGCTAAGGTTTTGTTTCAGGGGGCCGAAACTTCTGAGTGGGCCTCTAACCAGGTAACCCTGATTCCAACTATAGCGGCGCACCCAGATAGTTGATGTAGGAAAACCTCAGCAGATGACCGCGCTGTTACTAAAAATAATCTCTATACAAAGACCAGCACTGATATTACCGCCATATGGTGACATATATTGATAGATGCCAGTCCTGCAGAACATATAAGAGATCACAGCTCAGTTATATATAGTACCTTACAGCTAACGTTCTTTCTGATTAAATTGTTCACTTTTCCCGTCTTTTCCATCTGGCCCAGACCGACACGACAACTTCTCCAGCCAGGGCTCAGAGTCTCAGGTATGCAGAGATCACAACAAAGACACATTTGACTCCTTACATTTCAGGCACTGACCACATCTATCCCCAACCTGCACAAACTTCTCATCCTGCTGATACCCCAATACTGAGCCTCTGCTGCAAAATGTGTCCCTATTACTGCACCTACTGTGTGCCCTCTAGATGGTAAAACAAACCTCTAAAATAAAGTAATGCCGTGTGCAAGTGTCCTAGAAAACAGTGCCCGCATTGTGCCCCCTAGAAAGTAATAGTGCCCCTTCGACAGTCACGATAACCTGAGTTCCCCTATAAGAATAAGTGCCCACCTAAGATTTAATAATGTCCTGAGTCTCCCCCCATGTAGAGCTCCGCTCTAACCAGTATGATGTTCTCCTATTCACGATATAATTCCCCCTCACTGTATAGTTCCCCCACAAAGTATACTGACCCCTTAGTAGCCCCCAAGCTGATGGCTCCAACACTGTATGATGGCCTCCACACTATACAAAGACCCCACATTATCTCCAACACTGTATGATGGCCCCCACGCTGTTCAAAGAACCCACATTATCTCCCACACTGTATAAATAGCCTACATATAGTATAATGCACCAGATAGTCCTCAATATAGTATAATGCACTCCCCATAGTCCTTCGTATAGTATAATGCGCCCCTATAGGCAGAGTCTGTAGTAAAATGCTCCCCCCATTGACAGAGTCTGTAGTATAAAGCTCCCCCCCATAGGCAGAGTCTGTAGTATAATGCTCCCCCCCTCCTCATAGGCAGAGTCTGTGGTATAATGCCCCCCCATAGGCAGAGTCTGCAGTATAATGCCCCCCCCATAGGCAGAGTCTGTAGTATAATGCTCCCCCCTCCTCATAGGCAGAGTCTGTAGTATAATGCCTCCCCCCTCCTCATAGGCAGAATCTGTAGTATAATGCCCCCCCCCGATCTCATAGGCAGAGTCTGTAGTGTAATGTGCCCCCCCTCCTCATAGGCAGAGTCTGTGGTATAATGCCCCCCCCATCTCATAGGCAGCGTCTGTAGTATAATGCCCCACTTATAGGCAGAGTCTGTAGTAAAATGCACCCCCCATAGGCAGAGTCTGTAGTATAATGCTCCCCCTCTTATAGGCAGAGTCTGTAGTACAATGTCCCCCCCATAGGCAGAGTCTGTAGTATAATGCTCCCCCCCTCCTCATAGGCAGAGTCTGTAGTATAATGCCCCCCCATAGGCAGAGTCTGCAGTATAATGCCCCCCCCATAGGCAGAGTCTGTAGTATAATGCTCCCCCCTCCTCATAGTCAGAGTCTGTAGTATAATCCCCCCCCTCCTCATAGGCAGAATCTGTAGTATAATGCCCCCCCATCTCATAGGCAGAGTCTGTAGTATAATGCACCTCCCCCTTCCCATAGGCAGAGTCTGTAATATAATGCCGCCCCCCACCCGGCAAAAAATAAATAAACAGTACTCATCTCTCCTCCTGGTTCCCTCGCTGCTCAGAGCACCCAGCACGCACACATCTTCAGCACAGCGGGCTGGGCGCCAAGTGATGATGTCAGAGACGTCAGTCACAGAAGGGACTAATGGGAGAGAGATCCGCGCTCCCTCTCTCATCAGTAAACTTGCGGCGGTGGCGGGCAGTGGGGCCCGATGCTGGCACCAGGGGCATGCTAGATACAGTTACACTGGCGTAGCCCTGGATGGGCCCCCTAAGAGCGAGGGGCCCGGGGCCACCGCCCCCTTTGCCCCCCTGGTAGCTTGATACTGTGGCAGAGGGAAGCATGAAGTGCTCTAAAATTTCCTGGTAGACGGCTGCGCTGACTTTTGTGTTGAAAAAACACAGTGGACCTACACCAGCAGATGACACGGCTCCCCAAACCATCACTGATTGTGGAAACTTCACACTAGACCTCAAGCAGCTTGGATTGTGGCCTCTCCACTCTTCTTCCAGACTCTGGGACCTTGATTTCAAATGAAAATTGGAACTCTGGACATCTGTCAAGCCAGCAGTCTTCATCATGATTGTCATGATTGTGGAGCCTACTAAAACAGACTAAGGGACCTTTTTAAATGCTTAGGAAGTCTTTGCAGGTGTTTTTTGTTAATTATTTTAATTTACTGAGTTAATGACTTTTGTGTTTTCATTGGCTATAAGCCATAATCATCAACATTAACAGAAATAAACACTTGAAATAGATCACTGTGTTTGTAATGACTCTATATAATATATGAGGTTCACTTTTTGCATTGAAGAACTGAAATAAATTAACTTTTTGATGATATTCTAATTTTGTGAGATGCACCTATATGTTATGGCCTTGTAAATTAGAGTGTCTATCTTCATGGGGTGCACTTAAATAGTGCTGGGCAGCCCGTGTTCTTGCCTCAGCAGCGAATTTAGCTATCCAGGGAATCTAGTCACTTTATGTGTATATCAGTTCTGACATTATGTTGCTTGCATTTGAATCCTGTCTCTTTTTTATTGTTTGATAACGGCACTGTCTGCTAGTGATTTAATGTATTTGCTCTAGTTTCAATTTGCAATGCATTATGGGAAAGTTCCAAGAGCATTGTGAGACAGTTCTTGTTGCATTGTGGTCCTGTTCTTGTCACAGTTTGGGCAGCGACCATTATTTCCTCTTCTCTTCTGATGGAGAAGTTCCCTTATCACTCATCTTGTAAAGTGGCACAGAGCGGTAGTCGTGACTGAACGTCGGTCTGATTTCGCTCTGGCACTTTACAGACAATGGGTGTCCCAGTCCCAGTGTGCTCTAGGGTGTGGGGTGCAGCACACTCTCTTGTAGGCCGCAGGCCTCCACTGCCTTCAGGCTTCTGTCCTCAGAAGCCGCCGCTCACAATTTAGGGGACACGAAGTTCTTTGTAACAGTCAAACATATACTTGACAGTTCAAGTTCATCAGGTGGGTACAGATGGGATAAGGCACAGCAATTCACATTATCCTCCTTCTTAGCATAACTCCTCTTCAGCCCTGTTGCTAGCTCATCCTGTATTTCTCGTCCACCTCTGCAGTTGTGGCACCCCAGGGGTCTGGTTTTCCACAGTAATGTAATGTTATGTCTGAGAGCAGGTGGGAGGTCCTTTGGTCAGGGATCCTGTGCATGCCACACCTCCTGCCCAGTCTTGGGAGGGGAAGAACTTCCCCTGTATAAACCCGGGGCTGAGGCAGGGTGAGTGAGACAAGTGGAGTAGAGACAAGAAGCAGCATAGGAAACAGCAGAGTTACAAGGAGTCAGGGGCTGGCAGCCGCAGAGCTCGCCCTGACTAAGAAGACTTCTTTCCGGACCCGGAGTCCGAGGCTGTGGGGACTAACTCCTACCCAGCAGCAGAATCCGTCAGGCAGGGGATTTCAGGTCCTCTGGCCCAGAAGCCCGAAAGCACGGTCACACGCGTGGGACCAGCACCGCCATCGTGGAGCGGAAGCCATTAGAAGGCCCCGAGTCACCGGCCATACGGGTGAGCACCACACGGTACACTCAGGGACGTGGGCTACTTACATCAGCTTCTAGCAAGGTAGCCAGAAGAGTACAGTCAGTTTGGGAGGCCTACAACTACGCCTGGCCAGGGGAGATCCCATCTGCTCAAGGACTGACCAGGCCCCGTTCGCTAGCAAGTACTCCGGGAGGGTCTATCATTGTCACCAGTAAAGACCCTGAACTACACCGTACCGTCTCTGAGTGGTTCCTGCTACCCCCATCATCCACGTCGGCTGCCCTGAGACCATACCCCTCCCGTTGGGGGTTATACTATCACGCTGCATAATCCTACCATCGGCCTCAGCGGTCTGCCCCGCAGCAGCAGCTCCCTGGCTGCACTCAACGGGTGGCGTAGTCATCAACTATTTACTACTAGTAGACTGCCGTCCAGTTTGACTCCCTGGGCACGGACCGGGTCACCGCCACGAGACTACAACCCTCCACGGATCCGGCTCCGGGTAAGCTCCCGCGTGCGCACCGCAGCGCGACACAGGCCCAGGGGCGCGTCAATTTTGGCGTAGTCGGCAGGATTTCGTGCCCGCAACCACCGGGTACTGCGTGCCTGAAAAGCAAAGACTGTTCAAACTTACCAGTGGTGAAGATTCCCGCTATCCGTGGAGGTTTCCCGCCATCCGGCGCCATCTTCTACCTTCTTCCCGCCATCCGCGAAGTTTTCCCGCCATCCGGCGCCATCTTCGACCTTCTTCCCGCCATCCGTGGAGTTTTCCCGCCATTGGACGCCATCTTGAGGACGCCGCGCGGGAAGAAGAGGGGCGTGGACTCCGAAAGCGCGCGAGAACTGAAGCCCCGCCTCACGTCCGGACGTTGCGTAAGGTCCTGGAAGGAGCCCAGCAGACGCCGACGTCACAGGAGCGCGACGGAAGGTCCTCAACCCTGACGATCCACTGCGGAGCCGCGGCCTACGGAAGAGGATCATCGCAAGGTAGGCCACGGTCCACTAGGGGGGAGGAAGATGTCGGATACGGAGGAGAGCTTCACTGCCTCAACCCCCGCCAGCGCTACCGCTGCTGCAGTTATGCCCTTCACCATGCCCTATATCCCGGGAGCAGCTTGGCTACCCCAGTACTCAGGGGAGTCACATACCCTGCATGACTTTAGAGAAAAGCTGGATAGCCTCTTCCAGGTGTACCCCCTCACAGAAGAGCAAAAAGTGAGCATCCTGGTGGCCCAACTAACAGGGGCAGCCAAAAGGGAAGTAAAATCCTGGCCACCTGGGAGGAAGACTGTCGCAGGGATACTAACCCGGCTGAGGGACACCTTTGATACCCGCACCTCAGCCGAGATTAAGCTTAGATTCTACGGGTGCAAGCAGCGAGCGTATGAGAGTATAAGGGACTATGCACTAAACCTACAAGAGGCCCTGAGGGCCATAAAGCAGACCGACCCTGATGGGGTGGGAAACGAGGACAGGCTGTTGACTGAACAATTTATAGAGGGTTTATATTGCAATGCCCACCGAACCCAGTTGCGGGCAATGGCCTTACAGGATCCCCATCTGGACTTTGCACAGTTCAAGGACAGAGCCATCCGGGTGCTCCGAGAACCGGCACCAGGTGGCGTTGTGACCCACAGACGCCCCACTACCACTTACTACCAGGAGGCGGCGCCCTTGTCAGCAGGGCCTGTGGGAGCTGATGCGCAGGCTTTGGACAATGACCCGGCTCCAGACCTACACCATCAGGTCCAAGAGCTAGCTAAGAGCGTTGCTGCGCTAACCCGAACTGTGCAGTCTTTACAGGTTTCCACCCCAGGGAAGATCCAGCTGGCATCCGGACCGGAGGACATCCCGTGGCGTCGACCAAGGAGGACCCCACCGGCCAGAGGAAGACCCAGTGACCGATACAGTGAGGACGGACGACCCATCTGCCGCCGCTGCAATCAACCCGGACATATGGCAAGGTACTGTTCTTTAAACGGGCACAACCTGGGGTAGAGGGCCAACCCCCAGGAAAAAGATCACCAGGCCCATCGAACTGGCGCGACAGATATGTGGGAGGACGTCCAGTCTTGCCTGTGGTACTGGATGGCATTCCCATGAGTGCCCTACTGGACACCGGGTCACAGGTCACCACCATCCCGTACGTGCTCTTCAAGCAGTACTGGAATGACTCGGATATTACCCGCTACCCCGACGACGACTTGAGTATCATCGCCAGCAATGGTCAGCCCGTGCCACAGATCGGATTTAAAGAGGTGACCATCAAAATTGGTAGAGTCGAACTGGCCGCACAGGGACTGATCATTGTAGATATTGATAAACATGAGAGTCACCCAAAAATAACTCTAGGAACTAATGTAATTGAAAATTGTCTTGCAGAGGTGATTTTCCTTTTACAGCAGGTTGCCAAGAATGCCAGCTCCGGCGAGCAGCGGGTGCTCCAGAAAGAGATCCGGGCACTGATGCAACGGCAACAAGTGGAACTCTCCGGCGGTGAGATTGGTAGCGTAAGAATGTGTGACCCTTTTCCTATTGCCATGCCCCCAAAAAGTGAAATGATGATTTGGTGCCGGGCAGCTATTGGTCTGAGAGGTAGAGATTACCAGGCAATGGTAGAACCAGTTTACTCAGACAGTAGGCCCACCATTTTGACAGCACGGGGGGTCGTCAATGTACGCCATGGGAGGGTGCCCGTTCGCATAATAAATATCGGGGAGAGGGAAGTGTACCTGCCCCGGTATGCCACGCTAGCCAAATTATATATCACTAATCAAAATTCTATACAATCTGTGGAACCCTTGCCTCCATCTCACCCGGAGGAAGGTAACGGCTCTAAGAAAGACATGGAAGACTGGTGTCAGCAACTACATCTGGGTACTGACTCCACTCCCTCACATCAGAAACAAGGAGTCTATCGGGTGGTTCAAGAGTATGAGAGAGTGTTTAGTAAACACCCGTTAGACTTCGGGCGAGTCAAGGGGGTAGAACATCGCATCCCCACGGGAGATCATCCTCCCATAAAAGAGAGGTATCGACCCGTACCCCCTGCACATTACCAACACGCCAAGGGGATGCTTAGAGACATGAAGGAGGCTGGGGTAATCCGGGATAGTTGTAGCCCCTGGGCAGCCCCATTAGTTTTAGTCAAAAAGAAAGACAACACCATGAGGATGTGTGTAGATTACCGGAAAATCAACCGTATCACACACAAGGATGCGTACCCCTTACCAAGGATAGAGGAGTCATTGGCTGCTTTAAGATCTGCTAACTTCTTCTCTACCTTGGATCTCACTAGCGGGTACTGGCAGGTTCCTGTAGCAGAGGCGGACCGGGAGAAGACCGCATTCACCACCCCGATGGGACTTAGCGAGTTCACCTGCATGCCGTTCGGACTCTGCAACGCACCAGGAACCTTCCAACGCCTAATGGAGTGTTGTCTGGGCCACAGAAACTTCGAGACGGTCCTGTTGTACCTGGACGATGTCATCGTATATTCCAAGACGTATGAGGACCACCTGAAACACCTGGCGGAAGTGTTCGAGGCTCTGGCGAGTTACGGCCTAAAGGTGAAACCCTCCAAGTGTCACCTCCTGAAACCAAAGGTGCAGTACCTGGGACACGTAGTGAGCGCTGACGGAGTGGCTCCCGACCCTGATAAAATCACCGCCATTAAGGAATGGCCAAGCCCCTCCAGCGTAAAAGAAGTGCGGCAGTTCCTCGGGTTGGTAGGCTACTACCGAAGGTTTATTCCCGGTTTCACCAAAAAGGCAGCACCTATGCAGGACCTCCTGATAGGCCAGTCCCGGAAGGCCAAGAACCAGAAGCCGCCCTTCAAATGGGAAGAGCTGGAAGAAGAGACCTTCCGCCAGCTGAAGATGGCCCTCACAGGGGACGAAATCCTGGCGTACCCGGATTATAGCCAGCCCTTTATCCTCTACACCGACGCCAGTAACATCGGGCTAGGAGCCGTACTGTCCCAGATCCAGCAGGGGAAGGAACGAGTAATCGCCTACGCCAGCCGAAAACTGCGACCCACCGAAAGGAACCCCGAGAATTACAGCTCATTTAAGTTAGAGTTCCTGGCCGTAGTATGGGCAATCACTGAGCGCTTTAAGCATTACCTCGCTTCTTCCCGGTTCACCGTGTACACGGATAACAACCCGCTGACACACCTGGACACGGCAAGACTCGGTGCCCTGGAGCAGAGGTGGATGGCCCGTCTGTCCAACTACGAGTTCACAATTAAATACCGGGCAGGACGCTCCAATACCAACGCGGACGCCCTGTCCAGGATGCCCAACCTGCCGGACGGAGGAGAAGATCCGGAGGGACTGGAAGAAGTTGAACTCCCTGCGTTCCACCGTCATGGGACTATTCAGTATTCCCACCGGGTAAGGAGTAAGCAGGCTGCTACGTTGAACCCCTTACCCCACTACAACTGGGCGGAAACGCAAGACAGCGACCCTGCCGTCCGACTGGTGAAGGAGATGCTGACTCGGCCGGAGGCTCGCCTTGAACCAGACGCTCCGGAGGAAGCCAAACAACTATGGGCAGAGAAGAGTCGACTGTTCCTTTACAAAGGGAAGTTGTGCCGCAGAATGGTTAACTCCCGGACGCATGAATTACTCTGGCAAGTAGTGGTGCCACGAAGAGACGCAGCCATGGTGATGGAGGCATACCACGACGGAGCTGGACACTTTGGGTGGAAAAAGCTGGAGTTCCTGCTGCGCGAGCGGTTCCACTGGGTAGGCATGAGGGGAACCATCGAGAAGTGGTGCAGAGATTGTGGCCCGTGCAACCTGAGAAGGAAGGACCGAGCCAGCCAGAAGACTCCCCTGCAGTCCATCGTCACCCGGCAACCGTTGGAACTGGTAGCCTTGGATCATGTAAAACTGACCCCAAGCAGAAGTGGCTACGTCTACGCGTTAACCATCGTGGATCATTACTCCCGGTTCTTGGTTGTCGTCCCCGTCAAGGACTTAACGGCTCAAACAGCAGCTAGAGCCTTCCAGCAGCACTTCTGCCGTCCACACGGGTACCCGGACCAAGTGCTGACGGACCAGGGACCTGCCTTTGAAGCGGAGGTCTTTCAGGAATTCTGCAATCTGTATGGCTGCCGGAAGATAAGGACGACACCCTACCATCCGCAGACTAATGGACTTTGTGAAAAAATGAACCAGGTGGTAATGGATCTTCTAAAAACGTTGCCCCTGGAAGAACGCAGTCTGTGGCCTGAAAAGTTGCCCGATCTGGTGGACCTATACAACCACATCCCGGTAGGTTCCACCAACTGTACCCCGGCTTACCTAATGAGGGCAAGACCTGGTAAGTTACCTGTTGACCTGGAAATGGGAGTCCTGACCCCCGAGGACACTTCACCAGAAACAGACTGGGACACAGAGAGGCAGCAGCAGTACCGGAGAGTACAGGAGAGCGTGGAGCGAAGTCTCTGTCAGGCTAGGGAAAGACAAGAGAAAACTTACAACCAGTATGCTCCCGCTGTTCCCCTGGTACCCGGAGAGCAGGTCTTGAAGAGGAAGAGACGGCTCCACAAGTTGGACGACCAGTGGGAGAAGGACCCGTACACCGTACTGCCCTCAAGCCACGAGAACCCGAAGGTCTGTACCATCAGTAAAGACGGAGGGGAAACCACAGCCATTGTATCCCGGGACCACCTGAAGAAGTGTCCCGAACAACTGAGGAACCCTGAAGAGGAACAAGAAGACCATCGACCCGTGGAAGAAAGGGAAGATATGGTTAGTACCGTGCTCGGGGACTTCCCTCAGTCTTGGACTCAAGTCAATGGTGCAGTTGTGGTACCCGTACTCACCTTCCTCCAACTATCATCCCAAGAACCTACGGAGCAACGGGTAGAGCTGGAAGAACAGCCGGTCCAGGAGGCAGAAGACTCCACACAAGCAGAACAGGAGAATCAACCCTCTGCTTATAGTGAGCCTGCCGTACCCCTAGTGAGACAAAGAGCCGGTAGACAGCTGCCCAGTTTACCCTTGACAGCTCCTACACCCTGTAGTTCAGGGCCAGACAGTCAGCTCCGTAGGTCCACTCGGGCCACTAGAGGCCAGTTACCCGCACGCTGGAGAATTTAAAGTGTATAAATTGTTTTATTTATGTTTTTCTGTGTCTTGTTGCTTGTGTATAATTTTGTGTTTCTAGTTATTTTTAGGAATCCTTGGTGGATTTACCGGGAATCCTTGTACATAGTTGGAGCGTAACCCAGGATGGACTAGAGACTGTTAAGGACTCGGGGTAGGACAGACCCCTACCTGGTTACGTCTCCCTGTGTTGGTGAAATGGACACCTTGCTCTCTTCAGAGACTGCACCCGGTTGCGGACACGCCGTAACCATCTTTATATGTTTTCTTATTGTATTATTAATGTTTTTGCCTTGTTATGTTTTTCTAAATGTGTTTAGTCCCGGAGTACTAAATTTCACTAGGGGGGAATGTGGCACCCCAGGGGTCTGGTTTTCCACAGTAATGTAATGTTATG